>NC_055995.1:30483156-30791281 GCF_018446385.1 Zingiber officinale
CCTTGAACCCTTTATAAGGGTCTCACCAGACTTCATATATCTTCTTCCAAGTGACTCAAGTGCTACGTGCTGCTCCAAACGACGTTCCGAATTGCTGCTACTTGTGCCCGACGACCAGGAGCTCCGAATCTTCATTTCTTTGTCGTTGGTATAATTAATTACTGTCATTTATTGTACTTAAACTTGTAATCGTTTATCGAGCTTATAGTTGTTGCCCACCGGAAGCGATCAAGGATCGCGGGCCTTCGAGTAGGAGTCGCCTTAGGCTCCGAATGAAGTAAACGACCGTGTCTCTGTGTTTGTGTTTATTTACATTTTCCGCTGCTTTAATTACTCTACGAACGTTTTACGATTCCGATAATCGAACGAAATAGCCGCGAGCACTATTCACCCCCCCCTCTAGCGTGGTTTCGATCCAACATGATCTACCGAAAGATCAAGGGATCGTCCACCTTACGGACACGCCGAGGAGTAGGGGCAAGTTATCCCCGAACCTCGTACATCCTTGTTGTGTTAGTGGTGGGTTGTTTCTTTTCCTTGCATCAGTTTTCCTTTTGCTTATTTCCGCTGTGCTAACAAACTTTTGTGAGGAGATTAATTGAGTTTTTAGAGGAGGCTATTCACACCCCCCCTCTCTAGCCATCCGAAGGTCCTAACTAGTGGTATCAGAGCAAGACGCTCTTCATCCGGATTAACACCCTAAAGTGCAAGAAGATGGCTATGAAGGAAGGTTTTAGCACCAATCGTCCACCCTACTTCGACGGAGCGAACTTCCAATATTGGAAGAGCCGTATGGAGTATTATCTCAAGACCGACATCTCCATGTGGTTCTCGGTCAAGGAAGGGTTCACACCTCCGAAGGACGAAGAAGGTAAGGAACTAGAGTCGTCAAGGTGGTCCGCCGAGCAAACTCGCAAAGGACAAGCCGATGCCAAGGCGGTGGTCACTCTACAATGTGGGATAGCCAAAGATCAACTTGTCAAGGTAGGTCCATTTGTGAGCGCAAAAGATTTGTGGAACAAGCTCATCGAGCTCCAAGAAGGAACCCGAGACTCTCGGATCGCCAAGAGAGACTTGTTCCTAAACCAACTACAAAATCTCACCATGAAGGAGAACGAAACGGTAAGTGAACTACACGGAAGGTTCAAAGAGATCATCAATGGTCTTCATTCCGTAGATGAACGCGTAGAGAATCGCGATCTTGTAAGGTACGCTCTCAAAGCCTTTCCGAGGAATGCCTTGTGGTCATCTATGGTAGATGCCTACAAGGTCTCCAAGGACCTTTCAATTGTTAAATTAGATGAATTCTTTTGTGAAATGGAACTTCATGAACTTGCTAACAAGGGTCAAAAAGAGAAAGGTATTGCCTTAGTTGCAGGAGAAAAGAGCAAGGATGGAAGAAGGAAGAAAGAAAAGAAGAAGGAGAAAGAGATTCCTACATCCTCATCCTCCTCCGAGTCCGATGATGAAGGTGGATCATCATCAAGTGAGATGGCCAACTTCGTAAGGAGAATCATGAGAAGGATCCGGAGATACAAAGGGAAAGGTAAGTCTATTGATCAAAATGTTGATAAGACTAATGTTACATGTTATGAGTGTAGTAAGAAAGGACACTATCGGAGCGAGTGTCCAAAACTCAAGAAGAAGGAGGAAAGGGCCAAGAAGAAGAAAGCTCTCAAAGTTACTTGGGATGAATCCTCCTCAAGCTCATCGGAGGAAGAGAAGAAGGAGAAAAGCACTCGTCAATTAGCGCTCATGGCAAGGGAGGAATCAGATTCCGGAAGTGATACATCAGCCGCGGCTTCATCATCTTCGGATGATGAAGAGGTAACTTCTCCTCACTTAGAAAAATGCTATAAAACTATTGCACATTTATCTACTTTGCTTAAGAAATCAAAAACTGAAATCAAATCATTAAAAGATGAAGTAGAACACTTGAAGACTCTTAGGGAAGATGAGGTTGATGACCTACATCAAGAGCTTCTTGAGGATGAAAACAAAGCCTTAAAGAGTGAAGTTGAGAAACTCAAGAAAATGCTTGAGAAATTCTCAACTAGCTCTAAGACCTTAGATATGATTCTAAATGCCCAAAGGGCGGTCTACAACAAGGCTGGGTTAGGATATCAACCTAAGGAGTCTAGTTTCATTTCCCTAGTGTCTAGAACCCAATTTCATAGATCACATGCTTCTAGGGTTCATGAGACTAGGAAGGGTGTGACCAAGGCATGGGTTCCTAGGTCTTTCATTGTAGATGCATTAGGTCCCAAGATTTGGGTACCTAAAACATCTATCTTTCGTGTCTTGTAGGCATTTGTCAAGGGGGAGCATCTATCAACTTGGTTTGTTGATAGTGGATGCTCCAAGCACATGACCGGGGACAAGTCACTCTTTACTACCCTTCAAAACAAAAATAGAGGTAATGTGTCTTTTGGTAATAATGGTAGCCTTAAGGTTATAGGAGTTGGAGATATTCATATATCCGAATGTCTCCAAATCAAAAATGTCCTTCTAGTCAAGGGGATGACCTTTAATCTCCTAAGTGTCAGCCAATTGTGTGATACGGGTTACACAATTGAGTTTCATTCAAGTCAATGTCTGGTCAAACACATTGACACACTTGACACGGTACTAGTAGACACAAGGGTAGATAACATTTATCAAGTATTTTTTAAAAGTGCTACTAATGCCTCTGCTAAGTGTTTCATGTCAAAAGAAGAAGAATAATGGCTGTGGCATAGGAGGTTGGCCCACGTAAACATGAAGAATATTCGAAAGCTGGCCAACAAAGGATTAGTGCGAGACTTGCCAAGCATCAAGTACCAAAAGACAAAATTATGTGATGCATGTCAAAAGGGTAAGCAAACAAAAGCGTCTCATAAAGGTAAAAGCGCTGTAAGTACATCTACTGCTTTAGATTTATTGCATATGGATTTATTTGATTGCAGTAATGTTATTTTATTGAATGGAAGTAGATACTGCTTAGTGATCATTGATGATTTTACTAGATATACATGGACTTTCTTTTTGAAAAATAAGGATCAAACCATAGATGTTTTTGTTTCTTTTTGTAGAAGAACTGAAAATGAAAAATTAATAACAATTAAAACAATTAGAAGTGATCATGGTGGAGAATTTCAAAACCATAGATTTTTAGAATTTTGTCAAGAAAAAGGATATAGGCATGAGTTCTCTACTCCAAGGACCCCACAACAAAATGAGGTTGTGGAGAGAAAGAACCGAGTCTTGCAAGAGGCTGCACGAAGCATGCTCAATGAGTACTCACTACCGAGCTACTTATGGGCTGAAGCTGTAAATACCGCTTGCTATGTGCAAAACTGAGTCTTGATACATAGGGTTTTAGGAAAGACTTCCCATGAACTTTGGTTTGGGAGACCCCCTACAATTAAACATCTTAGGGTGTTTGGTTGTAAGGTGTTTATCTTGAACACCAAGGATCATCTTGGAAAGTTCACGGCTAAGGCTGACGAAGGGATACTAGTCGGGTACTCTCTCATCAGTAAAGCCTATCGAGTCTACAACAATATGACTAAATTGATTGAAGAGTCCTCGGATGTAGCATTTGAAGAAATTCCTAAATCAAATGATCAATCAAGGGATGTAGGAGAAATTCAATTTGAACTTAGAAATCTAAGTTTAAATGATCAAAACATAGAAAGAGTCGAAATTGACTCCGATGATGATGAGCAAAGGCAAGAGAGGGCTCAGTCTGATCCTTTGCCTGATACTGAGCCCTTGCCTGTGTCTAGTGAGACCACTCATGAGGCACCGCCAACACCAAGGCAATCTAGGATAGCCTCTAGTCATCCCCAAGACCAGATTGTGGGAGACATTCAACAAGGGGTTAGGACTAGGTCATTCTTTAGAAATGAGTCTTGAGGTCGCCTTGATCTCAGAAATCGAACCAAAATTAGTTGATGAGGCATTGCACGATCCTGATTGGATCATGGCTATGCAAGATGAGTTAGTTCAATTTGAAAGGAGCCAAGTATGAGACTTAGTTCCTAGACCTAAGAAGACCACCATTATTGGAACCAAATGAGTCTTCAAAAATAAGTTAAACCAAAAGGGAGAAGTCGTAAGAAACAAGGCAAGACTTGTAGCCAAGGGCTACAGTCAAGTCAAAGGCCTCGATTATGATGAGACTTATGCTCCCGTGGCTCAATTAGAGTCTATTCATTTAATGCTAGCTTTTGCTGCACATAGAGGCTTCAAGCTCTATGAAATGGATGTTAAATCGGCCTTCTTAAATGGTTTCATTAAAGAAGAGGTCTATGTTGAACAACCACCGGGGTTTGTGAATACCGAAGCTCCAAACCACGTGTACAAGCTCAAGAAAGCTCTTTATGGGCTTAAACAAGCACCTCGAGCATGGTACGAAAGGTTGTCAACTTACTTACTAGAAAAGGGGTTTGTAAGAGGTCAAATAGACCCAACACTATTTCTGCGTAGAGATGGTGAAAACATATTTGTAGCCCAGGTGTATGTCGATGACATAATTTGTGGCTCAAATAATAAGGACTATTTAAATGAATTTATCACTCACATGGAAAGTGAGTTTGAGATGAGTCTGGTGGGAGAATTGACATTCTTCCTTGGATTTGAAATCAAACAAACTCGAGATGACATTTATGTCCATCAAACAAAATACACTCAAGAGATGCTCAAGAAATTCAAAATGAGTGACTCTAAGGAAGTATCCACTCCAATGGAGACGAACACTCGCCTTGACAATGATGAGAATGGAAAACCAGTTGATCTAACGCAATATAGAAGCATGATCGGTAGTCTTCTATATCTCACAGCTAGTCGACTGGACATACTTTTTGCTGTGGGCATGTGCGCTAGATATCAAGTATGTGCCAAGGAATCTCATTTAATTGCAGTTAAGAGAATTCTGAGATACCTTAAGGGCACAATTAAAGTAGGTCTCTGGTACCCTCGTACTGAGTCTTTTGATTTGATAGGTTATACCGACTCCGATTATGCTGGGTGCAAATTGGATCGGAAAAGCACTAGTGGGGGTTGCCAATTTTTAGGTTCATCATTGGTTAGTTGGTCAAGTCGGAAGCAACATTGCGTTGCTCTCTCCACAACCGAGGCTGAATACATTTCCATGGGAGAGAGTGTATCACAACTGTTGTGGATGATCCACACCCTAGAAGATTATGGGCTTTCATATAAGGGAGTGCAAGTGTTGTGTGATAACATCAGCACAATAAACCTAACAAAAAATCCAGTCCATCATTCAAGGACCAAACATATTGAAGTGCGTCATCACTTCATTAGAGATCACGTAGCTAGGGGAGACATTGCACTCACATATGTTGAGTCAAAGTCAAACCTAGCCGATATTTTCACCAAACCTCTTCCGGAAAATGAATTTAGTCATTTGAGGAGAGAATTGGGAATGTGTTTGGCTCAATAGGTCATTAGGACCACGTCATGATCAATAAGGACAATTAAAACGATAAAAAAAGGGAAATTAATTTGGGCAACTTGGGAACATCTCACACAAACTATAAGGTTTAACAAATTATTTTTGTTTGCTAGAAATGGGGTGAGATGCTAGGATCGGCCGAATTATTCAAAATGTATCATGCATCCTTTGAATAATTAGGTTGAAGAGACATAAATTGAGTATGGGGAAGACCATTACATAATTCATGTGTATTTGGTTCCTAGATCTTACTCATATATTCCAACCAAGAAAACTTGGTTGGACCTTTACCTAGAAATTATGTAACTTTGGTTGATGGACTGTTTGATACTTTTGATCGATACTTTTCATGATTTTGATTGAAACTAGGACAAGTCCTTGAAATAATGATAGCAATTTGGTTATATTTTGACAAACTTGAAACTGAACATAACAAAGTCGAAAATTTCAGTTTTCAAGCCTTGAGTTGTCTGTTTTTCTAAATGTCTGAAACTTTCGGGCTATAAACAATTTCAGACCATAATCTTTAGGAAATAGTTATGCTTGTAGATTCTTCAGGTTCTAGGTACTGAATTTGGAAGTTTTACTGGAGAAACTTCTACGAATTATCGAACACCTCTACGAATTTCACCATCGAAATTACCTGGAGAAACTTGATCGTATCGATCGGTCTACAACCCGATCAGAGAAGGTGGATCGGTTTGTCGACCGATCCAAAAATCTCCGCACCCTTTTTGTAACCGATTGGTCCAGGACCGATCGAGTTCGCTTTACGCCAGAAGCGGTCTGGCCAATCGAGTTCCATTAGTCGGGACCGATCAGCCGATACGCAGAGAGGGCTATCGATCATTTTCGATCGGCCTACGATCGATCAGAGGTTCCGATCGGTCCGAGACCGATCAGAGGTTTCTGATCGGTTGGTGACCGATCGAGGAAGTTTCGATATCTCCGATCGGACAGTCGATCATTTCAACACCTGGACCCTAGCCGATCTCTCTTAAATCTTCCCGATCCTTTCTCTTCTCCTTTCACGCTGAAGCCCTAGCCGACACTTTCCTACACCTCAACTCTTCTCTTCTCTTTGCACGCCGAAGCCCTAGCCAAAGCCCTAGCCAAAAGATACTTCAATGGCACCAAGGTAACTCCATACTTCCCTAGAACTACTTACATTGGCATTTCAGTTTCATTTCTCATCGTATCTATGCATTTTGTTTTGGCTTTCGGTTGTTGGTGGCTCCGATGCTCACTTATTTGCCCCATTGTATCACATTGTTAAACCTTAGGAAGAAACAAGTGGGTGAAGGAACCTCTAAGTCGCCTGAGAAGTCTAAGTCTAAGGCTCCCTCCCGACCTCAACCATCTGTCTCCGGGAGATTTCCAAACCACCATTTTGAACAAGCCTTTAAACAACGGACCTTCAAATTGCTCCCTTGTAGGTCTGTGGATCAAAAATTCATGGACGAATTTTGTCCATCTGTGTCAGAAATCATTGCCTATTACAAACTTGATTCACTTGTCTATTTAGAACGAGATATCAATTATAACTTAGTATCTGAGTTTTATAACAATCTTCATCAAACTAATGATGTAAGTTATAAAACAAAAGTTGCTAAGCAGACTCTTGATTTCAGTTTCTCAGCCTTCTTTGATTATCTAGCTTGCCGTAGGTGTTCAGGAAATGTCTTTTCTATATATCCTGATTTACCAGACCCCTTACCTTCTCCCTTCGATGTCTCATCTGACTCCATTTATGAGTATTTCTTCGGACATCCTAGACCGGGTGGGCTAGATGAATTAGATGTTGATTTTCCTACTTTTGCAGCCTTGAGATTATCTGCCCCAGATTACATTCTTTTTAAGATTGTCACAAACTGCCTTCTGCCAATCACATCTAAACCCTTGTCTGAGATCCGACCATATCATTGCCTGATGCTTTATGGATTGCGTCGGCGTCTCGACTTTGACATCATGTCTAGCATCTATTCTTCGATCATCTCCTATAGTGAGCCAAACAGCTTCCCTGTTTATATGCCTTATGGCCATATAATTACAGATTGGCTCGAGACCCTTCAGATTGATGTCTCCAAGGGTAGAATAGTCAAGATGGTCAGGCAGGACTGCAGACTTGGGAAACGGGCATTTTCCAAGTCTGGCATCATAGGACAGAATGGGGAGGTTCGGTGGAAGGATGGGAGAGCACTAGGTGAGTTACCACAGGCACCTCCACGACAGGTTGCGGCTGCTCCTGTTGCTGCTCCTCCTGCTGCTGCTGCTGACGATGGAGAGGCAGATCCTGACGCATTGATCAGCACGATGAGCTGCTGGTTGCTGAGCTCCATGGGCTGCGCGTTCGGATTGACCAGCGCTACGATGATCTACGCAGTCAGCAGTTGGCGACACATCAGGCGATTATGGGATGGATGGCCAGATACCCACCTCTGTAGTATTTCCCGGGCTATCCATCCTCGAGCAGCGGCATGCCACCTCAGGGACCCACTCCTCCAGCTGATGATGCTGATGCTCCTCATGATGAGGAGGTTGATTGATACACATTGTTCTATGCTGTCATTTTGATTATCTATGTTTTGGATGTTGTTTGTTGGATACTTATGTCTGACCTGGATACTTGCTGATTTCATATATTTATGTTGCTCATTTTCTTGTTTTTCTTTATGTTTCACTTCCTATTGGCTATTAATATGCTGTTCATATGCCATGTCTTGTATGTCTCTTATTTCTTTATTACTGTCTTATAATACACTTAGAGGACATTCTAGGTGGATTAAGAAAAAGATAGTATGAGTTAAGGGGGAGTCCTTTAATGTTTTCTTACCTAATTCACACCTTTTCGGTGTTTGACAAAGGGGGAGAAGATAACTAAGTTTAGAGATAAATGAAAGTTTGGCTTTAGGGGGAGGATCTTGATAACCCTATCCTTACATGATGTTGTATCTGTCTTAGGGGGAGGATCTTGATTCCCCTAAAATTAGGGAAATATGAACATTTCTGATCTAAACTTAAATCGTGTTGTCAAACAACAAAAAGGGGGAGATTGTTAATACAGTCTGACCTGGCTGTTGTTTTGATGTTGACACTGATTTAAGTTTGTATCAGATATTAATTAAACTCAGACTGATTAATGATCAAGGTTGATCATGTGGAGAGGAAAAGTCCAAGTACGGATACTTGGCACGCGAAGTCGGAGAGGGCTCGGCAGCTCGTTCTCCGGACTAGGTCAGAGAGGGCTCCGTAGCTCGTTCTCTGGACCGGACGAAGCCGGAGAGGGCTCGACAGCTCGTTCTCTGGACTAGGTCAGAGAGGGCTCGGTAGCTCGTTCTCTGGATTGGGCAAGTTCGTTCTCTAGGTCGAGAGGGCTCGGTAGCTCGTTCTGGGACCGACGTGAAAGTCGGAGAGGGCTCGGTAGCTTGTTCTCCGGACTAGGTCAGAGAGGGTTGCTCGTTCTCTGGACCAGAAGACGTTAGGGTTTAGATGAAGCTCTAAAACCAGGCATTGGATCGGCCTTGCTGACCGATCCAGGATACTGGCCGTCTGGATTGGTCGACGGATCGATCCAAAGATACTTAGTTATCGATCGGTCTCGTGACCGATCGGTAACCTGAGGGTCGACCCCGTGACCGATCAGTAAGAAGGTGATGTGATTCAGAACAATAGGGGGATCGGTCTGTGGACCGATCCACCTATAGGATGATCGGTCCACACACTGATCAACATCATCCCAGACCGATCAGGATGTGTCCTGATCGGTCCAGAGGGCCATGGATCGGTCTGTTGACCGATCCACAACGATGTCGTTTGTCTTCTGCTGTTTCTCTGTGATTTCTGATTCATCTGATCTAACCATCTGCTGTAAGCTTTTTGAGTTACAGGTTGCAGGTGTCGTGCCAATGCTTAAATTCAAATTAAGCTCCATCAGAAGAATAAGACCAAGTGCTCTTTCTGCTGTGTTTCACTGCAAATGGTGCAATTGGAGCGTCAACGTTCACTAGCTGCGATCAGTTGGCAACAACTTGACTCTTGCTTATTGGTTCGAGCTCAGAGACACCAGTGAAGACCATGGATGGTATTGGTGTGAGTTCAGAGAACCAGATGAGGAGGAAGAGTGATTGGCGATGCCTGAGTTGGTCGGAGTGATTCGATACAGGTGACAGGGATTCGACTCTGGCTGAAGACAGTGAGAAAGCAGAGGAATAAGAAGAAGGAAGAAGTGAGGTTTGAGTGAGGATTTTTCAAAAAAAAACTCTCTGTCGATCAAGCAAGAGTGCTGTGTTTTTGAGCTCTTGGCTGAGGAACTTCTTCTGTCTTTGCGCTTCGCTTTCATTGTGGCTGTAAGTTTATTGTTCATTCCTTTTAGCCACTAAACTCTGTAAGTCTTGTGCTTCATTTCAAATCTTTTTTGAGACTTTGTGGAGAGGTTACTCCACCGAGAAGGAGAAATACTTAGCCGGAATCTTTCCGGGGTGTGATCTATCGAAAGATCAAGGGATCGTCCACCTTACGGACACGCCGAGGAGTAGGGGCAAGTTATCCCCGAACCTCGTACATCCTTGTTGTGTTAGTGGTGGGTTGTTTCTTTTCCTTGCATCAGTTTTCCTTTTGCGTATTTCCGCTGTGCTAACAAACTTTTGTGAGGAGATTAATTGAGTTTTTAGAGGAGGCTATTCACACCCCCCCTCTCTAGCCATCTGAAGGTCCTAACAATGTAGACTTACTGTTGTCCCTATCTGATTGGAAATTTGAATCCGTGTAACCCACAGGGAGCAAATCATCTGCTTGGTAAACTAGCATATAATCTCTAGTCCTCCTCAGGTACTTTAATATATGCTTTACCGCAGTCCAATGTCCTTGTCTAGGGTTACTCTAATATCTGCTAACCATGCCCACGGTAAAACAGATATCAGGTCTCGTACATAGCATTGCATACATTAAGCTTCCTACAGCCAAAGCATAAGGAATTGCTTTCATGTCCTCTATCTCATTCGATGTCTTCGGAGACATCTCTTTAGATAGAGCTACTCCATGCCTAAAAGGTAAGAAACCTTTCTTGGAATCCTGCATGCTAAAACGAGCAAGGATTGTATCTATATATGAAGCTTGAGACAAACACAACATTCTTTTCTTGCGATCCCTTATAACTTTGATCCCTAAAATGTGTGCACAATCTCCTAAGTCCTTCATATCAAATTGTTTGGACAACCATACCCTTACGTCCGATAATACCTTGACATTGTTTCCAATTAACAAAATATCATCTACGTATAGTACAAGAAATACCACCACGTTTCCGTTACACATCTTGTATACACAAGACTCATCCGGACACTGAATAAATCCATATGACTGGATTACTTCATTAAACCGGATGTTCCAAGACCTTGAAGCTTGCTTCAGTCCATAAATGGACCGATTAAGCTTGCACACTAGATGCTCTTTGCCTTTTTCAATGAACCCTTCTGGTTGCTTCATATGAATGTTCTCTTCAAGACTTCCATTAAGGAAAGATGTCTTGACATCCATTTGCCAAATCTCATAATCCATATGAGCAGCAATGGATAAGAGTATCCGGATAGACTTAAGCATGACTACTGGTGAAAAGGTCTCCTCATAATCGATTCCCTCTTTCTGAGTGTACCCTTTAGCAACAAGCCTAGCTTTGAAGGTTTCTACCTTCCGTCATTCCTCTTTTCCTTTTGTAGATCCACTTGCATCCAATGGCTTTTACACCATCGGTGGTTCTATGAGCTCCCGGACCTTATTAGAGTACATAGACTCTATTTCGAATTCATTGCCTTTTGTCAAGATGTTATCTATATCTTGGAGTGCTTAGTCATATGTTAGGATCGGGTTCATGTTTACCCAGGATCAAGTCTAAGACTCTCCCAAAACATGAATCTATCAGTTGCCTAACAACCCTCCCACTACGACGAGGCACAGTCTGTGGTTGTGTATCATGTGTGACACGTGTTGCAGTCTCTTGTGGTACTTCATCTTATACTGTTGGTACTAAGGTAGACGTGTCCTCTCTAAGTTCTTCTAAAATAACTTTGCTACTGGACTTGTGATCCATTATATAGTCTTCTTCTAAAAACTAGGCATTGGTGCTAACAATGACCTTCTGGTCTTTAGGACTATAAAATAAATCACCTTTCGTTCCTCTGGGATACCCCACAAACACGCGAACTTCTGTACGAGATTCTAACTTATCAGCATCTGGTTTCAGCACATGTGCTGGACTACCCCAAATCCGAATATGTCTTAGACTAGGCTTTCGCCCATTCCACAATTCTGTGGGAGTAGAAGAAACTGATTTAGAAGGTACTAAGTTCAGAATGTACACTGCCGTTTCCAGAGCGTATCCCAAAAATGAATTTGGTAATTCTGAATAACTCATCATCGATCTAACCATTTCCATAAGAGTCATATTCCTTCGTTTTGCCACACCATTCTGTTGGGGTGTACCAGGTGCAGATAGTTGGGATTGAATCCCTGCCTCTGATAAATAATTCCTAAACTCTCCTAAGAGGTATTCGCCACCACGATCAGACCGTAGTGTCTTGATACTTTTACCTAGTCATTTCTCCACATCAGCCTTATATTCTTTGAACTTATCAAAGTACTCAGACTTGCGGCGCATTAGGTAAATGTATCCATATCTTGAATAATCATCTATAAAAGATACAAAATATTCAAAACCTCCTCTTGCCTGGACAGACATAGGACCACACAAATCAGAATGAACCAATTCTAACACTTCTTTAGCTCTATACCCCTTGGCCTTAAAAGGCATCTTGGTCATTTTACCTTAAGCAAGATTCACAAGTTGGAAAATTTTCCAACTCTAATGAACCCAAAAGTCCATCGGCTATAAGCCTTTGAATCCTACTTAAGTTAATATGACCAAGCCTTAGATGCCAAAGATATGCTTGGTTCATTTCCGAAGGTTCTTTTCTTTTATTTGAGTTAGAAGATGAGTTATAAATTTTTATATTTTACTTTGTGGGAGATATTGGATTTAAAGTATACAAATTACCAACTAATGCACCAGAACAGATAATCACTTTATTTCTCTTAATAATTACATCATTACTAAAAGAAACTGAATATCCATCCAAAAATAGTTTAGAAACTGAAATTAAATTCTTTCTAAAACTGGGTACATAAAGACAATTTCTTAAAACCAAATTTCTATTTCTATTAAAAGATAAGTAGACGTCTCCCACTTCAACAGCCGCCACCTTAGTAGCATTGCCCATGTAGACGATAATCTCTCCTTCAGTTAGTCGTCGGGTTTCCTGGAACCCCTGCAAGGAATTGCAGACATGATCAGTGGCTCCCGTATCTACACACCAGGTGCTAGTAGATAACACCGCTAAACATGTTTCAACAACTAGAGCATGAGATATACCTTTGTTGTTTTGATTCCTACGAGGACAGTCCGCCTTCCAATGCCCTGACTGCTTCGGCTTCTTCATTCCAGCTTTAGGTCCTGTACTCTGAGATTTATTTACTTTCTTTGCTGAACCAACTTGTTTCTTCTTCTTCTTCTTTCCTTTCGGCTTAGAAGCAGAACCATTTTCAGCATAGTGAATATGAGAGTTGTGACGAAACAATCCTTCTTCTGCCTGAAGTTCTGTCATTAGTTCCGCCAATGAATATACCCTTTTGTTCATATTGTAATTCAGGCGGAATTGCTCAAAACTTCTAGGTAGTGTTTAGAGGATCATATCGATCTGGGTTTCCCCATCAATTTCTCCTCCAAGGATCTGTATTTCGTTCAGATAAGCCATCATCTTTAGGATATGATCCCTCACAGGAGTACCCTCTTGCATGGTGGCTGTCATTGTCTTTCTCATGGCTTCTTGTCTAGAAGCCTGATCCTGATGACCAAAGAGTTCCTTGAGATTGTTCATAATGTCATAAGCTGTTGGTAAATCTTGATGCTGATGTTGCAATACATTTGACATTGAAGACAAAATGTAACACCGCGCCATCTCATCTGCCTTTACCCATTTCTTATGATATTCAATCTCCTCTTGGGTAGATTCACCAGTGGGTGCATCAGGACAAGCCTCAGTCAGTACAAACTTATAGCTTTCAGCAGTAAGAACAATGTCGAGGTTCCTTTTCTAGTCTATGTAGTTAGGACCAGTAAGTCTATTCTGTTGTAGTATGATGGACAGTGGGTTGAAAGTCATCTTAAGAATCACAAATAACTTTTGGTCAGAACTCTAAATTTAGAATAATATTGATTCCTCAAACAATACTATTTTAAATTAACCAACACCTCAAAACACCGTGAATTTTATATGCCACGATAGTGTGGACGTATACAAATTCAACATTTGTAAAAGGAGGGTTTTAACCCATTAATTTTATTATCTTGTCAACCTAACTTTTTGACAAATAAAATTAATAGTTGGTATCCTTTGGTCACACAAATAATAGCAGTGACTCCGATGGGGAGGATACTATTAGTTGTGCCTAAGTGTATACCATTACTTGACACTAAGTCCATTAATAAGATTGTGCCCCTTCCGATGGGGAAGATCACACGCTCTTAATTAACTTCCTATAGTCATCCTAAATGGAAGTTTGTTCTAGTGATCCACAAACAAGCTCATCCGATATGGAGGAAGGCACTCAGAGCCAACGCGCAAGCTTGTTTGCATCACTTACAAACCAGTAATGGAGACCGTGGAATTTATTTAAAATTCCTCTCCCACTTAGTTATTTATAAATGAGGAATTTTAACTATGCTAGCCTACTAAACATGTATACTAACATACACACACAACACAATATAAAAGCAATAAATAAAAAAAATCTAATTTTCAACTATTATGGCTTTTATCTATGGTTGTCTTCCGTGTGTTGTCATCCCAAGCTGCTGCCATATTTGGCCACCGCCACCGGGTCTAGCTGTCGCATCCATCTTGCTCCTTGTTCCGCTGCGCCTCTGGTCCTCAAAAAGGTTCCACGCCTTGCAAGATTCGATCCGCGACATAAATAGAATTTTACATTTTTCGATCCTATATTCCTCGAAGGAATGTACATGTAAACTAGATCGAACATAAAATAAAAATTTACATCCATCGATCCTATATTCCATAAAAGGAATGTACATGTAACTAGATCAAAAATAAAATCCTAATAAAAACTAAATTTTATAATACAATCATGCACACACATATAAATGCCCTTTACATGTCCAAGGGTCCAATCACACACATAAAAACTATAAGCCATAATAGTTGGATCCTGCATCCACAAAGTTAGCACATCCTACTATTAACCTGCCTAAATTATGTATGATATGTGCATAATTAAACGAATACCAAATACACAGAGGCAAAACCCTAGCTCTGATACCAATTGTTGGTTGCTACTCGGTAAACCTAATGGTTCCACTGTACAAAAATTTTGTACAAAGGTATGAACCTTTACCTAGCTACCATGTGTTCTTTTAAATTAAACTTGGATCGCCTGCGGAACTTAACACGTTTGATCCAAAGTTTAATATATTTGTTCTTTTAGGTTTAGACTCGGATCTCCTGCGGAACTTAACACATTCGATCCAAATCACCTAGGTTATTAATTTCATTAAATATTAGTTTCCAAAATTGGCTCCCAGTACTGACGTGGCGAGGCACATGACCTTCTTGGATATGGGAACAACCACTACCGACTAGATAAAGCCTTTTAAGGAAAGTTAATATTTAATTTCCTTAAATAACTTTAGGTCAACCGAAAAGAACAATCAAATCACAAGGAAAAGAAAAAAAAAACAAAAGAACACAACATCGAAAATAAATTCGAAATACTAGAATCGTATGCCTCTTGTATTTGGTATTATTTCCAAAAATAACTAGTATGATGCTGAAAGGAAAAATACTAATTATACCTTTTAGAAAGACCTCTTGATCTTCTACCGTATTCCTCTTCTAACCTCGGACGTTGTGTGGGCAACGATCTTCCAAGATGAGGACCACCAATACACCTTCTTCTCCCCCTTGCAAGGTTCGGCCAAGTCAATAGCTCCTCCAAGGATGAAGAGAAAACACCACCAATGCTCCAAGGGATAAAGCTTTCTCTCCTTCTTCTCCAAGCTTGAATCCGGCCACCAGTTGATCTCCTAGAGGAAGAGAAGGTTCGGCCACAACAAGGAGAAGAGAGAACTTAAAGGGGCCAGCCACACCAAAGAAGAAGAGAGGGATAAGAATAATAAAAGTTGTGTGTCATGAAGGCACCCCAACCCCCTCTTTTATATTTTTTAGCTTTGGTAAATAAGAAAATTTAATTATAATAAAATTTCCTTAACTTTCTTTGATAACAATTAATTAAGAAAAATTAAAAAATATTTCCTAATCAATTGTATATGGCCGGCCCCCTCATGGAGAGCAAACAAGACAATTTTTAATCAACAATTAAAAATTCTTTATTTGTCTTCGGAAATTTTAAAAAATAAAATTTCCCTTTAAAATCCCTTCATGGTTGATAAAAAGAAATTTTTATAATTTTAATTTTTCAACATGTGAATAATTTACAAAGAGAAAAAATAAAATATCTTTCCAATCTACAAATAAGGAAAGAGATCTAATCTCTTTCTTTAATCTTTTGTAGATCCTTTTAAAAAGAGATATTTTAATTTTTAATCTCTCCAATTAAATTATATTTTTCACATAAGAAAAATTTAAAATTAAAATTCTTTTAAACTTAATGGGGGACGGCCACCTAAGCTTGGGTTCAAGCTAGGGCCGGCCACCCATGAACCAAGGCTTGGCCGACCCTAGCTTGAACCACAAGCTAGCTTGGCCGGCCCCTATATCATGGGTATGAAGGTGGGTATAGGTGCGTATAGTACTCTATAAATAAGAGGCTACGATAGGGACCGAGAGGAGGAATTGATTTTGGTCTCCTAATAAAATTAAGCATCCCGTGTTCGCCCCGAACACACAACTTAATTTTATCAATAATAATTCATTCCACTAGAGAACTATTATTGAACTACCGCACCAATCCCAAATTACATTTTTGGGCTCCTTCTTATTATGAGTGTGTTAGTCTCCCTGTGTTTAAGATGTCAAATGTCCATTAATTAAGTGAGTTACTGACAACTCATTTAATTAATATCTTAATCCAAGAATAGTACCACTCAACCTTATCGTCATGTCGGACTAAGTCCACCTGCAGGGTTTAACATGACAATCTTTATGAGCTCATCTTGGGGACATTATCAACCTAGATTACTAGGACACAGTTTCCTTCTATAATCAACAACACACACTATAAGTGATATCATTTCCCAACTTATCGGGCTTATTGATTCATCGAACTAAATCTCACCCATTGATAAATTAAAGAAATAAATATCAAATATATATGCTTGTTATTATATTAGGACTAAGAGCACACACTTCCATAATAACTGAGGTCTTTGTTCCTTTATAAAGTCAGTATAAAAGAAACGACCTCAAATGGTCTTACTCAATACACTCTAAGTGTACTAGTGTAATTATATAGTTAAGATAAACTAATTCCTAATTACACTACGACCTTCCAATGGTTTGTTCCTTTCCATTTTGGTCGTGAGTTGCTGTTTATAATTTATAAGGTACCGATAACATCATCTTCTGTATGTGACACCACATACTATGTTATCTACAATATAAATTAATTAAACAATTACAAACAAATGTAGATAATTTGACCAAATGTGATTCTTTATTCAAAATAAATGTTTACAAAAGCTTAGGCTTGCAGTATACACTCTAACAATCTTCCACTTATACTAATGACTAAGCTGCCATATCTTCTGCCATACATCTGATTCCAATTCCCTCCACATGCCGATCGAAAGATTTTGCTGGAAGGGCCTTAGTGAAAGGATCTGCCAGGTTATCTGCTGATGCAATCTTGGTGATGACAACTTCTCCTCGCTTCACAATATCTCGTATCAGGTGGTACTTGCGCTCTATATGTTTACTTGCCTTATAGGCTCGTGGTTCCTTCGAGTTTGCAACTGTACCGCTATTATCACAATAAATTGTGATGATTTTGGGCAAACCAGGAATCACATCTAAGTCCATTAGAAAGTTCCTGAGCCATACTGCTTCTTTAGCCGCCTCAGAGGCTGTTACATACTCAGCTTCCATGGTTGAGATTGAAATGCATTTCTGCTTAACACTCCTCCATGCAATGGCTCCACCTCCCAAAGTAAACACATAGCCTGATGTAGACTTACTGTTGTCCCTATCTGATTGGAAATCTGAATCCATGTAACCCACAGGGAGCAAATCATCTGCTTGGTAAACTAGCATATAATCTCTAGTCCTCCTCAGGTACTTTAATATATGCTTTACCGCAGTCCAATGTCCTTGTCTAGGGTTACTCTGATATCTGCTAACCATGCCCACGGCAAAACAGATATCAAGTCTCGTACAAAGCATTACATACATTAAACTTCCTACAGCCGAAGCATAAGGAATTACTTTCATGTCCTCTATCTCCTTCGATGTCTTCGGAGACATCTCTTTAGATAGAGCTACTCCATGCCTAAAAGGTAAGAAACCTTTATTGGAATCCTGCATGCTAAAACAAGCAAGGATTGTATCTATATATGAAGCTTGAGACAAACACAACATTCTTTTCTTGCGATCCCTTATAACTTTGATCCCTAGAATGTGTGCACAATTTCCTAAGTCCTTCATATCAAATTTTTTGGACAACCATACCCTTATGTCCGATAATACCTTGACATTGTTTCCAATTAACAAAATATCATCTACGTATAGTACAAGAAATACCACCACGTTTCCGTTACACTTCTTGTATACACAAGACTCATCCGGACATTGAATAAATCCATATGACTGGATTACTTCATTAAACCGGATGTTCCAAGACCTTGAAGCTTGCTTCAGTCCATAAATGGACCGATTAAGCTTGCACACTAGATGCTCTTTGCCTTTTTCAATGAACCCTTCTGGTTGCTTCATATGGATGTTCTCTTCAAGACTTCCATTAAGGAAAGATGTCTTGACATCCATTTGCCAAATCTCATAATCCATATGAGCAGCAATGGATAAGAGTATCCGTATAGACTTAAGCATGACTACTGGTGAAAAGGTCTCCTCATAATCGATTCCCTCTTTCTGAGTGTACCCTTTCGCAACAAGCCTAGCTTTGAAGGTTTCTACCTTCCCGTCTGTCCCTCTTTTCCTTTTGTAGATCCACTTGCATCCAATGGCTTTTACACCATCAGGTGGTTCTATGAGCTCCCAGACCTTATTAGAGTACATAGACTCTATTTCAGAATTCATTGCCTTTTGCCAAGATGCTGCATCTATATCTTGGAGTGCTTCGTCATATGTTCGGGGATCAGGTTCATGTTTACCCGGGATCAAGTCCGAAGACTCTCCCAAAAACATGAATCTATCAGGCTGCCTAACAACCCTCCCACTACGACGAGTCACAGTCTGTGGTTGTGTATCATGTGTGACACGTGTTGCAGTCTCTTGTGGTACTTCATCTTGTACTGTTGGTACTAAGGTAGACGTGTCCTCTCTAAGTTCTTCTAAAACAACTTTGCTACTGGACTTGTGATCCATTATATAATCTTCTTCTAAAAACTGGGCATTGGTGCTAACAATGACCTTCTGGTCTTTAGGACTATAAAATAAACCACCTTTCGTTCCTCTGGGATACCCCACAAACACGCGAACTTCTATACGAGATTCTAACTTATCAGCATATGGTTTCAGCACATGTGCTGGACTACCCCAAATCTGAATATGTCTTAGACTGGGCTTTCGCCCATTCCATAATTCTGTGGGAGTAGAAGAAACTGATTTAGAAGGTACTAAGTTTAGAATGTACACTGCCGTTTCCAAAGCGTATCCCCAAAACGAATTTGGTAATTCTGAATAACTCATCATCGATCTAACCATTTCCATAAGAGTCCTATTCCTTCGTTCTGCCACACCATTCTGTTGGGGTGTAACAGGTGCAGATAGTTGGGATTAAATCCCTGCCTCTGATAAGTAATTCCTAAACTCTCCTAAGAGGTATTCGCCACCACGATCAGACCGTAGTGTCTTGATACTTTTACCTAGTCGTTTTCCACATCAGCCTTGTATTCTTTGAACTTATCAAAGTACTCGGACTTGCGGCGCATTAGGTAAATGTATCCATATCTTGAATAATCATCTATAAAAGATACAAAATATTCAAAACCTCCTCTTGCCTGGACAGACATAGGACCACACAAATCAGAATGAACCAAATCTAACACTTCTTTGGCTCTATACCCCTTAGCCTTAAAAGGCCTCTTGGTCATTTTACCTTCCAAGCAAGATTCACAAGTTGGAAAATTTTCCAACTCTAATGAACCCAAAAGTCCATCGGCTATAAGCCTTTGAATTCTACTTAAGTTAATATGACCAAGCCTTAGATGCCAAAGATATGTTTGGTTCATTTCCGAAGGTTCTTTTCTTTTATTTGAGTTAGAAGATGAGTTATAAATTTCCATGTTTTGCTTTGTGGGAGAAATTGGATTTAAAGTATACAAATTGCCAACTAATGCACCAGAACAGATAATCACTTTATTTCTCTTAATAATTACATCATTACTAAAAGAAACCGAATATCCATCCAAAAACAGTTTAGAAATTAAAATTAAATTCTTTCTAAAACTTGGTACATAAAGACAATTTCTTAAAACCAAATTTCTATTTCTATTAAAAGATAAGTAGACGTCTCCCACTGTAACAACCGCCACCTTAGTAGCATTGCCCATGTAGACGGTAATCTCTCCTTCAGTTAGTCGTCGGGTTTCCTGGAACCCCTGCAAGGAATTGCAGACATGATCAGTGGCTCCCGTATCTACACACCAGGTGCTAGTAGATAACACCGCTAAACATGTTTCAACAACTAGAGCATGAGATATACCTTTGTTGTTCTGATTCCTACGAGGGCAGTCCGCCTTCCAATGCCCTGACTGCTTGTAGATGAAGCACTTGCCCTTCGGCTTCTTCATTCCAGCTTTAGGTCCTGTACTCTGAGATTTATTCACTTTCTTTGCTGAACCAACTTGTTTCTTCTTCTTCTTTCCTTTCGGCTTAGAAGCAGAACCATTTTCAGCATAGTGAATATGAGAGTTGTGACGAAACAATCCTTCTGCTGCCTGAAGTTCTGTCAGTAGTTTCGCCAATGAATATACCCTTTTGTTCATATTGTAATTCAGGCGGAATTGCTCAAAACTTCTAGGTAGTGTTTGTAGGATCATATCGATTTGGGTTTCCCCATCAATTTCTCCTCCAAGGATCTGTATTTCATTCAGATAAGCCATCATCTTTAGGATATGATCCCTCACAAGAGTACCCTCTTGCATGGTGGCTGTCATTATCTTTCTCATGGCTTATTGTCTAGAAGCCCGATCCTGATGACCAAAGAGTTCCTTGAGATTGTTCATAATGTCGTAAGCTGTTGGTAAATCTTGATGCTGATGTTGCAATACATTTGACATTGAAGCCAAAATGTAACACCGCGCCATCTCATCTGCCTTTACCCATTTCTTATGATATTCAATCTCCTCTTGGGTAGATTCACCAGTGGGTGCATCAGGACAAGCCTCAGTTAGTACAAACTTATAGCTTTCAGCAGTAAGAATAATGTCCAGGTTCCTTTTCCAGTCTATGTAGTTAGGACCAATAAGTAAAGCGCTGTAATTTTCCGTTAATGCTACGGTCTCAAAGTCACCTTTCTGCCTCCTGTTAGATAAAATACCCTTTAAAAATTTTGCAAACTTTGACATTTGGTGCAGTGCATCTATCAGTGGTACTTCTACACAAATTTCCTTAATCTTCTTTAGGAATCAGTTGAACTCTTCATTCTTTTGGGATGTTATCAGTTTCTGAGGGAAAGGAATTGTCTGACTTTGTGGGGGAATTTGAAGAGTTCCTTCAGCCTTCTTGGTGATCTCCTCTCTATCCCTGTTCTGGATCTGATTGGGCATTAGGGGAGAGGGCTCTTCCTCTGAGTCAAGTCCTTTCTGAGTTGTGATTTGGGGGTCTCCCTAAGTTTGTCCGCTCCTCAGCTCGATGTGGTTGCAGTGTTCCACCAGAATTATATCGAGCTTTCCTAGAAATGTTCCCTGTGCTCTTAAAAAGACTGGGCTATCTGGAATATCTGGATGTCTTGCATCTTCTGATGTTTTCCAGAATTTTCTAGTCTTTGAGTCAATTGCTTGATCTCATTCTTCATCTCTTTTTGCTCTGAGAGAGCTTCTTCAAGCATCTTTTCGATTCTGGACAGTTGTGAAGGTTGCTGTTGTTGATAAGTCTGTTGTCCAGATGAGTAGCTTTGTTGCCCAGGTTGATAGCTTTGTTTTTCTGGTCCTTGGTCCTGATTATTTTGGTATGAGAAATTTGGGTGGTTCCTCAATCTAGGGTTGTATGTGTTGGAGTACGGATTGTTTTGCTTTTGGTTGTAACTGACTATCGCATCGCATTGCTCAAGTTGGTTTATCTGTGCTTGTATTAGCCCTAGGGGGCAAGTATCTTGAGCGTGATCCATATTTCCGCAAGTTTCACAAACATAAACTATTTCATTGGCCGTGTTGTTTCCCATGGCCTCAAGATTCTTGGTCAGAGCATCCAGCTTTGCAGACATGAGTGTGACTGCATCTACGTCAAATTTTCCTGATGCCTTTATTGGATTCCCTGAGAAAGAACCACCAAATCTTTTGGTTGCCCACTGATAGTGGTTCAGTACCACATTCTCTATGATCTCTTCAGCTTCATCAAGGCTCTTGTTTATTAATGCTCCTCTTGCTGCAGAATCGAGGGATACCTTTGTGTGGTAGTTTATTCCATTGTAGAATGTGTGTAGAACCAACCATTTCTCAAGGCCATGATGGGGGCACTGTCTCAGCATACTTTTGAATCTGTCCCAGGTTTCAAATAATGATTCTGATTCTATCTATTTGAAGCTTGCGATCAAATTCCTCATGTGGGCAGTTTTGCTTGGCGGGTAGAATTTGTCTAGAAATTTTTACTCACACTACTCCCAAGACTTTATGCTATTTGTTGGAAGAGAATTTAGCCACTGGTTGGCTCTGTCTTTCAGGGAGAATCCAAAAAAAAGTAACCTTACTGATTTTGGAGGGACCCCATTCACTTTCATAGTACCGCAAATCTTGTAGAAAAGCTCTAAGTGATGGTCTGGATCATCGTGCGGTCCTCCTCCAAATTGATTCTGCTGAACCATGTGGATTATTGTAGGCTTGATTTCAAAATTGTTAGCTTCGATTGACGGTCGAGTGATGCTAGACCGAACCCCTCGTGCATAAGGTGTTGCATAATCCTTCAACAGTTTGTCAGCCATTTCTGAAGAGTCTTGTATGGCTTGAAATGCTTTTTGTAAGTTTCTTCTTCTCAAGAAGGTCCTATCGATCTCTGGGTTGAACGGTAGAAGTTGTCCTGAAAGATTAGCTCTTCACATGTAAAAACAAGATATGGAATAAAGTAAAGAAAAGAGTTGGAATAATAATATTTTTTTTTGTACGTTTTAATAAAAATGGAAAAAATAAAGAAAAACAAAAATAAAATTATTTATCTCTAAAATGTAGAATATTAGAAAAAGCAAAGTCTAGTCTAATCTGATATGATTTTTGCTAATGTTATAGATGCAGTTCCCGGCAACGGGGCCAAAAACTTGTTACGATTCCACAAGTGCACGGATTCGTCGTCAGTAATAAAGATTATCGATCCCATAAGGACTGGTTATAAGCACTAGCAATGGTTCACTTAGGATTAGCTAAACTACTGATGGTTGTAAGTTATCTAAAGGAAAGAGATTGGGAAGTGGAAACGAGAACTAGTGAAGAGAGAGTAATTAACTTGGTTTATGAAGAGTTCTAGGAGTTCGGTTTCATTGTAGTGGTATTGATGTATCACATTCTATCCTTTACTCATTGTCCATCAACATGCATTCGCCGAAAGCTAAAGCAACCATCCTTAAGCACTAAATAGAGAAGATCTCTGTGAAATCCTGTCACGGTTAACCCCTGTCACTATGGTGCCTCGGTAGATCACAAGAACACAACTCTAATTGGTGTCATTAAGGATAGAAATAAGAGCTTGATTTAGTCTCTTGCTTCCTTATGGAGAAGTTGCCTCTCCTTTCAAGGAAGTACCCTAGATGTTCGTGAACGGGTTACCCCTGTCACTAGGGCCCCTCAGATATATAATCTAAGATACTCTCTCTACGAGGTTAGTAATTCCTACACAATCAATTAATAAGCAACAAGTCTCATGCATAGTAGTTGAAACAAAGCAAACAAAATCATCCAATAAATAAAGGCATAAATGTGAGTCTTACATCAAAACCAATCCACAACTACTCCCTAATCCTAGAACAAGGAATCTACTCCATAGGCGCCGAAGAAAAACCCGAAGACATAATGTAATTAAGCATACAATTCTCAAACAAGAAGAGAGAAAGAGAAAGGATGCTTATCCAACGACGACGAGTGATCTTCGGATCCAATCCTTTGCTTCTGGAGTTGATGTGGTGATGAAGGATCGCTGGACGGAGGTCCTGGATGGCGTGGAACGACACCAAGGTGATTCTCCCTTTGACGACTCCCTTCCCCCAAAAGGAAAAGGGTTAAAACCCTTCTTATAGGCTAGGGCACAGCGTCGCGCTGCACGACCGTGCCAATATGGCATGGCCGTGTCTTCTTTTGTGTCTGGCTGTGTTTCACGGCTGTGCCAATTGGCATGATCGTGTGGATCTGGGCCTCGACTCCTAGGACATGATCATGCAGGATTGCACGACCATGCATTGCTTGGTTGCGGTCGTGGGGGGGGGCACGATCGTGTAGGATTGCACGACCATGCAAGGATCCCTCTATGTTTGGCTGCACGACCGTGTAAGAGTTGCTTGGGCGTGCACTACTCTTCTTCTGTTTGGCCACACGACCGTGCGAGGTTGCACGACTTTGTTCTCTGTCTTATTCCGGTGCGTCGACAATCGTTATTTTGCTCCGAAAGTTGTCCCTGTCAATACAAAACCAAATAAAGAGTAGATATCCGAACAAAAGAGTATTTATGATGAGTACATGATAAAAGAGACAATCATGCAAAGAATATATACGTATAAAGCTAGTGAATGTGTGTTAAAACATGCATAAATGATCATAATATTTACACACATCACTTCTATTGCATAAGTCCCTACACATTGGTCCACAACATATTCAATCCTTGCAACTCTCATAATCTCAAAAGGTTGTGTGGATAAAGGAGGTGATTCTTGAGATGCTACTTCCACAACACAGCTCCCTACACTTCCTTTCATAACATCATCATCAATACAAGCATCAAAAAATAAACCAACATCAATATCCTTAGTGGGAGAATCATCTATAGGAAGATCACTAACTTCATTTGCAGTTTTAAGTTGATCTACCACATCACATTCATCATCTAAAAATTCAATTTCATCATAACACCCTAAAAACCCAGAAGGTAAATCTGAAAACTTGTTATCCACTGCGTTATCATCACAATCCTCATCTGAAGAGTCCTCATCTTCATATACATCCAGAAATCTACACTCAACCATATTAGTGTCACATAATTTGCCAAAGTCTTCATTTTCATTGACTCTCACTAGCCTTTGTGGAAAAGGAACCTTTAGTGAAGGTCTTGGGAAAGGTACTTCCTTTTTCCCATATTCCCTTTGAGCTTGCGGACGAGGTCCAACTTGCTTATCTAGTCTAGGTGTGATCAATCATTGAGGGAAAGGTACTTGTGGCCTTTGGAAACTTCCTGGAGTAATAAAACTGAGTTCTTGAGGTTTTCTATTATTCTTCTCCTAAATTCTAAACAAATCCTTCTTCAGTAGTTCTTCATGATTCTTGCCACTTCTCAACTTAAAATTGTTACACTGTTCACTATACACTGTCTGTGCAGGAGGGGGATCTTGTTTGAACCATTTTGAAACAATGCTATCAATCTTTGCCCCCAAATGTTTGAACTCCTCATTCTGTGACTTGTGGATTTCAAAACTCTTGGATGGTTGAATTGTATTTTGTTTGACAGGTTCTCTTATATATATGGCTTGTACTTTTTGAATTTCTGAGGGAGATTCCATCCAACTTTTGCTTGACCATTCATGGAGGTTCAATGCTACTTGATCAATCAATGTATATGCTTCGTCTACACTTTTGTCAATGAAAGAACTGTAACGCCCGCCCTTCCTGCTAGTAGGGCGGGGTTACTGTATGGGAACATACGTGCATATTAAAATTTCTTTTCTAAAACAGCGGAAGTACTTATTTATATATTCTTGTATGCCTCTAAGTGAATGAGGTCATGAAATAAATTTTCTATCATAAACATGAACAAGTGTCAAGTAATCATGCAAATCATTAACATAAGATAGACATGGTTCATATCATGCATAAATTAATATAAGCAGGTCTTTTCCTTAGCCGAGCCACTACCACACACATCTCTTGCCACTCTTGCTGCTCCCTTAGTTCACCCATCCTTTGCCTTTATCTGCGGTACAAGGAAAGTAACTATAAGCACATAGGCTTAGTGAGATCCTTTCCTACTCCAAAAAACCGTATATCATAGCATAATCACATAAGCATATAGCATGGAAACATAATCATCTAAACATCATATCATGTAAAAGAGCATCCTAACATATCATATCATAAAGTAAAATAGCATCATATCATATCATGTCATAAAGAAGCATCATGCTATATCATCTCATAAAATAAAGGAGCATCATATCATATCATATCATAAAGTAAAATAGCATCATATCATATCATGTCATAAAGAAGCATCATGCTATATCATCTCATAAAATAAAGGAGCATCATATCATATCATATCATGAAGAAACATCATGCTATATTATCTCATAAAATAAAAGAGCATCATATCACATCATATCATAAAGAAACATCATGCTATATCATTTCATAAAATAAAAGAGCATCATATCATATCATATCATAAAGAAACATCATGCTATAAAATAAAAGAGCATCATATCATATCATGTCATAAAGAAACATCATGCTATATCATCTCATAACATATCATATCATCACATATCATATCATAATTTATCATATCATATAAGTGTATGCAAGATGTCTTTCAAAAACATGCATCATGTCATGTCCAAGATGTCTTTTAAAGAAAACATATCATATAATACTTAAACATAATCTCAACATGAGGGCCCGACTTGTACCACATACATACATAAATGCGCCCATCCTAAATAGATCCAAGGTAGCAAATCTTGAACCTACTAGGAACTAGGCCCATTTCATAGACCATCGACCTAGGGGCACTTAGGAGCCCATCCCTTTTACTAGACCCGTTCATAGACCGTCGGCCTAGGGGCGCTTATGGAGCCCACCCTTGGTACAAGCCATACAAAGTAAAATAGCATGTCATAGTACTTATCATTTCATGAAGAGTGCTCTTAGTCCCAATTAATAGGGAAGCAACTCTTAGGTCTTTACTTATCTTATCATGAAGAGTGCTCTTAGTCCCAAAAAGGGAAGCATCTCTTAGGCCTTTGCTTGTCATATCATAAAGAGTGCTCTTAGTCCCCAAAAAAAGGAAGCATCTCTTAGGCCTTTACTTGTCATATCATAAAGCATGCATACTTGAGCATATAGCCCATCATAAAAGTCATTATCATACATGATTCATAAGCATACATAAGTAAGCATAAAACATATCATAAGGAAGCATAATCATGCATGGAAATCATTAACTAGCATCTCTTAATTCATATCATAACATGTGAAATACATAGTGAATCATGATTGGGTCTCTAACCCTAATTCCATAGAGTGGCCGAAACATGCAAGGGATTTCCCTAGGTTACAAGCAACATAAAAGCATATAACCCTAAACCAACTTCATAATACTTATCAAAAGAACATCATAAGCATGTTTAGTTTAGGCTCTAAGCTTCCTAGGTCTTTTAATCCTATCATGGCCGAAACTTGCCAAGCATGGATCTAGGTTACAAGCAACATAAAAGCATGTAAACCCTAAACCAATTTCATATCATATACCATAAGAAACATCATGAGCATATTTAGTTTAGGTTCTAAGCTTCCTAGGTCTTTTAACTTGTTGTGGACGAAACTTGTTAAGCATGTTTCTAGGTTACAAGCAACATAAAAGCATGTAGACCCTAAACCAATTTCATATCATATACCCTAAGGAACATCATGAGCATATTTAGTTTAGGTTCTAAGCTTCCTAGGTCCTTTAATTGATTATGGCCGAAACTTTAAGGAGCATGAAACTAAGTCTAAGCAACCTACAAGCATAAGGACACCAAGCTAACTTCTTATCATATCATAAGGAAAATCATAAGCATGTTAGATTTGGTTTCAAGCTTTCTTAGGCCCTTAAATTCCATCATGGACGAAACCTTAAGTGAAGGGCATCTAGGGTTTTTTTTAAGCAACATGTAAGTATAAGAACTTCATATCATATTATAAAGAAAAACCATGAGCATATTATCTAGGTTTTAACAACATATGAGCATAAGAACTTCATATCATATCATAAAGAAAACCATGAGCATATTATCTAGGTCTTAACAACCTATAAGCATAAGAACTTCATATCATATCATAAAGAAAACCATGAGAATATTATCTAGGTTTTTAACAACATATAAGCATGAGAACTTCATATCATATCATAAAGAACACCATGAGCATATTAGATTTGGTTTTAAGCTTTCCCAAGCCTTTAATCTCACCATGGCTGAAACCCTAAGTGGAGGTGTCTAGGTTTTTAACAACATATAAGCATAAGAACTTCATATCATATCATAAAGAAAACCATGAGAATATTATCTAGGTTTTAACAACATATAAGCATAAGAATTTCATATCATATCATAAAGAAAACCATGAGCACATTAGATTTGGTTTTAAGCTTTCCCAAGCCTTTAATCTCACCATGGCTGAAACCCTAAGTGGAGGTGTCTAGGTTTTTAACAACACATAAGCATAAGAACTTCATATCATATCATAAAGAAAACCATGAGAACATTAGATTTGGTTTTAAGCTTTCCTAAGCCTTTAATCTCACCATGGCCGAAACCCTAAGTGGAGGTGTCTAGGTTTTTAACAACATATAAGCATAAGAACTTCATATCATATCATAAAGAAAACCATGAGCACATTAGATTTGGTTTTAAGCTTTCCTAAGCCTTTAATCTTACCATGGCCGAAAGTTTCAAGAAGAACCTTAGGTTTTTATTTTACACAATCTAAACCCATGGAAGACATATGAACAACTTGTACCACAGGTGAGGGGATACTCACAACTTGTTACTTAGTTAAGAGAAATTACTCTTGTGAAGAGGAAGAAGAAGCTTCTCTTCCTAGTTCTCCCTTTTTCTTCTCTTGCTTGTAAGGAGTAGATCTTGAGGTCTCCTTCTTGTGAATTAGTTTTCTTAGGGAGAAAACTTATCTTGGATTCGAAAATGGGAGAGGGAGGAGCTCTAGGTCTCGGTGGAGGAACAAGGAGAAAGAAGGAGGAGGAAGAAGAAGGAGGAAGAAGTAGCCAACATTTCTTTCCCTTCTCTTCTCTTATTCCTATTTATCCTTAATGAGGAAATAAAAAGAAAGAAGAATGTCTCAATTCATCCCCTTGACTCCTCTATTCCCTCACTCTCTTCATTCCCACGAAAATGGTAAGAGGAAGAAGAAAAAGACAATTTGTCCTTTTGCTTGCTTCTTCTCTTAACCAAGAGGAAGAGGAGGAAAGCTACTTGATTTTCTCTTGCTCCCTTACTTAATCATACTCTTACCTTTAACTAAAATTTCCCATTCCTTGTTATTAATATATCATTCATATCTCTAGTGGTTATCATACACCAATTTAGCCTTATCTATTGTGAGAGGTTCAAGGTTCAAACCTTAACTCCTCTCTCTTTTTTATTTCTTTTTGGTTCTATTTCCATTTCCCTTTCATTCTAAAATAGAATACCCATATGTATAGCTTAAATATTTCATGGGTGTTACAAGAACCTCCAGCCGAAGAATCTAGTAAACACTTATTTGAGAAAGAAATTCCCCTATAGAATATGTGCAAGGTCAGCCATTTTTTCAAACCATGATGAGGACACTGTCTTTGAAGACTCTTAAATCTTTCCCATGCTTCAAATAATGATTCCCCATATACCTGAGCAAAATTTGTGATGCAATTCCTCATGTAAATTGTTCTGCTTGGAGGGAAAAAATGATTCAGAAATTGCTTCTCCAATTGTTCCCAACTTGTGATGCTTTGAGGATGGAGAGAATATAACCAAGTCCTTGCCTAATCCTTGATACTAAAAGGAAATGCCATCAATCGAACTGCATCTGCTGACACTCCTTCACAATTCACCATATCATAAAGCTCTAAAAATGTCTCAAGGTGCAAATAAGGACTTTCTGATACTTCTCCTCCAAATTTGTGACCTTGTATCATGAAAATTAACTCTGGATCTAGTTGAAAATTTTCTGCTTCAATATGAGGCTGCACAATGGGAGACATAAATCTTGCAGAAATAGGTGCCGAGAAATCTCTTAAGGGCTTGCTTGACATGTTAGTGCTCATCGATATTCAAGAAAATTTTTTTTTGAGTAAAAACAAAAATGAAGAATTAAAGATAAGGAATAAAATGCTATATGAAAAACAAGAAAAAAATACAGAATTTAAATTGCTAGAAAAAAATAAATGTAGAATTTAAAGACAAGAAAGAAAATACAGTTTTTTTTTTGATTATGTATATGGAAAACAAATTGTAATATTTTTTTTGAATTATGAAAATGGAAAAATAAAAACTATTCACAAGTCTAGATTAACTAAATTGCTAATCTACTAATGTTAATGCGAACAGTCCCCGGAAACGGCGCCAAAAACTTGTTACGAGCCGTAAGTATATGGTTTCGTCGTTAGTAATATATAAGATTGTCAAACCATAGGGACTGTTGATTAGACACTAGAGATGTCACCAAGTAAGTTATCTAGACGGTCGAAAGTTGGCTTTGACACTTACAAACTAACGAGTGTGATTAAAGGGAGGGAAAGAAGGTTGAGACGAAGAGAGAGGGGAGAGAGAGAATTGATCTTGGAGGGAATGAGCTTTGGGAGATGGATTCTAGGATTTCGATTTCATTATAATACTAGGAGATATTACATATATTGCTTAGTTTCTACCCTCTATGTCCATGCTCTTGCGGGAAGTTAAATTGGTCAATATCCCTAAGTATCGAATAGAGCCGATTCCTGTGAAATTCTATAATAGTTAACATCTGTCACGAGGGCGCCTCGGTAGATCACAGGAATACATGTCTAGTAAATAACAATAAGGATAAGGGTAGAGATTTGGTACGATTTCCTACTTCCTTATGGAGGAATTACCTCTCCTTTCAAGAGAATGTCCTAGACGTCCATGAATGGGTTACCCTTGTCACTAGGGCCCCTCGGGTATACGATCTAGAGCACTCTTTCTACGAGAGCAGCAATTCCTAAGGGATTGTTTCTCCTTTTAAGGGAACGTCCTAGACGCCCGGAAAAGTTTACGCCCGTCACTAGGGCACCTTGGTCAATACACTCTAGGGCATCCCCTTTGCATGATTAGCAATCCTCCACATCAATCAACAAATCATGCGAAGAAATATAAATATGTCACACACACAATTCATCATGAACAAGACATTAACAAGTCATTGAAGAGAAATATGGTGAATCTACATAGTTCTACATCTCCATCACATTACAAATACTTCCTAATTCTAGAAGAGGATATCTACTCCATTACGAGGGAAGAACAACCCCAAAACATAAAGTAAAGCATACTTACAACCCTTGATGTGAGAAGAAGGGGAAGAAGAGATGCTTGCCGAGGTTTTCAATGTCTTGGGGATGCCTCCTTGCTCTGGAGATGGATAGAACGTCAAGGGATGGCAGTGGATGAAGCTCTAGGATTTCCCCTGAAGGGGAGAACCCTTTCCCAAGGAGAGGGACGAAGTCCAAAACCAAAGATGATCCCAAGAATAGGGTTCTTGACCCTTTTATAAGCTAGGGCATGGGTGCCGCATGACCCATGCCACGGCTGTGCAAGATCCGCATAGCCAACTGCCTCCTCCCTTCGGGTTGAGTGGCACGACCGTGCGGTATCTGCACGGCCGTGTAGAATTGACACGACCATGCCTTCTTTTGTATCTGGCCGTGTAGCACGGCCGTGCCAATTGGCACGACCGTGTGGATCTGGGGCACTGCTTTTGGGACATGACCGTGCATTCCTTGGCTGTGGTCGTGTGGGGGGGGGCACGACTGTGCAGGTTTGCACGGCCATGTTAGCTAGAGCCCTAGAGCCAATCATTTGATGATTGTATTTTTGGACTTGTTGTATCATATTCTATATAAATAAAGGCATTTGGTTTTTGGTTATTATACTTACTTGTATTGGTGCCAAATAAACTAAGTATAATAACGTCCTTGAGTAGAAGATTCTTACCTATATCAATCGGTTAGCTGAACCGATAGTGAGATGATATAGGGAACACTACTCTTAATCATTCCTAGTCGAGTATTAACATTCAGGGACAATGTTAATGCAATAAGACTAGCATGCAGGTCAACAAGATGACTTGATCTCACAAGTCATGGATATAGAGATATCAAGTTGACACATGGGTATACATAAGAGAACGTATACTGAATGACCCGCCATGAAAAAGTATCATGGATCGTTATATGAGTGTCATATACTTTCTCATGTGGCTATTAGTATGACTACTAGTCCTTAGACCTAAAGTCACCATGGATGCCTACATAAGGAGTTATGTACTTTGGTTTCGTCAAACGTCACCCGTAACTGGGTGGACTATAAATGCGATTACTGGGTATATAACGAATTATGTAGAGGGATGTGAGTGATGTAGATGGGATCTATCCCTCCTATATGACGGGAGTGACATCGATATTCTTGATAGAGTGAGACCACGAAGTGCATGGCCATGCCCAAATGAGTCAATATAGGATATTGAGCTCATTTGATTTAGTGAGTCTACTTGGAGTTCAAGATTTAGATTGATTAGAGGATGACACGTTCTATGCCTCATATTGATCAATCTAGATGTCTAGGATAGAAGGACACTTGTCATATTTTGTGAGGAGTCATAATTATTAGTCACAAGGTGATGTTGGATCTCAACATTCTTGTAACTTGGGTAGTACTGATGTGTTGCTAGATACCGCTCATTACTTATGCTCCTAAATAGGTTTAGGGGCATTGCCAACGTTACAAGAACCTATAGGGTCACACACTAAGGACAATTAGATGGAGATTAGGTTCATATGATGAACCAAGAGGATTAGATTCATTTGATGAATCAAATTGGATTAAGAGTAATCCTAATTGGGCTAACTTGAGTTGGACTCAAGTTGATTCATGTGTTCAATGAGTCTAATTTAGATTATGACTCATTGAATCAATTTAATTAAATGAATTAGATTCATTATATTAAATTGGCTTGAATTAAATGGTTGGATTAGATCAACCATGAGAGAGATTAAGTCAAGTTTGACTTGACTTGAGAGGAAGAGAAAGAGTCAAGTTTGACTTGACTTTTTGCCACATCATTAGTGAGTTAGCAAGATGTGAACCAATGATGATGCTCCACATCATCATGATTAATTAAGTGAGATGCCACCTCATGGAGGTTACAATTCTTCACTTTAATGGCTACACATTAATTGCACTTAATGCAAAATGGGAGTTACATTCTTTTGAATGTGGCCGACCACTATGGTGTGGTGTGGAATGAATTTTTCATTCATGTGTGCATTCACTCTCTCTTCTTCCTCTCAAGCTCTCCCTCTCCCTCTTCTCCTCTCTTGCCGTGACCTATCAAGGTGCTAGCACACCTTCGTTTAGATCTTCTCCACCTAATTAGTTCGTGTGGATACTTCTAGAGGAGTATCTATTTTGATACTCTTGAGATCCGGCACCGTTTGGACGAGCGGGAACGCGAAGGGCTTCGCTTCAAAGGTATAACCCTTTTTCATGTAGATCTAGGAGTAGATCTAAGTAGAAACTTGTACATGTAAATTTTTGAAATCTATCCTTCGCACGAGATCCAGGGGCATGGGTGATTCGGGGTTTCCGCGATGCGAAAATGCGGTTTTCGCGGCCCAAAAAACCCAATAGTGGTATCAGAGCCACGTGCGAAGGCATGTACGAGTTTGTTTTTTGATTTTATGAAAAAAAAATATTTTCTATGATTTTCTGTAAATTTAGGTTTTTTTATAGTTTTTATGGGTAATTTTCTCGTAGAAGCGAAGCACAAGTGTTTCGGCACTTGTAGGCTTCCGCTACCGGGAAGATTTTTCCCAAACGGCTTGGTCTCGCCACAAATTTTTTTGGGACAGCGGGCTAAGGCGCTGTTAGATCGCAAAGGAACCCTCGCGATGGTTAGATCGCGGGTAGGGGCGCTCCCCCTGGCCCCTCAAGGGGATTCGTTCCGCGATTGCGCCCGAAAATCGCTAAACGGAACCGCCGGGAAATTGTACCCGCAAAAATTGTAAAATTATAAAAAAAAATTACAAAAAATTATATAAATATATAATTTTGAATTATATATTAATTTTGTGATATTCATGGCCCAAACGACCCAAATTGGATTTGGAAATGTGTTGTAATTCATAATACGACCTGCGTGCCGTTATGTGATGTGCGTGCTGTATTTATTTTATTTATTTATTTTATTTTCAAGACCTGCGCGTCATGCTTTTCTCTTATATTCTGGTTGTAAATTATATTTAGACTCGAATGTAACTCGAGTTTCAAAATTGTAATGTAATTTTGAAGCGGTGGAAGGTCTACACGAGACGAAGTTACGAGGAGGGCGCGAGCAACACAAGGTGGTCAAAAGAAGAAGCTTGAGAAGCTGTTGACCTTAGGTTGACCATCCGATCTTCTCATTGGCTTGAGAAGATCGTAGTAGGTCCATGACATAATCACAAAATAATTTAATTAATTGCTTATATGTATGTGATGCATGTTTAATTAAGTAGTTAATTAGTGCCTAGCGATTAGATTAGATCTAAATCGTGCACATGATGCACCCCACGATTAGATTAGATCTAAATCAAGTATTTGATACGCATCATCATTTAGATTAGATCTAAATCATGTCAACTCGTAATGCCTACCATGCCATGATACCTACCACTACCTCGATCGCATGTTGTTGTTGAATCTGCTAAAGCAGAGCAACACATACTATCTTGGTAGGGTACGGAGGGACAATTTTGGTCCCGCCTATCAATGCATGGGTGAGTACAACTCAATTAGATTGAGTAACTAGTTAACTCAATTGGATCGAGTTTAACTATAGACATTATCCAATGGTTGGTAGATAGGTCAAAATCACGTTTATATTAACTCTTGGGCGTATTAGCCAAAGCTAACTCGAGTTTTAATATAAATGCGGATTTTGATCCTATAAACAAGAGTTGTATAGAGATGTAATTGGTAATCGTTACCTACCGATCATACTAAATCTTGGGCATATTAGCCAAAGCTAACTCAAGGGTTAGTATGATGTGGACCTTGCCCCACATGAATTATAGAATTCAGTGGGAGCATCATTTAGTTGAAGGCCTAATTAAATGATTTAAAAGAATATGATATTTATTTCTGCATTTATTTCTGTTGTAGATTTCCATGACGTCAAACACGAACAACTTCTCTCTGCGTTCAGTTCTTAAGAAGGACAAGCTCAACGGAGCAAATTTCCTGGACTGGTACAGGAACTTGAGAATAGTTCTCACCCAAGAACGTAAACTGTACGTTCTGGAGTAGCCCATTCCGGAGGCTCCTCCTGCCACTGCCACGCGAGCAGACCGAGATGCTTACAAGAAGCATCAAGATGACGCATTAGATGTGTCCTATCTTATGCTCGCGACCATGAACTCTGAGCTTCAGAAGCAACATGAGTTGATGGGTGCTTATGATATGGTTGAACATCTTTGTCACCTATATCAAGGACAAGCAAGGCATTGGAAGAGGAATTCCAAAGAATACCTGGAAGATCTTAAGAAGAAGAGAAATAAGATTTCTACTTCAGGTATACATGTTATAGAAGTCAACCTCTCTATTTCTTCATCATGGGTATTAGATACCGGCTGTGCTTCGCACATTTGTACTAATGTACAAGCGCTGAGAAATAGCAGGGCATTGACGAAGGGTGAGATAGACCTACGAGTAGGCAATGGAGCACAGGTTGTTGCTGTTGTTGTAGGAACTTATCATCTATCTCTGCCCTCTGGGCTTGTACTAGAATTAGATGATTGTTGTTATGTGCCTGCATTAACTAAGAACATTATATCAGTTTCTTGTTTGGACAAGAAAGGTTTCTCGTTTACAATAAAGAACAAATATTGTTTTGTCTATTTAAATGATATGTTCTATTGTAGTGCACCTCTGATAAACAGACTCTATATTCTAGATCTTGAAAGCCCTATTTATAACATACCAAGAGGTTCAAGTCAAATAACCTGAACCAAACCTATCTCTGGCACTGTCGCTTAGGTCATATAAATGACAAGCGCTTATCCAAGCTCCATAAGGATGGTTTGCTGGACTCATTTGATTTTGAATCATATGAGATATGCGAGTCATGCCTACGAGGCAAGATGACCAAGACTCCCTTTAGTGGGCACAGCGAAAGAGCGACTGATTTGTTAGGACTCATACATAGTGATGTATGTGGCCCTTTCAATGTCGTTGCTAGAGGCGGTTATAGGTACTTCATCACATTTACTGATGACTTCAGTAGTTATGGTTATGTGTACTTGATGACACATAAGTCTGAATCCTTTGAAAAGTTCAAAGAATTCAAGAATGAAGTACAGAACCAGCTTGGAAAGAGTATTAAGATACTTCGATCCGATCGAGGTGGAGAATACCTTAGCCATGAGTTCCATGACTATCTAGCTGAGTATGAGATTCTATCCCAACTCACTCCTCCTGGAACACCACAGTGGAATGGTGTATCCGAAAGGAGGAATCGTACCCTATTAGATATGGTACAATCGATGATGAGTCACACAGATCTTCCGACATACCTTTGGGGCTATGCTCTAGACACGACAGCTTTTATACTCAACCGAGTTCCATCCAAGGCCGTGATAAAGACACCATATAGGATATGGACTGGGAAAGATGCCCAGGTGTCTTTCATGAGGATTTGGGGTTGTGAGGCTTACGTTTGACGTCAAGTCTAAGATAAATTAGGACCCAAATCTGACAAGTGCTACTTTATAGGATATCCCAAGAAAACTAAGGGATATTACTAGTAGAGTATGCAAGCTGCATAGGTCCATTTATGGACTAAAGCAAGCTTCTCGGAGTTGGAATCTTAGATTCGATGATGCAATCAAACAGTTTGGTTTCATCAAGAATAAAGATGAGCCTTGTGTCTACAAGAAGGTTGTAGGGGATATAGTTATCTTCCTCATATTATATGTGGATGACATACTACTCATTGGGAAGGACATCCCTATGCTTCAGTCTGTCAAGACCTGGCTAGGGAGTTGCTTCTCAATGAAGGACTTAGGTGAGACATCCCGCATTCTAGGGATACAGATCTATAGAGATAGATCTAAGAGATTGCTTAGCCTAAGTCAGAGTACATACATTGAAAAGGTACTCCTACGGTTTGCCATGCAGAACTCCAAGAAGGGATTTCTGTCGATGTCACATGGCGTGAGTCTTTCGAAGACTCAAGGTCCCTCTTCTAGAGAGGAGAGAGACCGCATGGATCAGATCCCTTATGCCTCAGCCATAGGATCTATCATGTACGCCATGCTATGTACTCGACCTGATGTCTCGTATGCTTTGAGCATGACGAGCAGATACCAATCAGATCCAGGTGAAAGTCACTGGATAGTGGTCAAGAATATTCTTAAGTACTTAAGAAGGACTAAAGAATATTTCTTGATATATTGAGGTGATGATGAGCTAGCCATAAAGGGTTACAGTGATGCTAGCTTCCAGACCGACCAGGATGACTATAGATCGCAGTCGGGGTTCGTGTTTTGCATTAATGGTGGTGCTGTGAGCTGGAAGAGTTCGAAGCAGGACACAGTAGCTGATTCTACAACAGAGGCCGAATACATTGCTGCATCAGAGGCAGCAAAGGAGGCAGTTTGGATCCGCATGTTCATCACTGAACTTGGGGTGGTTCCCTAGCATTGCTGACCCCATTGGGCTCTATTGTGACAACAATGGAGCTATAGCACAAGCGAAGGAACCTCGTTCACACCAGCGGACCAAACACATACTACGACGCTTCCATCTCATTCGAGAGATCATCGAGAGAGGAGATGTGAAGATTTACAGAGTATCTACAGAGGCTAACATCGCAGATCCCTTGACCAAGGCTTTGGCACAGAGGAAGCATGATGGTCACACTAGGTCATTGGGGCTTAGAGCCTACACTGATTGGCACTAGTGCTAGTGGGAGATTGCTAGCTAGAGCCCTAGAGCCAATCATTCGATGATTATATTTTTGGACTTGTTGTATGATATTCTATATAAATAAAGGCATTTGGTTTTTGGTTATTATACTTACTTGTATTGGTGCCAAATAAACTAAGTATAATAATGTCATTGAGTAGAAGGTTCTAACCTATATCAATCGGTTAGCTGAACCGATAGTGAGATGATATAGGGAGCACTACTCTTAATTATTCCTAGTCGAGTATTAACATTCAGGGACAATGTTAATGCAATAAGACTAGCATGTAGGTCAACTCGATGACTTGATCTCACAAGTCATGGATATAGAGATATCAAGTTGACACATGGGTATACATTAGAGAATGTATACTGAATGACCCACCATGAGAAAGTATCATGGATCGTTATATGAGTGTCATATACTTTCTCATGTTGCTATTAGTATGACTACTAGTCCTTAGACCTGAAGTCACCATGGATGCCTATATAAGGAGTTATGTACTTTGGTTTCGTCAAACGTCACCCGTAACTGGGTTGACTATAAAGGCGATTACTGGGTATGTAACGAATTATGCAGAGGGATGTGAGTGATGTAGATGGGATCTATCCCTCCTATATGACGGGAGTGACATCGATATTCTTGATAGAGTGAGACCACGAAGTGCATGGCCATGCCCAAATGAGTCAATATAGGATATTGAGCTCATTTGATTTAGTGAGTCTACTTGGAGTTCAAGATTTAGATTGATTAGAGGATGACACGTTCTATGCCTCATATTGATCAATCTAGATGTCTAGGATAGAAGGACACTTGTCATATTTTGTGAGGAGTCACAATTAGTAGTCACAAGGTGATGTTGGATCTCAACATTCTTGTAACTTGGGTAGTAATGATGTGTTGCTAGATACCGCTCATTACTTATGCTCCTAAATAGGTTTAGGGGCATTGCCAACATTACAAGAACCTATAGGGTCACACACTAAGGACAATTAGATAGAGATTAGGTTCATATGATGAACCAAGAGGATTAGATTCATTTGATGAATCAAATTGGATTAAGAGTAATCCTAATTGGGCTAACTTGAGTTGGACTCAAGTTGATTCATGTGTTCAATGAGTCTAATTTAGATTATGACTCATTGAATCAATTTAATTAAATGAATTAGATTTATTATATTAAATTGACTTGAATTAAATGGTTGGATTAGATCAACCATGAGAGAGATTAAGTCAAGTTTGACTTGACTTGAGAGGAAGAGAAAGAGTCAAGTTTGACTTGACTTTTTGCCACATCATTAGTGAGTTGGTAAGATGTGAACCAATGATGATGCTCCACATCATCATGATTAATTAAGTGAGATGCCACCTCATGGAGGTTACAATTCTTCACTTTAATGGCTACACATTAATTGCACTTAATGCAAAATGGGAGTTACATTCTTTTGAATGTGGCCGACCACTATGGTGTGGTGTGGAATGAATTTTTAATTCATGTGTGCATTCACTCTCTCTTCTTCCTCTCAAGCTCTCCCTCTCCCTCTTCTCCTCTCTTGCCGTGACCTATCAAGGTGCTAGCACACCTTCCTTTAGGTCTTCTCCACTTAATTAGTTCATGTGGATACTTCTAGAGGAGTATCTATTTTGATACTCTTGAGATCCGGCACTGTTTGGACGAGCGGGAACGCGAAGGACTTCGCTTCAAAGGTATAACCCTTTTTCATGTAGATCTAGGAGTAGATCTAAGTAGAAACTTATACATGTAAATTTTTGAAATCTATCCTTCGCACGAGATCCAGTGGCATGGGTGATTCGGGGTTTCTGCGACGCGAAAACGCGGTTTTCGCGGCCCGAAAAACCCAACAGGCCATGCACGGATCCATCTCTGTTTGGCCGCACGACCGTGCACTATTCTTCCACTGTTTGGCCACACGACCATGCGAGGTTGCACGACCATGTTCTCTGGCTCGTTCCAGTGCATCGATAATCATTGTTTTTGCTTTGAAATTTGTCCCTATCAACACAAAACCAAACAAAGAGTAGATCTCCGAACAAAAGAGTTTTTATGATGAGTATATGATAAAAGAGATGATCATGCAAAGAATATATACGTATAAAGCAAGTGAATGTGTGTTAAAACATGCATAAATGATCATAATATTTACGCACATCATGAACCTCAAACTCCTCCAGGTTGTTCTCCTTCCTTGTGTCTACGCCCCAATAATCGACACCCATCTCACCCTAGAATTTACCAACTTTAAGAGCAGTGTGCATCTCAATGACTTTGGCTTGCTTCCAGAGCAAAAAAAAAAAAATTTAAAAATGCAACTAATATAACCAAGCAAAAGAGAACAAAGATAGCCAAGGAAAGCATACCAAGAGCACATACTTGGGTGACCAAAATGACAGTCGGGACGAGAAAGACGACAATGTGCCGCGAGGGCTTCTGAATCGCGAAAGCATAGGAACGAAGTAACATGATGGCGATGAGCATCTTCCTGGAACCCGTCTCCAGGAAGACAATTGTGTTCTCCTTCTTCACTTTCTCCAGCACCTCTAACTATTAGGGAATAGACGGATGACTTCGGGACACAACAAAATAGAGGAAGATGTAGGTGGAAGGAGAAACGGGAACTTGCGGGCGAAAGTCTTGGGATCAGGCGGCGCTAACCCAACTTCGTGAACTTGTTTCACCCTCACGACCTGTTTTTGGTGGTCTAGGATGATGGCGGCACAACTTGGAAAGGAACAGAGAAGGGGTGACGGGTTTAGGGCTTGGAGAGGAAAGGAGAAGGGGTGGCGGGTTTAGGGCTTGCCGCTACGATTCGTGGGTTAGCAGAAGGGAGGTCAAGTGACCTATTTCGGTGGTTCGCCCGTGTGTAGAGATCAAGAAAGAAAAATGTCAAGTAGGTGAAGAGATCATAGGTTGGATGAAATTGCTTAGGGATCGAGAAGGTAAAGGTGGGGGGGGGATGTAGTGGCAAAAAATTTCAGGGAGAGGGAAAGAAAAAACGTAGCAGAAAAAAATGGTGAGGGGAAAAAACGGAGAAGGAAAAAAACAACAGTATTCAACAATACTTAATAGACAATAATTTTCAAAAACCTTGTCGTAATCCCAAAAAAAGCAGACATAGACAACAGTTTTCAAAAATCATTGTCGTATCCTTTAAAAATCATTGTCGTAGTCCCAAAAAAGCATAAATAGACAATGATTTTTAAAAGCCGTTGTCGTATGAAAAAAAAAACTACTAAAAGACAATGATTTTTGTTAAAACCATTGATAAAAGGCAAAAAAATAATGATTTGGCATAAAATCGTTGTCGTTTGAGTATTGTTGAAGGAGAATTTTCTTATAGTCATGCACTCCTCTATCAGATTCTCTGTTTCATTTGGCATAAAACCGTTGTCATTTGAGTGTTGTTGAATAAGGATTTTCTTGTAGTGAGTGCACTCCTCTGTCAAATTCTCTATTTCATTTGCCCCAAGCTCATTTACATTATCATCAATTATCTCATCTGGTTGAGCCTGGGAGGCTTTGAAGCTTTCCCACATTTCCCATAATCTATCTTCCAAGGTGTGAGAAGAAGCTTCTGTATCTTGTTCCTCAAGCTCATATTCATATATAATGCTCATCTAAGGGTCGTCCCAAGTTGAGAGTAGAGTTGGAGTTTTAGTGTAAGATGAGTCTACATTGTTGTTCTTAATCATTTGCTTCATATACACGAGCATTTGAGCTCGACTGGCCATCTTTTCCAATCTATCTCCTTGAGATGGTGGTTGAACTTCTATTGCCGGGCTAAAATAATTCTATCTTCCTCCTTGTTGATTATAATTAAAAAAATTTTGGGGTTTCCTCCGGCTGGATATTTGATAATGTGAATTTGAATATGCCACTTCATTGAACTTTCTTTCAAGTTCTTCCAATGATTTTATCAAATTATTTATCCTTAAACAAGTTGCAATAGAATGACCTATTACTTTACAAGCCTCACAATAACCTTGCTCTAGCCACTGATTGTAGTTGTGATGGGAACCCCACAAGGAATGGTCAAATAGTGATGGACATGTATTCTCCACATGACCTATTACAAATTAATATCACAAAAGATAATATAAGAATTCACGTTTGTATTTTGATTGAACTTATGAATTAGAGAAAACAACTTCACCTTTAAGAAGTCCATGTCTATTTGAAAGGGAGTGCGTTAGAAACAGATAGACAATAAGCAACAAAATTAAGGAAAATAATAGGAAAGAAAATACAGGAAATAAAATAACATAAAATAAAATGTAGAAAAGGAAATATCATGCAAAGATGAGAAATAAGGCATAAAGAATAATGAATGAAAGAATAAGGAATAGGAGAGCACTTCATTGAACTCTCTAATTCCCATTTATTTATCCTTAAATAGGAATAGAAACAGAGAATCTGATAGAGGAGTGCACTGCTCTAATTCCAATACTTCCTATTGTCAATAATCAAGAGGAGCATTCCCTTTGTCCTGCCATCGATGAAGTTATGGAAGGAAGTGTAGGGGCAATGCCTCAAGTATCATTTCCTTGGTTCATAAAGAAATTTGATTTTATAGATGCTGCAGGACCAGATATGAATGTTGTGGATCAATGTGTAGGGACTTATATAGTGATAGTAAAGTCTCAAGAATCAACACCTTTAGTTACCCTCTTACCTGAGCTAGAGATAGAACCATCTATTAATCTAGAAGAAATCACATCCACTTGTTTTAAACTTTCAGGTATCTCTCAGCAATACAAAGTAAGTATCACTAGTAATCTTTTAGAAAACTTCATAGAGGTACCTATAATTGATTTTGTTGGATGTAATTCTATTTCTTATAACTGCTTAACTAAACTTGATATGGTTTTAGTTCTAACTTATTTAACATGTATGCTTTTCTTATGGGAGGTATACTTTTCTTGTGGGTGTGTAGGTTTTCAAGAGGTAAAATATTGGATGCTCACGCTGAACCATCTCCAACAGCTGGAAAAGACTCTTAAGGAGACGAAGATTAAGAGAGAAACGATACACTACATTGCTCTTATGATAATAGCTCTCTTTATAATAATATGGGCCATTAGAAGAAAAGTCCAGAAGTTTCTCACTCTGGCAAGATCGTGATTTCGATGAGCCTAATGAGGTGGTTGAGCTTAGGATCTAAAACACGCACTTCTTGGAAGGCAACCAAGTTTCTTTCTTGTTATTATTTTAGTTTATTTTCTTTTCTCTTTTCTTAACCCAATCCCTTTACTTAGTTTTTTTGTCCATACTTCTTTTTCAAGATACATTGTTTAGGAGGCCTAAGGATAATGGAGTAATTTTAGAACTTGATTGACTCATTAACTAGGCACGTCTCACTTGGTAACTCCTTTAACCTTAACTCTCTTTCATATTTGACTTTGTTTTCATTGGGGTAATGAAAAGTTTAAGTCTGGGGGATGCATATTTAGATGCATATATGTTGGGTTATAGTTTTGGTTTTGATAATAAAATTTAGATTTTGGTCATAATAAAATTTTTGAGGCATTTTGAGTTGCATTACTCACACTATTACTGCTGACTTGTCCAAGAGTAAACTTCTAGCACAATAATTATCTAGAGGTCATGAGCTACATTTCTTATTGCCAGTATATTTAGTGATCTATTTTTCTATCTATAGTGGAATAAAATGATCATATGATTTGTTTAATAGTTAAATTTTTAGCACGTTTATGGTTTAGATTCATGTTGATAGGTTATGAGTGCTAGTATGTTTGATGATATACTTTTCTCTATCATTAATAGCAGGACATGAGCATTGTTTTTCATTGAAAGGATTTGATTTTAGTCTACCTTGAGGATCTATATACACTTTGCCTTATTTTTATAGTTGAAAGTTCTGAAAATAGTCATGAATTATTAAACTTGATGAGTACTTGAATTCCCATGGTGTTTTCTTAACTACATCTTGGTTATTAGATTGATGCTCGAAGCATTAAAGCTCATTTGGAAAAATAGAAATCTCACAAATTGCATTATTTCAAACGTGCGATTGAAAAAAAAAAGCATATGAAATAAGGGATTGAAAAATTTGTTGCCATGAGTGGAAATTAGTTGTTTGCCCCTTTGAGACCAAGTTAGGTTACTGGGGATATGAACACTAGATTTCTCTTGTTATTGAGCACATTCTTCAGACCTTGGGTAGATTTAGGAAAAGATGAACCAAGCAGTGTTTGCTACTGGGAATAAATGGAAAAGATGGTTCAATGACGACTTGACTAAGACTAGGAATTGAAACTTGGGTAATTTAGGCCACGATTTGCACTGAGCACGGAGAACTCACTCTTAGGCTAATTAAATCCATTAATGATCATGCTTATCATTGAAATTATTTGATAGAGTTAAATTGATTCACTAAAGATTATGATGCACTTTCTCCTACACATGCTTTTAGATTGTAGAATTTTGCTTGATAACAATCATGGGCTTCATGGTAGATCACTCTTGATTATGCTCATTAGTTTCACTAAGATTGATAGAATTTAATAGATTCACTAGGGATACACATTTTTAGTTCATTGATCCTATCTGAGATCTGCGGAGATAAGCGCTGGTGCTGATGAGTGACGATGACCTCCGATGAAAGTGAACTCCGATGATCTGAAGGAACTCCTCCACACTCCTACACATAGTGAGACGAGCTAACAAAGCATTAGTGGCCTAAGACCGGGGTGGGGATCCCTGGCTAGGCTCTCCGATGCTCAAGTCAGTTTCTCTCTTAGAGGGGAGAAGAAGAAGAAGAAGAAGAAGAAGAAGAAGAAGAAGAAGAAGGAGAAGCACTCAAGTGAAAAATAGAGTTATGATGCCAGCGTATGCCTACCTCGCCAATGGAGAAGATCCCCCTTTTTATACCACCTTACGTGACCTCCGTAGTCGTGAGATGGTCCCCAGTTCATTAGGGTTTGTTAGGAGATGACGTCATGTTGATACTTCATGCCTTAATCCTTTAAGGAATCTTTTCTATACCCCAGATGTACCCGTTTTGTCGTTTATGACTAATACTGTCACACCCCGGAGGAGTCCCTGTCCGAAGAAATTTCGACAGCATCTCCCCTGTACGGCGGACAATCTGAAACTTTCTACAATCATCATATACCTCAGCCACATGCGGCTGGAATATCAACAATAATAAATAGACAACAATACAAACAACCATGCAGTTTAATAATAATCAAACTGAACAGTAGTACGATGACTCGAAAACAACCCTACTCAGCTACACCCATAAAGCTCAAATCCGACGATAAAACCAACTTACCTCTTCTGCCATCTAGGCAGGCATGTAGTAAAATCAAATCCAAATAAAAGTCATCCACAAGTAAAACAATCCATACAAGATCCAAAGTATCCAAAACATAACAAGTTCAAAGCATAGTCTAGTAAAGAAGAAAACCAAAAGATCAATAAGCCCTCATGATCTGCAGGGGACTAGCAACTGGAACTCTCTCCTGACAGCATCAACCTGAAAATAATAACGGAGGCGAGGGTGAGTCCAACACTCAGCGGGTAACAACTGATATACATAGTAAGGAAGTAACATTTAGCACTAATCATGCATACAGTCTCCTGACGTAATAAACGTAAATGCAATCTGAAATGAACAAGAGAATACTGTACTAACCAGGACCTGGTACAAGGATAAATAGTCCGAGAGGTATAGAAATCCTGTATGCATGTCAAGCATGGGCATCCAACCAATATGCAACAAATAAATGCAGCAAACACAATCACAAGAAATAAATGCATCAATGTGTATGATGCCAATGCAGTCATGGTCACACCTGACGCCAGTCAGCCATCTCACACCCAATGGTGGGACCGAGTGGGTAGAGCTGTGACAACCGTGCACTCTGCATCACTACTCCTGATGAGTGACCGAGTGGACGGGCTGCTGTCGGAGTACATACATACTCCTACCCCAAATCATAAATGGGGGAGCGCAATGCTCTCATCTCCCGGTACACGATGACGGGGAGGGGTCTCGATGTGCTACCACGCTGCAATCACATTACCCATGAGCGGATTAACGGAGCACCGAACGAGCAAACTGACGTGCTACCAAGCTGCGTTACGCTACCCATGAGCGTCAACAACGGAGCACCGAACAGTGATGAAACTGGCGATGTGTTCGACAATAATGGAGCAATCTATCACACAGCATGCAATCATGCAAATGGTGCATGACACTATGCATGGTAATATACTAAACCAATCTATATACATATATGATGTGCACCTTAGTCAATAAAATCATATCAAGGGTACACAGATCAGATAAGATATCGCACCTAGGTCCTGAACATGGTGAAGCATGGTTATATCACTACCCCTAATCATGTATAATCAGGTAAGCAATAACATGAAATGCAAAACAAGCAATCAACCAAGCATGTAACAGGTAGCGGGTAGTGACTAACCGAAACAAAATAATAAACATAATTATTGCTATTTGTTAAATTCACTACTATGCATATCAAAGACATAAAGTCAAAAGTACTCGCGTCCAATAAGAAATGGTCCAATCTGGTCCAAATCTGACGTCGAGATGCTCGTCTCACGTCAAAATCCTGTGTCAAACGATATACTCTTATTTAGCTAAAATCCAACTGTATAGCTAAATAAAATCCTTAAAAATAATTTAGGGCTAGTTACCAAATCCTCAATCCACCATTAGATCAATAATTCAAACTTAATTCCATTACACATAACAATTATAAGATCCAAATCCAGATAACTAAATAAATCAACACAAACCTAATGATCAAATAATTATCAATTAATTACGTGTCAATTTATCCTTCATTCACACATATATTCAATCACCAAATCCTTACCTTGATACTGCTGGATCAATGTTTGTGGCCGAAATTACTGCCAGATCCAGTGATTGCAGCAAGGTGGGGGGGTCAAAATCTCCACTCGAATACCCCTAACCAAATTGGCAGGTTACTCTCTGGTGAAGAGTGTCACTGTGGTAGGGTGCCATGCAAATAAGATCAACGACACTAGGATAACCAACTCAAGGGAAATAAGGGGAAAAGTAGGATCAGTATAGCGCCTGATTGGAAACCGTGGCCTGCTCCAGTGAGTGGGGAAATCAGCCGGAAACTAGGGCACAACCAAAATTAGGAAATTCGGTGCTTGGCTTCTAGCAAGTGATCACAACCAAGAATGAACGGACAACGGCCGAATCGGATCTGGGTAGTCGGTGCCGGTGAAGAGAAGTCCTTGTGTCGGTGCTCCACGAGGCTGCGGAGCATAGGTCGCAGGACGGTGGAGGCGGCTGCAGTGATTAGGGCACGGGAAAAATCAACGCAGTTTCCTCTCCAGGTGAGGGAACCGGAGGTGGGCGACGCCGGCTAGCTTCCGGCCGAGAGGGGCGACAGAGCAGAGAAGAAGAGAAGGGAACAAACCCTCGATCGAGTTTTAAATCGCGAGGAAACCGCTCGGCGCCGGTTAGGGCAAGGGGAGAGGGCTTCGGCGTGAGAGGAGAAGGGAAGAAGGCGCGCGTGTTTTCGGCGAGGAAGAGAGGAAATAAAGAAAAAAAGGAAAAGGAAAAGGAAATATAAAAATAGACATTTCCTCGCTTAAATGGGTAGCCTAAACAAATTTTTCCCGGGCCCCGTTTTTATCCCCGTTAACTCATCCGTACGAGCTTTGAAAAATTTCCAAAAAATTTCCAAAAATTTCTAAAAATTCCCTTATTAATATTCGCCTATTTTTGGTATTTTACATTCTCCCCCATTAATAAAAATTTTGTCCCCAAATTTCATTATCTACCATCAGCAAGTACTAACAACAGATATAAAGTATAAATGCTGAACAGTAAATTAAATCACATACCTCAAGTAAAAAGATGGGGGTATCAAGCTCGGATCGTATCCTCGAGCTCCCAAGTAGCCTCCTCATCCGAATGATGCTACCATCCGACTTTAACCAGCCGGATAGTCTTGTTCCACAACTGATGCTCTTTCCAGTCCAAAATCCGTACCGGAATCTCCTTATAGGTGACGTCAGGATGAACTGGATCTGAGACATCTGTCAGCACAGGCGTCGGGTCAGGTACGTATCTCCTCAGCATAGATACGTGGAATACATCGTGGACGCCTGCCAGGGACGGTGTTAGTGCTAACCGGTAAGCTACCGTTCTAATCCTCTCCAAGATCTCGAAAGGGCCAATGTACCACGGAGCTAGCTTACCTCTGAGGCCAAATATCTTCACCCCTTTCATGGGTGAAACCCGCAGAAATACATGGTCGCCAACAGAGAACTCAAGTGGTCTGCGTCTCCGATCAGCATAACTCTTATGACGGTCCTGCGCCTCTGACATCCTCCGTCTGATAGTACGGACCAACTCTGCATCCTGTTGAGCTCTATGAGGTCCCAACATCTGGGCCTCTCCAACCTCATCCCAGAGGGTAGGCGTTCGACAAGACCTACCATACAACGCCTCAAACGGTGCCATCTGGATAGCCGAATGAAAGCTGTTGTTGTAGGCGAACTCTACCAATGACAAGTGGTCCTCCCAACTGCCTCCGAAATCCATAACACATGACCTTAGCAGGTCCTCTAAAGTCTGAATGGTCCGCTCTGACTGTCCATCTGTCTGCGGATGGAAAGCTGTACTAAATTGGAGCTGTGTGCCCAAGGCCTGCTGCAGACTCTGCCAGAAACGAGACGTAAACCGTGGATCTCTATCCAAAATGATACTCAACGGAACACCATGTAGTCTGATGATCTCTCGGCAATATAGATCTGCCAATCGATCCAGGGAATCAGTCCTCCAGATCGCTAAGAAGTGTGCGGATTTGGTTAATCGATTAACGATTACCCAAATCGCGTCATGGCCTCGTCGTGTCCTCGGCAAACCCACCACAAAGTCCATGGTAATGTGATCTCACTTCCACTCAGGAATAGGAATCCATTGAAGTAATCCTGCAGGTCTCTGGTGCTCAGTCTTCACCTGCTGACAAACAAAACATCTAGCTACGAAATCCGTGATGTCTTTCTTCATGTCGTTCCACCAGTAGGAACGCCTCAAGTCTCGATACATACGGGTCCCGCCTGGGTGGATCGCAAATCGAGAGTGATGAGCCTCCTGAAGTAGCTCCTGTAAGACCGGATGAGACTGAGGTACGCACAATCTGCCTCAGAAGTATATAATACCCTCCTCGTCTCATGTAAACTCGGTCTGCTGCCGAAAAGCTATCTGACTGCTAATGAACTGCAAATGCTGATCACCAGCCTGGGCCTCTCTGATCCTCGTCCTGATCGACGACTGAGCAACCATGGTAACAAGAATACCCTGCTCTGTATGTCCCTGCTCCTTAAGGTCTAACTCGGAGAACCCTGAACCAAGTCTGTAATTGAACTCGGTGGCAAGCCAAAGTCCCTCTGGACTTCCTGCTGAGTGCATCTGCAACCACATTAGCTTTCCCCGGGTGGTAGCTAATGGTACAATCGTAGTCCTTTAGGAACTCCATCCATCTCCTCTGTCGGAGATTAAGCTCCTTCTGAGTGAAAATATATTTGAGACTCTTATGATCAGTGAGAATCTCAAATGTAATACCGTATAAATGATGCCGCCAAAGCTTCAGAGCAAAGATGATGGCAGCTAACTCCAGATCATGAACTGGGTAGTTCTTCTCATGCTCCTTCAACTGTCGAGAAGCATAGGAGACTACCCTGCTGTGCTGCATCAGAACAGCGCCCAAACCCTGAAGAGACGCGTCGGTGTAGAGTACAAATCCATCATCTCCAGAAGGTAAAACCAAAACTGGAGCCGACACTAATCTCCGCTTCAGCTCCTGAAAGCTGGTCTCGCAATCCTCGGACCACATGAACTTCACGCCTTTCCTGGTAAGACGTGTCAGTGATATAGCAATACGTGAGAAACCCTCGACAAAACGTCGATAATAACCGTCCAGTCCCAGAAAACTGTGGATCTCCTGTACTGACTTCGGCTGCTCCCAACTGGTGACAGCCTCGATCTTCTGAGGGTCTACTGAAATACCTCTGCTAGAGACCACATGTCCCAGAAAACTGACTGAAGATAGCCAGAATCCACACTTGCTGAACTTCGCGTACAGCTGATGTCGTCTAAGAGTCTCCAAGACTATACGAAGATGTTGTGCATGCTCCTCCTTGGAATGCGAGTAGACCAATATGTCATCAATGAAAACGATAATAAACTGATCCAGATACTCCAGAAAGATGCGGTTCATCAAGTCCATAAACACCGCTGGAGCATTGGTAAGTCCAAATGACACTACCAAAAACTCATAATGACCGTATCTGGTACGGAAAGCTGTCTTCTGAATATCTGAGTCTTTGACTCTCAACTGATGATATCCGGATCACAGATCAATCTTAGAATACACTGATGTACCTCTGAGATGATCAAACAAATCCTCGATCCGTGGTAATGGATATTTATTTCTGACGGTCACTGCATTCAGCTGTCTGTAGTCAATACATAACCTCATGGTGCCGTCCTTTTTCTTGACAAATAATACCGGAGAACCCCATGGAGAAACACTAGGGCGAATAAATCCCCTATCCAAAAGTTCCTGGAGTTGAACCTTCAGCTCGTTCAACTCTTTTGGTGCCATACGATAAGGAGCTTTCGATGCCGGTGCGGTCCCCAGAATCAGCTCAATAGCGAACTCGACTTGCCTTCTGGGAGGCAAACCTGGTAACTCCTCTGGGAACACATCCGGATACTCTCGGACTACCGGAACGTCGGAGAGCTGTGAACTACCGCTATCCTCAGTACTAATCAAAGATAACAAAAAACCCTGACAGCCATGTGACAGCAGCTTCTGAGCCTGAATCACCGAAATGATCGATATGCCATCGTCTCTGATGCCAGTGAAATCCCACGAGGGTTGGTTTGGAGGCCGGAATGTGACCACCCTCGTCTGGCAATCAACTATGGCATGATTGTTGGGGTTGCAAGGTTACAAACATAGTCCCATATTGGAAACACATGAGAAAGATCATGAGTTTATAAGAGAAAAGATATCTCCATTGGCATGAGGCCTTTTGGGGAGAGCCCAAGAGCAAAACCATGAGTGCTTAGGCCCATAGTGGACAATATCATGTCATTGTGGAGATATCTAAATTCTTTTCGATCCTACAATTGGTATCAGAGCCCGGACTGCCAGAAGGTTTAACCGCCGACTGTGCACAAGAGCTATGGTCTGATTGAGTCATGTGGGTACAATATTAACCTCAAACAAAGAAAGTGGGGGCTCCTATGTTCAGATCAAGAGGACCAGACACCAGGCAGGAAGTCCTAGTTGCGACTAGGTAAGGAAGTCCTAGTAGGTCGGGTGGACCGAGGGGTAGGAAGACCTGGTGGGTCGAGGATCGGACTTGGGAAGCCTATGGTCCTTTGTTTGAGAGGGGATTGTTGGGGTTGTAAGGTTGCAAACATAGTCCCATATTGGAAACACATGAGAAAGATCATGAGTTTATAAGAGAAAAAATATCTCCATTAGCATGAGGCCTTTTGGGGAGAGCCCAAGAGCAAAACCATGAAGGCTTAGGCCCAAAGTGGACAATATCATGCAATTGTGGAGATATCTAAATTCTTTTCGATCCTATTGTTGGATCGAGACCGCGCTAGAGGGGGGGGTGAATAGCGCTCGTGGCTATTTTGTACGTTTATCAGAATCGTGAAACTTATCGGAGTTAAAGCAGCGGAATTAGAACAAAGAAACACAAATAGATGGACATAGGGAATTTACTTCGTTCGGAGCCTAAGGCGACTCCTACTCGAAGGCCTGCGATCCTTGATCACTTCCGGTGGGCAACAACTATAAGCATGATAGAAATTACAAATTACACTGAAAGTATTGAAATAAACTTGTACCGACAACTTAAGAAAGAAGAAGATTGGAGCTCCGGGTCGTCGGAATGTCGCAGCAACACTTCGGAATGACTTTGTTAGCAGCACGTTGAAGAAGGAAAGCTTAGAACTTGATGCCTTGAAGTGCTTGTCGAAACCCCCATATAAAGGGTGTTCAAGGCGCCTTGAAGGCTGTTCAAGGCGCCTCCATGCTGCCGAGTCTTCCGCGTGGATCAAATCTGATCTGGTCGAACTTCATCCCTTTAAAGCGCCTTATGTCCTGCTCAAGGCGCCTTCCAAGGCGCCTTATACCCACACCAAGGCACCTCCATTGAAGCTTCGCAGCCAGGTCAGCTTTTGCACCCAAGGCGCCTTCAAGCTCCATGGAGGCGCCTTGGACACTGTTTATCCGAGGCAAATCTTCGTTATTTTGTACCTGCAAGACATGTTAGTCCCAAACAACATCCTGCAACAAAAAGTTAGCACAAAATAACAGTATGAATAATAACGAATGTTTATGACAGTCTCCGGACTGTCCGGGTCTGACTTCGGATTTCCAACCGGAAACCCTAGGTCGACCCGACGCCTACTGTTCCCTCTACGGGGAACGCATCCTCACCTACTCCACTAAGGAGATTTACCTATTGCCAGTCGATCCTCCAGATCGACTGAACTTTTGCTCAGCACTCGATGCTTCCGAACTTTCTGTTGGACATCCGCTTCCCGGCTAGTCCAGTCTTTCACCTTGTTCGCGACACCAGGACTTTACACCTAGGGTTACCACCCCTAGGACTTTTTGCCTGAAGTCATCGACCTGCCAAGACTTTCCGCATAGGGTTACCGCCCCCTATGACCTAGGGTTACCACCCCCTATGACCTAGGGTTACCACCCCCTAGGGTTTTTCCCTTTGCCTAACCGCAGCTAGGACTTTCCTGAAATCCTCAAGTAGACTTGTTAGAATACAAAACACCTTAACTTTGAATCCTTTACCATTATTAAAACACGAGTTCGATCGTCGGATGCTTCCTGCACCAACAATCTTTCCCTTTTTGATTATGGCAACTCAAATTCAAAGTTAAGTAAACAAACGAATAGATAAACATTTTTAACACAGGCAAATTTGCTAAGAATAGATGAACAAAATAACCAAAGCAAATTTGCTAAAAGTAAACTATATGCTCCCCCTTAACTTTTGCTCCCCCTTTTATATTAATTTAAATTTGAATTTTACATTTACATTCTTGCTACTCTCCCCCTTTGCCATATATCAAAAATGGGCAATAATAGACATTTGAATAACTAGATTTTAAATGTAAAATATTATAAAACTGTTAGGGAGTGTATCTCTTTGATAGATTTTAAAAGTTAGTAATTATATCTTTCTTACTTATGAGAAAAATTGTTTGTTAATCTTTGAAGGTACTGAGTTAAGTTTTGAAAAATTGTACAGGAATTTACAAAGTTCAAAGTTAGCTAAGCTCAACAGGGTTTGAAAGTTAAGATTGGAACTTAGCTTAAGTTTAAATAAGTTTTAGGACAAGGTTATTTATTCAAATTCAGTTGGTCGTTAAGTCCAAGCATGAGTCATGTTCACTAGGTATCAGAGCCCTAAAGATCAAAACATTCTTAATGAGAAAATTGAGTATCCTTTACCAACTGTCTAACCTTTAGTTACTTGCTGATTGCCTACAGGACAATAGCTTTCACTTAGTTAGTCAAGTTAAGTTACTTTGTACCAAATAGACTTGACTAGAGCCGGAAGACTTAACTTGATTAATGTATATTGCGTATTTAACGCCCAGACTCATATTGATGCACAGATATAAGCATTCTTGAGTCCAGGCTATACCCTATGCATCTCATGCCGTTCTATGTTTTTCAATCACAAGCAAGGTATACCTAGGTGTTTGTGAGATGCTCTGGCTTAATTCTAGGGGAACATGATTTCTAGGGGGAAAGCCTAGGCTAATTCCGTAAAAAATAGGAAATTGGGATTTTTGAAATTTTATTTTTCCTAGAATTTGAAAAAAAACGATAATAGAAACAAAGATAAGACACCTACTCTACCCAACACATTTCTATTTTCCTTCTAAGTGCATTGAACTCAAATTCAGGTAAGGGTTTTGTAAAGATGTCAGCTAGGTTTGATTTGGACTCAACATGGTTGAGTGCAATTTCACCTTTAGCTACATGATCCCTTACAAAGTGGTGTTTTACCTCTATGTGTTTGGTCCTAGAATGATGAATAGGATTTTTGGTCAGATTAATCGAGCTGATATTATCAATAAAGATTTTTATATTTTTATATTCTAGTTGATAGTCTTTTAATGTATGAATCATCCATAACAATTGAGATGCACATTCTCCTAGGGCTATGTATTCAACTTCTGTAATGGATAGAGCAACACAATGTTGCTTTTTGCTTGACCAACTTACTAGGCACTGACCCAGAATCTGGAAGCTACCACTTGTACTTTTCCCATCTAACTTGCACCCAACATAGTCTGAATCAGAATAGCCATAAAGGTCAAAGGTGCAAGTTCTTGGATACCAAAGTCCTACATTTAAAGTTCCTTTAATATATCTAAGTATTCTTTTAACATATGTTAGGTGTGACTCTTTTGCACAGGATTGATATCTTGCACACATACCTACTGCAAATAGTATGTCGGGTCGACTTGCAGTTAGATAAAGTAAACTACCTATGGCACTCCTATAGTATTTTGGGTCTACAGGTTTTCCTTCAGGGTCAGAGTCAATGTTTATGTTGGTTGTCATTGGAGTGTTTATAATTTTTGAATTTTCCATACTGAATTTTTTAATTAACTCCTTAGCATATTTAGTTTGATAAATGTAGATTCCATCTTTGGTTTGTTTTATTTGTAAGCCTAAGAAAAAGTTGAGTTCCCCAACCATACTCATTTCAAATTCATTTTCCATTAATTTAATAAATTCTTTTAGAAATTTTGAGTTAGTTGAGCCAAAAATTATGTCGTCGACATAGATTTGGGCTATAAAGATGTCTTTTTCTATAGTTTTCACAAACAAGGTCGGATCGATTTGACCTTGGTTAAAGTCTTTGGATATTAAGTAATTAGATAATCTTTCATACCATGCTCTAGGGGCTTGTTTTAGTCCATATAACGCCTTTTTTAATTTAAATACATGGTTTGGGTAGTCTATGTCTTCAAACCCTGGAGGTTGGCTTACGTAGACCTCTTCCTTGATAAATCCATTTAAAAAGGCTGACTTAACGTCCATTTGGTACAATTTGAACCCTTTATTTACTGCATAGGCTAATAACATCCTAATGGACTCGAGTCTAGCTACCGGAGCATAGGTTTCATCATAGTCTAAGCCTTCGACTTGACTAAACCCTTTGGCTACTAGCCTAGCTTTGTTTCTTATTATATCACCGTGATCATCCAACTTGTTTCTAAAAACCCATTTGGTGTCTATTATTGATTTATCTATGGGTTTAGGTACAAGGTCCCAGACTTGGTTTCTCTCAAATTGTGCTAATTCTTCTTGTATTGCAATGATCCAGTCTGGGTCAGGTAGGGCTTCTTCTATAGTCTTAGGTTCAATTTTAGAAATAAGGGCAATCTGACTAAGGTTTCTATAGGAAGATCTAGTTCTGACTCCTAGATTTGGGTCACCCAAAATTTGGTCAGGTGGGTGAGAGGTACTTACCCTAGTTGGTCTTATCTGTGGGTCAGAAACTGGTTCTTATGACTCATTAAGATTAGGTTGTATTTCATCATCTTCGATAGCTCTTGGATTAATGTCAATATTTTCGTTTATATTAGGTAAGCTGTTTTCTTCATCAAATATTACATTAGTTGTTTCTTCAACTTTCAAGGTATTTTGATTATATACTCTAAAGGCCCTACTGGTAGAGGAGTATCCTAAGAATATTCCTTGGTTAGTCTTGGGTGTAAATTTTCCTAAGTAATTTTTAGTATTTAAAATGTGAACTTTACACCCAAATACTTTTAGATAGTTTAGATTGGGAATTTTATGATAGTAGAGTTCATATGGTGTTTTATTGTGAGATTTGTTAATTAAAATTCTGTTTTGAATATAATTTGCAGTATTTATTGCTTCAGCCAAAATTTGATGATTTAAGTGATATTCGTTTAACATAGTTCTAGCGGCTTCTTGTAATGTTCTATTTTTACGTTCCACTAGACCATTTTGTTGGGGGTTCTAGGACATGAAAATTCATGTTGGTATCCATTTATTTTACAAAATTGGGTAAACCTATCATTTTCGAATTCCCCCCCCCCCCCCCCCCCCCGTGATCACTTCTTAATCTTTTAATTTTAGTATCTTTTTCATTTTCTGTTAATTTGCAAAAATTACTAAATATTTCATAGGTCTCATCTTTTGTTTTTAGGAATTTTACCCATGTGTATCTAGAGTAGTCATCAATTATCACTAGGCAATATTGGTTCTTGCTTAATGATTTGGCTCCATGTGAATCAAATAGGTCAAGATGAAGGAGCTCAAGTAAGGAGTTAGTTCTTTCTAGGTTGGTTGATTTGTGGGTTGACTTGGTTTGTTTTCCTTTTTGACACGCATCACAGGTTGAGTTTTCAATAAATTTTAATTTGGGCAAACCTCTAACTAGACCATTTTGACTCATTTTTGAAATGAGTCTTGTGTGAGTATGACCCAGTCTTCTGTGCCATAGTTGGGTTTCCTATTGTTGTGTCAGGAGACACTTTATTGAGGATATTGATAAGTCAATTGTGTAGATGTTATTCTTCCTAAGTCCTTTAAGTCTAATCTCAGTGTTTTCGATGTTTTTGACTAGACATCCAGATTTATCAAAATTAACTAGATATCCGCTGTCACATAATTGACTTATACTTAGTAAATTAAAGTTAAAATTTTCAACCAATAAAACATTTCGAATAATGAAATCCGAACTAAGTTCAATATTACCTTTTTCGATTACTTTAAGTTTACCGTCGTTGCCGAATGCAACTGATCCTAACTTCTTGTACTTGAGTTTAGTAAACTTCAACTTATCTCCAGTCATATGTCTGGAGCATCCACTATCCAACATCTATTGATCCAATTCCTACACATGAAGTAGTTTGAATTGGTTTTTTTTTTAATGGATTTTAAATATAGCTTATTTGAAGTAATTTAGCAACACTTAATCCTATTATTAAATCCTATGATTATTGAGTTTTAAAAATAATTTTGAAATTTAAGTTTTTTAAAATAATTTTGAAATTTAAGTTTTTAAAATAATTTTGAAATTTAAGTTTTTAAAATAATTTTGAAATTTAAGTTTTTAAAATAATTTTGAAATTTAAGTTTTTTAAAATAATTTTGAAATTTAAGTTTTTTAAAATAATTTTGAAATTTAAGTTTTTAAAATAATTTTGAAATTTAAGTTTTTAAAATAATTTTAAAATTTAAGATAAATTAATTGTTAATTAACTTGATTTAATTTCTTAGTCATCTCACCCGATCTAAATTGTCAATCAGGGAACCCTATTATTGTTGTGAGATGAATTATTGTTGAGTTTAAGGGTCTGGTTTAACTTTGTGTTAGATTCAGGTTTAACTTTGGGTTCAACAAGTAAGCATTCTTTGAATTAACTTCTAGGCTATGGTGAGTCACAAGGAGCTTATTAAAGTAACCATCCCTTCGAGGTTTCCAAATAGTCCTACCCATTGAACGTAATACTAATCCTTGGTCTAATAAGTTAGGATCCATTTAAGGGTAGCTTCGGTCAGTTCCACTTGGCCAAATGCACCAGGTCGAAGCCATATCTTCCTAGACATGCGATGCCCAGGTTTCCCTAACGTACTATCATCCAAAAACTTCACCGGTACTATGGTTCAAGTTAAACTTAGCCCGTTTTAATCAAACCTTAATTACCCTGCCGGGTAATCTACTCTTGTTTTACCCATTTCGGGTAAATTAGGTTCAGTTACCCTGTTGGGTAGTTCAGTTGGAGGTGCCAGCTAGTTTGGATCCTCCATCTATTTTTGAATTTTGAATTTTGAATTTAATTTTTGAATTTTGAATTTTGAATTTTGAATTTAATTTCGAATTTCTATTTTTAATTTTGAATTTTTGAATTTTTAATTTAATTTCGAATTTTTAATTTTAATTTTGAAAATTTCAAATTTTTAATTTGAATTTTGAATTTTGAATTTAATTTTGAAATTTTGAATTTGTAATTTCAATTTTTAATTTTTAATTTTAATTTCGAATTTTTGAATTTTGAATTTGTAATTTCAATTTTGAATTTTTAAAATTTTTAAGATCGTTTTTCTTTTAGCTCTCCCTGGATCATAGCCTCGATATGGTCTATCGAGGTAGTATATTTGATCCTTCGGAACCCAGTATTGGCCAAGTCCAACTTAATTGATCAATTTGGACTTGGGGACCCATGCTTGGACTTATTTACTACTTTGTTTGTTTATTAGGGATAAATAAGATTTATATTTCTTTTTACTTTTATATCCTAGCCCAGTTCTATTGTAGACGGCTCTTTGTGTCCCAAGAATTAGGTCCAGATTCTTGGAGCCCAAAGAAAACCGTTCTAAGGTATTTTTTAAATCTTTTACCTGATTTTTCAAACTTGAATTTTCTTCCTCAAGTTGTTGAACTTGAGTTGAATCTTCAGTCTGAACTTGATCAGGTAAGTATTTTGAGTTAGTTACTCCTTTAAGGATAGCTACTTTCTTTAGAAGTGACTTTATCTTAAGGTTTGACTTGGCTAATTTGCGAAGTAAGTAATTGACTAAATTATTAAGCCTCGGAATACTTACAGCGGAGTCTGGCCCATCGGAAATGGATGCGGATCCATGGCTTTGCTCGGAGTCGACCCCTGACTCACACTCGCTCTCGGATTCGATGATCTGGTCCTGGGCCATCAGTGCGAGTAAACTCGTTTGGTCGAGTTCGTCGTCGTCGTCCTCCGAAGAAGATTCGTCCCAGGTTGTCTTCAGGGCCTTCTTTCTTCTTTGCTTCTTGGCCTCCTTTTGGTTGGGGCAGTTGGCTTTGATATGCCCCTTCTGGTTGCACCCGTAGCAAGTAACTTCGAACTTTACCTTTGAGTTCTGTTGGGCCTCCCTGGATTGAACTGCCTTCTTCAGATCTTTCTTGTTGAAGCCCTTCTTCTTCTTGTAGAGCTTCTTCACGAGATTCACTAGTTCGCTAGTCAGTTCATCTTCTGAATCTTCTGAGTCGGGTTCGTCTTCTGATTCCGATTCAATTTTTCGCCGTACTCTTGATTCCCGTGTTCGACTCGTACCTGCAACCAAAGCAATACCCTTCTCAGATGGCTGTGCATTAGTTTGTTCATGGAGTTCAAATTCACTAAATAATTCATCTAATTTTAAGGAAGACAAATCCTTAGAGACTTTGTATGCATCTACCATTGATGCCCACAATGTACTCCTAGGAAATGAGTTAAGAGTATTCCTTATTATGTCTCTGTTTTCTATCTTCTGCCCGATTCCATGAAGGGAATTCAGAATATCTTGAATTCGAGCGTGTAACAAACTTGCCGTCTCGCCTTCCTGCATTTTAAAGTTGTATAGTTTATTAAGTAACAAATCATGCTTGCTTACCTTGGTTTCCGAGGTGCCCTCGTGAAGTTCGATCAATTTCTCCCACAGCTCCTTCACGGAGGAGAATGGACCGACTCTGTTGAGCTCTTCTTTGGTAAGACCGCACTGGATGGTGCAGGTAGCTTTGGCGTCGGCTTCCACCTTTTTGATAAAGGCTGGCTCCGAGTTCTCACAGGATGTAGGCTTACCGTCTGTATCAGTTGGTAGTTGCAGTCCTGTTTTGACTATCATCCAGGTGTCGAACTGGATCTTCAGGTATATCTCCATTCGCCCCTTCCAATATCCGAAGTCTTCTCCAGAAAATAGTGGGGGACGAACGGTGCTATATCCTTCTTGTTGGGCCATTTAGATCTAAGAAAAATAGAAACAAGAAGATCTATTCCAAGACTGAGTCTTAGATTAGTAGTGTGGGAAAAAGAAAAAAATAACGAGCCCAAGTGGTATTGACCAACTTTGAGCAACACCGATTTGAAAAGAATTAGAATTTTTAGCTAATTAGCTAATTTCTAATAGACTCCGAGAAAAAAAATACCACGAAAAGAAAACTGTTTTGAATGGTGGTTGCACCAACTCAAAACAACCCCGCTCTGATACCAATTGTTGGATCGAGACTGCGCTAGAGGGGGGGGGGGGTGAATAGCGCTCGTGGCTATTTTGTACGTTTATCGGAATCGTGAAACTTATCGGAGTTAAAGCAGCGGAATTAGGACAAAGAAATACAAACAGATGGACACAGGGAATTTACTTCGTTCGGAGCCTAAGGTGACTCTTACTCGAAGGCCCGCGATCCTTGATCGCTTCCGGTGGGCAACAACTATAAGCACGATAGAAATTACAAATTACACTGAAAGTATTGAAATAAACTTGTACCGACAACTTAAGAAAGAAGAAGATTGGAGCTCCGGGTCGTCGGAATGTCGCAGCAGCACTTCAGAATGACTTTGTTAGCAGCACGTTGAAGAAGGAAAGCTTAGAACTTGATGCCTTGAAGTGCTGGTCGAAACCCCCTTATAAAGGGTGTTCAAGGCGCCTTGAAGGCTGTTCAAGGCGCTTCCATGCTGCCGAGTCTTCCGCGTGCATCAAATCTGATCTGGTCGAACTTCATCCCTTTAAGGCGCCTTATGTCCTGCTCAAGGCTCCTTCCAAGGCGCCTTATACCCACACCAAGGCGCCTCCATTGAAGCTTCGCAGCCAGGTCAGCTTTTGCACCCGAGGCGCCTCCAAACTCCATGGAGGCGCCTCGGACACTGTTCATCCGAGGCAAATCTTCGTTATTTTGTACTTGCAAGACATGTTAGTCCCAAACAACATCCTGCAACAAAAAGTTAGCACAAAATAACAGTATGAATAATAACGAATGTTTATGACAGTCTCCGGACTGTCCGTGTCTGACTTCGGATTTTCCCTCTACGGGGAACGCGTCCTCAACTACTCCACTCAGGAGATTTACCTGTTGCCAGTCGATCCTCCAGATCGACTGGACTTTTGCTCAGCACTCGATGCTTCCGGACTTTCTGTTGGACATCCGCTTCCCGGCTAGTCCAGTCTTTCACTTAGTTCGCGACACTAGGACTTTCCACCTAGGGTTACCACCCCCTAGGACTTTTTGCCTGAAGTCATCGACCTGCTAAGACTTTCCGCATAGGGTTACCACCCCCTATGACCTAGGGTTACCACCCCCTAGGGTTTTTCCCTTTGCCTAACCGCAGCTAGGACTTTCTTGAAATCCTCAAGTAGACTTGTTATAATACAAAACACCTTAACTTTGAATCCTTTGCCATTATCAAAACACGAGTTCAATCGTCGGATGCTTCCTGCATCAACAATGATATGCAGACAAACAGTCCATGCCAAGTATAATATCAAAATCGACCATTTCCAATACTAAAAGATCCACCGTAAGTACTAGGTTGCCAAAATCTAACGGGCAACCTCTGACCTCTTGGGTGACGTCCAAAGTATCACCAGACGGTAGAGAGACAGTCAATCACTGGGGTCTGCAAGTGGGTAATCTACCAATCTCTCGCATAAAAGTACGAGATATAAAAGAATGCGAGCTACCAGTATCTATCAGTATATCTGTAGATAAGGCATAAATAGAAATCATACCGCGAAAAACGGATCCGTCGACTCGCTGCGCATCCTCTCTGGTCATCGCATGAATACGCCCAGTCTCTGGCGGAGCAAGAGATGGTAACGCTGCCTGCGACTGCTGCGTTTGGGCAGGAGCCTGCCACTGAAGTGGTACTGGATACTGCGCCAGAGAAGTTTGCAAGGGTGACGACTGATACTGTACTAACGGCTGAGACTGCGTCCGATACTGAGCATGTGGCGAACGGAGCTCTGGGGTACTATAGGAGTACTGGGGTACTCCTCTCCGAGCATGCCAAATGCAGCTGCTGAAGGGGAAGCTATCCCCTGCTGGCGATATGAGGGTGAAAATCTCTGCCCTCTTCGTCGAGCGCCTGCTTGACTGTGCTGTCCTCCCTGAGCAGTAACTCTTGATGAAGTATGCTGAGCCTTCAGCTGACAATCTCGACTCTGGTGCCCAGGCAGTTTACAATAAAAGAAAACTGACTGTCCCATAGTACAGGATGTGGTGATGTGATCTCTGGACCCACATCTGAAACACCGAATGTCGCTGGCGGTTTGTTTCCGGTTCTACTGTGGAGACCGGAAATGTCCTGAAGAAGACTGCCCTGATTTCTGAGGCCTACGAGATACCCCAAAAGTACCCTGATCTGACTGACTGCACCTGCTTTGCTGTGGTGTAGCCTGTGACTGCTGGATCTGTCCAGATGTCTGACTCGGCTGCTTCCTTTTCTTATCCGGAAAAACTCTCTGCTGAGCTGACTCAATAATGAGGGCTCTGTCCAACATCTCCGCATAAGATGTGATACCAAGACCGGCAAGTCTTAGTTGCAAATGTGCATCCAGCCCCTGAATGAACTACTGCATACGTGAACTGTCCTCAGCAACTAGCTCTGGACAAAATCTGGCAAATCTGTCAAACTCTGTATTATACTCTGTCACCGACCGGTTGTTCTGTTGCAAACTCAGAAAATCCTGCCGGTGAGCCATCTGATAAGCTCGTGGAAAGAAACGGCTCTCAAAAGCCTCTCTGAATCTGACCCAAGTGATGTTCTGCTCGCCGATGATGGAACGCTGAGTAATCCACCAGGTGTCAGCCACGTCCCGTAAGTGAAAAGCAGCCAGCTTTGCTTTCTCCCACTCGGAGCAAGCCATATAGAAGAAGGTCTGCTCCATAGTCTCAATCCAAGACAGGGCCACACTCGGATCACGGTCTCCTTGGAAGAGTGTGAATCGACTCTTCATCGAGTCTGCCAACACTGGAATTCTGGCTCGTGCCGCAACAATGTCAGTGAGGTGTGTCGGAATGGTTGTCGGGACTGGCGGAACCACTGGAGCTGGTGCTACAGGTGGTACCGCTGCATAAACCGGAGGAGGTACTCCCGGTGCTGCTGGGTAAACTAGAGCATATGCCGTCGGTGGCACTATAGGGTGAACATAGGTGGCCGCGATTGGAGGTATAGTAGTTAATGGTACCGGATGTGGAGCAACCGGTATCGCTGATGCAGGTGCTGCTGGGTACACTGTATGTACTGGGGGCACAAGTGCTGCTTGTGCCGGATACACGGTTGGTCCAGGTGGCGGTGGTGCCGGGTACGCCATAGGCTGCGCTGGAGCAGGTGTCGGGTATACCAATGGTACCCCTGATGGTACCGTAAATACGGTAGGAGTGGATACCGTCGGTGCAGCCGAAGTAGGTACCTCTAAAGGAGCCATCGGGGTCTGAGAGCCCGACGCGCCCGCAGTACCCTGAGTCTATCCCTGACTGACAGGCTCATCAACAGTAGGCAACTCTGGCATATCCAGAGATCCCGTGGTCCTAGTACGTGGTCGTCCAGCACCACGTCTCGCAGTAATACGTGTAGATCTCCTCATCTCTGTTAAATTATATCACAGATATTACTACAAGTATCAACAATTACCAAAATAATTTCATACCTAATTGCTGTCTGGAGATGTTCCGTCGCTGTCCAGTCCCCAAATTGACCTCCAAATTCTGTACGAGAAAATCACCGGAAATCCATATTAATCCGAACGAAAGTCCAAAACATATACGTAATGGAAAACCCGTGCAACCAAAATAACTACCCAGTTTGACTCGTAAACTAGGGCTAGCACAATATATCCAGAATACTAAAAGCAGGTATCACAACCTGGCTCAGATACCACTAAATTGTCACACCCCGGAGGTGTCCCTGTCCGAAGAAATTTTGGCAGCATCTCCCCTGTACGGCGGACAATCTGAAACTTTCTACAATCATCATATACCTCAGCCACATGCGGCTGGAATATCAACAATAATAAATAGACAACAATACAAACAACCACGTAGTTTAATAATAATCAAACTAAATAGTAGTACGATGACTCAAAAACAACCCTACTCAGCTACACCCATAAAACTCAAATCCGATGATAAAACCAACTTACCTCTTCTGCCATCTAGGCATGCATGTAGTAAAAGCAAATCCAAATAAAAGTCATCCACAAGTAAAACAATCCATACAAGATCCAAAGTATCCAAAAGATAACAAGTTCAAAGCATAGTCTAGTAAAGAAGAAAACCAAAAGATCAATAAGCCCTCGTGATCTGCAGGGGACCAGCAACTGGAACTCTCTCTTGACAACATCAACCTGAAAATAATAACGGAGGCGAGGGTGAGTCCAACACTCAGCGGGTAACAACTGATATACATAGTAAGGAAGTAACATTTAGCACTAATCATGCGTACAGTCTCCTGACATAATAAAGGTAAATGCAATCTGAAATGAACAAGAGAATACTGTACTAACCAGGACCTGGTACAAGGATAAATAGTCCGAGAGGTATAGAAATCCTGTATGCATGTCAAGCATGGGCATCCAACCAATATGCAGCAAATAAATGCAGCAAACACAATCACAAGAAATAAATGCATCAATGTGTATGATGTCAATGCAGTCATGGTCACACCTGACACCAGTCAGGCATCTCACACCCAATGGTGGGACCGAGTGGGTAGGGCTGTGACAACCGTGCACTTTGCATCACTACTCCTGATGAGTGACCGAGTGGACGGGATGCTGTCGGAGTACACACATACTCTTACCCCAAATCATAAATGGGGGAGCGCAATGCTCTCATCTCCCGGTACACGATGACGGGGAGGGGTCTCGACGTGCTACCACGCTGCAATCACACTACCCATGAGCGGATCAACGGAGCACCGAACGAGCAAACTGACGTGCTACCACGGTACGTTACACTACCCATGAGCGTCAACAACGGAGCACCGAACAGTGATGAAACTGGCGATGTGCTCGACAATAATGGAGCAATCTCTCACACAGCATGCAATCATGCAAATGGTGCATGACACTAAGCATGGTAATATACTGAACCAATCTATATACATATATGATATGCACCTTAGTCAATAAATTCATATCAAGGGTACACAGATCAGATAAGATATCACACCTAGGTCCTGAACATGGTGAAGCATGGTTATATCACTACCCTTAATCATGTATAATCAGGTAAGCAATAACATGAGATGCAAAACAAGCAATCAACCAAGCATGTAACAGGTAGCGGCTGTGACTAACCGAAACAAAATAATAAACATAATTATTGCTATTTGTTAAATTCACTACTATGCATATCAAAGACATAAAGTCAAAAGTACTCGCCTCCAATAAGAAATGGTCCAATCTGGTCCAAATCTGACGTCGAGATGCTCGTCTCACGTCAAAATCCTGTGTCAAACGATATACTTTTATTTAGCTAAAATCCAACTGTATAGCTAAATAAAATCCTTAAAAATAATTTAGGGCTAGTTACCAAATCCTCAATCCACCATTAGATCAATAATTCAAACTTAATTCCATTACACATAACAATTATATGATCCAAATCCAGATAACTAAATAAATCAACACAAACCTAATGATCAAATAATTATCAATTAATTATGTGTCAATTTATCCTTCATTCACACATATATTCAATCACCAAATCCTTACCTTGATACTGCTGGATCAATGTTTGTGGCCGAAATTACTGCCAGATCCAGTGATTGCAGCAAGGTGGGGGGTCAAAATCTCCACTCGAATACCCCTAACCAAATTGGCAGGTTACTCTCTGGTGAAGAGTGTCACTGTGGTAGGGTGCCATGCAAATAAGATCAACGACACTAGGATAACCAACTCAAGGGAAATCAGGGGAAAAGTAGGATCAGTATAGCACCTGATTGGAAACCGTGGGCTGCTCCTGTGAGTGGGGAAATCGGCCGAAAACTAAGGCACAACCAAAATTAGGAAATTCGGTGCTTGGCTTCTAGCAAGTGATCACAGCCAAGAATGAACGGACAACAGCCGAATCGGATCTGGGTAGTCGGTGCTGGTGAAGAGAAGTCCTTGTGTCGGTGCTCCATGAGGCTGCGGAGCATAAGTCGCAGGACGGTGGAGGCGGCTGCAGTAATTAGGGCATGGGAAAAATCAACGTAGTTTCCTCTCCAGGTGAGGGAACCAGAGGTGGGCGACGCTGGCTAGCTTCCGGGCGAGAGGGGCGGCAGAGCAGTGAATAAGAGAAGGGAACAAACCCTCGATCGCGGCTTTAAATCGCGAGGAAACCGCTCGGCGCCGGTTAGGGCAAGGGGAGAGGGCTTCGGCGTGAGAGGAGAAGGGAAGAAGGCACGCGTGTTTTCGGCGAGGAAGAGAGGAAATAAAGAAAAAAAGAAAAAGAAAAGGAAATATAAAAATAGACATTTCCTCGCTTAAATGGGTAGCCTAAACAGGCTTTTCCCGGGCCCCGTTTTTATCCCCGTTAACTCATCCGTACGCACTTCGAAAAATTCCCGAAAAATTTCCAAAAATTCTGAAAAATTCCCTTATTAATATTCGCCTATTTTTGGTATTTTACACATACTATAAATGGAGACACGTCATTGATGTGCGTAGATTGTATACACTTGTTTAGCATGTTTTGACGCAATTTCACATATTTTACGCATGCTTTATCTATGCATTTTCATACTTCTAGTTTTGCTTTTAGCATATTTACTCTTTTTTTTCGGAGATCCGCTTTTTTGTATTTTTTGTACGCAGGAGTCATATTTGGAGAAGAATTTATGATCAAGGCCAAATCTGCAAGCTAACGAAAGGAGGAAGACACCATCTTGGAGTGCCACACGACCATGTCTGGTAGATTGACTTAGGCCGTGTGGTGATGCTCACCCGTGCAAGCCTTGCAGAGCCAGAGCAGTACATGGTCGTATCCTAGACACGTCTGTGCAAGCCTTCCAGAGCCAAAGCAGTACATGGTCGTGTCCCAGACACGAACCTGCAATTTTTCCAGAAGCTAAACAAGCCCTGGCCGTGCCCCAGACACGACTGTGCATGAGTTCTAGAGCTGGAGGCAGCATAGGCCGTGTAGATCTACACGATCGTGCAAGGGTGGCAGTGGCAGAACATATCACGGCCGTGTACATCACATTACCGTGTGAGATGGGCAGTGAAGAGAGTGAGCTAGGCCGTGTCTCACACATGGCCAGGTCTCGGGGTTGTGTGGCACCTAAAATCTCTACTCTATATAAGGGTTTCTTTCACCATTTGAAAGGGGAGTTCTCCCTTTTGGGAGAGAACAAGATTTGGCCGATTCCTCACCTTCTTGGAGGGATTTTCTGACGATTTAAGGGCAGATCTTCAACGAATCGACTCCGGGAACAAGGATTAGATCCGAAGACCGTTCTTTATCGTAGATAAGCTTTTCTTCCCTTTCTCTTCTTGGATTTCGGGATCAAGATGCTTAGGATCTTCTTGTCTTTGGTTTTCTTTTCTTGTTCTATGGATTAGATCTCTTTGTTCTAGGATGGAGGGAGTATTTGTAATATGATTTGATGTAAACTCTTGTGGATTTGGCAATTTCCTATTTCTATGATTTTGTCTTATTTGTATCTATTTGATCTTATGTGGATTGTTGCGATTGGACTTAATTACCATACTTGATTGAATGTTTGAGTATCTTGTGGATCTTGTAGAGGTAATTCCTCATTCGATTATCCGAGGGACGTACGTGACAGACAAGCCCATGTAAGGATGATTGAGGGATAATCTTGAAGGTGAAATAAGGTCATTCAAGGAGATTGGTTAGATTGTATGCATTAATCTTTTATATCTTGATATGGTTGAGAAGTAATGAATTTCTATGTTGATTATCCGAGGGATGCACGTGACATGCAAGCCCGTGTAAGGACATCATAGGAATCATTCCTAATTGATCACATTAGGTATAGACTTCAGTCCTAGGCCGGTTGTCTATTGCAAGAGAGAATCGGTAATCTTCTACAAATGATGCACAATTGAGGAATAAGATTTGGTAGATCATTTACATTGAATAATATTACAAAGAAACTAAAACTCATAGAACATCCTTTTATCATAGCCCTTATCCCTGTTTCTATGTTTTTACTTCTATGTTTTACTGTTCATAGTTGCACTTAGTTTTATAGATCAATTGATTAGTTGTTTAACTAATTCGTGTTGAGATATCTTTAGTGGTTATTGTAAAGGATCGGTGGCCGGCTAGAAGGGGGGTTGGATAGCTAGGTCACCCCCAAATCACGTTTCTTCTCCTACAAGTTAGTGCGCAAGCGGAAATATAACTAACTAATGAAAACAATAAAGAAAGAATACCAAATCACTAACAAGCTCGATGTAACGTGGTTCGGAGATTGCTTGCTCCTACTCCACGACGTGTCCTTGAGGTGGACGAACCCTTGATCCTTCGGTGGATCAATCCCCAACAATCTCCGGCTAAAGCTTTCTCTTTCTCGGTGGAGCAAACCTCTCACAAAGGATCTCTTCCTCTTTACAATGATGAAGTTTAGGTTTTGGGAGGAAGAGAGTAGACTTAGAAGCTTTGGACAATTTCTAAGGAGTTATTCAGCAAGCATGAGTAACCTCCTTCAAGCCCCAAAGCTTCCTATAAATAAGAGGAGAGAGTTGATCATCATATCAACTCATCTCGGGACCAGTTGACTGGCAAAACCATCAATCGACTGGTGCTACCATTGGAGGTAGCCAACGACTACTTCATAGCACCAACGGTTGGCCAACAGTCATTTACCAATCGACTGCTAGTTTTAGCAGTCGACTGGTCACTGCCGACTGAGCGAACAGAATGCTTCTGTTCACTGCCAGTCGACTGCTAAAACATGCAGTCGACTACTAAAATATGCAGTCGACTGGTGCAGTTGACTGCTAAAAGTTGCAACCGACTGGACTGCACCTTGTTACACACTCACACTCATCCTCTCCGGAGTCGCCCTTGAAGTCCTCTTCCTCAGCCTTCATCCCTCAGATGCACCTGAGCCCGTGGCTCCTCTTCGTGCCATCCTTCACGTTGCCTTGAAGTGCGCTTCCCTCGGCTCCACTCTGTTGCTCCTCGTCCGGCGGTCCCTCGGATGTCTTCCACACCATCCTTCACCGACTCAAGGATCTGAGCCCTAGGATGAGCTTCCCAAGCTTAGCTGCAGCAAGCTTCTCATGTGCGTTTCACCAAGTCCTGCAAGACTCAAACACACATATCAAATACATATGAAAGCCTAACTTAAACTCTTTGATACACACATCAAAACCATGATCATACCGATCAAGCATAGGTCGATTGCACCAACAGTTATAACCAGTCCCTGTGGATACAATATATTTCTTTATTACTGACGACGTATCCGTACACTTGTGGAACGTTAACAAGTTTTTGGCGCCTTTGCCGGGGATTGCGCTTATAACATTAGAGATTATCAATTGAGTTAGATTAAACATAACTTTTCTTTTCTTTTCATTAGCATAGTTGTAAATAACCTTTCGAATTCTGTTGTCATAATTTTGTTTTGTATACCTACTACTTTTTCTTTGAAATTGCAATTTGTATCACCTAATCTTCTTCTTTTGCAACTAAAACATGGTATTTAGATCATTAGGAGATTATGGAGCTCTAAAGTCTGCAAAAGAATTAGGGCCAATTATTTACCCTGAAATTCAAGCAAGAAATTTTATGATTAAACCATCCTTTATCTCAATGATTCAGCAAGCTTAGTTTGGGGGTCTGGAAATTGAGAGCCCTTATTCACATCTCATGGAATTCTATAGATATTGTTATACTCAGAAATATGAGGAGGTTCCGTATGATGTTATACAACTATTGGATTTTCCTTTTAGTCTAAAAGATGCTGCAAAGAGATGGTATAATTCTCTGCAATTTCAAAGTATCAAAACCTGGGATGAGCTAAAGCAGAGATTCCTGGACAAATATTTTCCTCCACAGAAGACTATTTATTTGAGAAGTCAAATCTTGAATTTTAAGCAACTTGTTGGGGAAGAACTACATCAAGCATGGGAAAGATATTCATCTCTATTACAGATATGTCTGCATCATGGTATTGAGAGATGGTTAATAATGCATTTATTCTATGTTGGGCTCTCTTTCTCAAACAAAAGTCAATTAGATGTAGCATCTAGAGGATCTTTTATGAAGAAGAGCTTAGAGGAAGCCTATGAGATAATTTACAGGATTACATCAAATTTTAATGATTGGTCAGGGCAGAATAATTCAAGCCTAATAGTTAATGCATTTGAGGGAAAGGAGAATGATGAGAAAGGAATTACTCTGGATCAAAATGATCTTCAAGTATTATTTCCTTGGTGTTGTGAGTCCCTTTCAAAAATATTTGATGAAGAGGTATTTTAAACCAAAAAAAGGAAATGCCTGAATGATCATAAAGAGGATGATGTGTTTCTAGAAGATGAAGAGGATTTAGAGAAAAAATTTCTAGAAGAAGAAGTTAAGATGGTAGGGTAAGAGCCAACTATGCCAAATATACTACCACCACAACTTGAGCTTAATCCATTACCACCCAACTTAAAATATGTATTCCTTAGGCCCAATTCCACTTTTCTAGTTATAATCAATGCCAATTTAATTGAGTTTGAAACACAGAGACTGATTGAAGAGTTAAAGTTGCACAGAAAAGTAATTAGATACACAATTGATGATATTCAAAGGATTAGTCATTCTCTCTGCATGCATAGAATCATACTTGAAGAGGGTTATAAAATTTAATTGAACATCAAAGGAGGTTAAACCCAAATCTGAAAGAGGTGGTGAATAAGGAGGTGCTTAAACTTCTTGTGTTAGTTAGAGCCCTAGAGCCAATCATTTGATGATTGTTGTATGGACTCGTTGTATCATATTCTTATATAAATAAAGGCATTTGTTTTGGTTATTATACTTACTTGTATTGGTGCCAAATAACTAAGTATAATAGTGTCCTTGAGTAGAAGGTTCTTACCTATATCAATCGATTGGTTGAATCGATAGTGAGATGATATAGGGAAAACTACTCTTAATCATTCCTAGTCGAGTATTAACATTCAGGGACAATGTTAATGTGACGAGACTAGCATGTAGGTCAACTTGATGACTTGATCTCACAAGTCATGGATATGGAGATATCAAGTTGACACATGGGTATGCATTAGAGAATGTATACTGAATGACCTGCCATGAGAAAGTATCATGACTCGTTATATGAGTGTCATATACTTTCTCATGTGGCTATTAGTATAACTATTAGTCCTTAGACCTGAAGTCACCATGGTTCCCAACATAAGGAGTTATATACTTTCGTTTCGTCAAACGTCACCCGTAACTGGGTGGACTATAAAGGCGATTACTGGGTATGAAACGAATTATGCAGAGGGATGTGAGTGATGTAGATGGGATCTATCCCTCCTATATGACGGGAGCGACATCGATATTCTTGATAGAGTGAGACCACGAAGTGCATGGCCATGCCCAAATGAGTCAATATGAGATATTGAGCTCATTTGTTTGAGTGAGTCTACTTGGAATTCAAAATTTAGATTGATTAGAGGATGACACGGTCTATGCCTCACATTGATCAATCTAGATGTCAATGATAGAAGGACACTTGTCATATTTTGTGAGGAGTCACAATTAGTAGTCACAAGGTGATGTTGGATCTCAACATTCTTATAACTTGGGTAGTAATGATGTGTTGCTAGATACCGCTCATTACTTATGCTTCTAAATTGGTTTAGGAGCATTGCCAACTTTATAAGAACCTATAGGCTCACACACAAAGGACAATTAGATGGAGATTAGGTTCATATGATGAACCAAGAGGATTAGATTCATGTGATGAATCAAATTGGATTAAGAGTAATCCTAATTGAACTATTGAGTTGGACTCAATTTGATTCATGTGTTCAATGAGTCTAATTTAGATTATGACTCATTGAATAAATTTAATTAAACAAATTAGATCCATTATTTTAAATTGGTTTGAATCAAATGGTTGGATTTGATCAACCATGGGAGTTATAATGTCAAGTTTGACTTAACTCGAGAGGAAGAGGAAGAGTCAAGTTTGACTTGACTATATGCCTCCTCATTTGTGAGTTGGCATTAAGTGGCCTAATGATGATATGCCACATCATCATGTTTAGCACATGTGTATGCCACCTCCTGGAGGTTACAACTCTCCTCTTTAATGGCCACATTAAATGAGAATGGAGGTTACAACTCCAATAGTGGCCGACCACTTATGGTGTGGATGAAAATTTGATTTTCATTCAAGGCATTTATTCCTCCTTCCTCTCTTCTTGCTCTCCCTCTCCTCCTCCTTGGTCGAACCATCTAAGGTGCTATCACACCTTTGTTTGGTCTTCTCCACCTAGTTTGTTCGTGTGGATACTTCTAGAGGATCATACACTTGACGATCTCGAGATCCGGCGAACCGTTGGACGAGAGGGATTGCGAAGGGCATCGTATCGAAGGTAAATTCCTTCTCCTTGTAGATCTTGTTTAGAACTAGCATAAGAAACTCGTACTTGTAATGTTTTTCAAAAATTTTACTTTGCACGGATCCGGTGGCATGGGAATCGGGGTTTTCGCAACGCGAAAAAGCGGTTTTTGCGGCCTGAAATTCCCAACAGTGGTATCAGAGCCACGTTCGAAGTCTTGTATGAGTTTAATTTGTATTTTTAGAAAAAATATCAGTTCTGTAACTTTCTGAAATTTTATGGTTTTTATGGGTATTTTTCTCGTAGAAGCGAAGCACAAGTGTTTCGACACTTGTAGGCTTCGACTACCGAGAAGATTTTTCCGAAACGGCAAGGTTTCACCCCAAAATGTTTTGGGACAGCGGGCTAAGGCGCTGTAGGATCGCTGAGGAACACTCGCGATGGCTATATCGTGGGTAGGGGTATTGCCCCTGGCCCCGCAAGGGGATTCGTTCCGCGATTGCGCCCGAAAACCCGCTAAACGGAACCGCCGGGAATTTTACTCATAAAAATTGTAAAAATTGTAGTAAAAATTACATAAAATTAAAGAAAATATATAATTTAGAATTATGTATTATTTTGTGATAGTCATGGCCCAAAAGACCCAAATTGGATTTGAAAAATTGTCTTGTAATTCATATTACGGCCTGCGCCGTCATTTGTGTTGTGTGTGCTGTATACTTGATACGCGACCTGCGCGTCATGCCTCTCTTTTTATTCTTATTGTAAATTCGTTTAGACTCAAATGTAACTCAAGTTTCAAAATTGTAATGTACAAAATTGGAGTGGTGGAAGGTCCACTCGAAACGCAGTTACGAGGAGGGCGCGAGCAACACAAGGTGGTCAAAGGGAGGAGCTTGAGAAGCTGTTGACCCTAGGTTGACCATCCGATCTTCTCATTGGCTTGAGAAGATCGTAGTAGGGCCATGACTAATCACAAATAATTTAATTAATTGCTTGTGTGTGTATATGTGATGCATGCTAGTATTGTAATTAATTAGCGCCTTAACGATTAGATTAAATCTAAATCATGTACAAGATACACCCTATCGATTAGATTAGATCTCAATCACGTCAACTCAAATGCCTACCATGCTGTGATACCTATCACTACCTCGATCACATGTGTTGTTGAATCTGCCAAAGCAGAGCAACACATATTATCTTGGTAGGGTACGGAGGGACAATCTTGGTCCCGCCTATCAACGCATGGGTGAGTACAACTCAATTAGATTGAGTAACTAGTTAACTCAGTTGGATCGAGTAAAACCATAGGCATATTTCCAATGGTTGGAAAATAGGATATAATCACATTTATATTAATTCTTGGGCGTATTAGCCAAAGCTAACTCAAGTTTTAATATAACTGCGGATAATGATCCTATAAACAAGAGTTGCATAGAGATGTAATTGGTAATTAGTTACCTACCGATCATACTAAGTCTTGGGCGATTTAGCCAAAGCTAACTCAAGTCATAGTATGATGTGGATCTTGTCCCATATGAATTATAGAATTCAGTGGGAGTATCATTTAGTTAAAGGCCTAATTAAATGATTAATAGAATATGATATTTATTTATTTTTCTGCATTTTTTATTGTAGAAAACCATGACGTCAAATACGAACTCTTTCTCCCTGTGTTCCGTCCTTAAGAAGGACAAGCTCAACGAAGCTAATTTCCTGGACTGGTACATAAATCTGAGAATAGTTCTCACTCAAGAAAGAAAACTGTACGTCCTGGAGCAGCCTATTCCCGAGGCACCTCCTGCCACTGCCACGCAAGATGATCGTGATGCTTACAAGAAGAATCAAGATGACGCATTAGATGTGTCCTGTCTTATGCTCGCGACCATGAACTCTGAGCTTCAGAAGCAACATGAGTTAATGGGAGCTTATGATATGGTTGAACATCTTCGTCAACTGTATCAAGGACAAGCAGGGCACTGGAAGAGGAACTGCACAGGATACCTGGAAGATCTTAAGAAGAAGAGAAATATGATTTCTACTTCAGGTATAAATGTTATAGAAGTCAACCTCTCTATTTCTTCATCGTGGGTATTAGATACTGGATGTGCTTCTCACATTTGTACTAATGTACAAGCACTGAGAAATAGCAGAGCATTGACGAAGGGCGAGATAGACCTATGCGTAGGCAATGGAGCACAGGTTGCTGCTGTTGCTGTAGGGATTTATTTTCTATCTCTACCCTCTGGGCTTATACTAGAATTAGATGAATGTTGTTATGTGCCTGCCTTGACTAAGAACATTATATCAGTTTCTTGTTTGGACAAGAAAGGATTTTCATTTATAATAAAGAACAAATGTTGTTCAGTTTATTTAAATGATATGTTCTATTGTAGTGCACCTCTGATAAACGGACTCTATATTCTAGACCTTGAGAGCCCTATCTATAACATAAGTACCAAGAGGTTCAAGTCAAATGACCTGAACCCAACTTATCTCTAGCACTGGCGCTTAGGTCATATAAATGACAAACGCTTATCCCAGCTCCATAAATATGGTTTGCTGGACTCATTTGATTTTGAATCATATGAGACATGTGAGTCATGCCTACTAGGAAAGATGACCAAGACTCCCTTTAGTGGGCACAGCGAAAGAGAGACTGATTTGTTAGGACTTATACATAGTGATGTATGTGGCCCTTTCAATGTCGCTGCTAGAGGCGGTTACAGGTACTTCATCACATTTACTGATGACTTCAGTAGATATGATTATGTGTACTTGATGACACATAAGTCTGAATCCTTTGAAAAGTTCAAAGAATTCAAGAATGAAGTACAGAACTAGCTTGGCAAGAGTATTAAGATACTTCGATCAGATCGAGGTGGAGAATACCTTAGCCATGAGTTTCGTGACTATCTAGCTGAGTGTGTGATTCTATCCCAACTCACTCCTCCTGGAACACCACAGTGGAATGGTTTATCCAAAAGGAGGAACCGTACCCTATTAAATATGGTATGGTCTATGATGAGTCACATGGATCTTCCTACATTTCTTTGGGGCTATGCTCTAGACACGGCAGCTTTTATACTCAACCGAGTTCCATCCAAGGCCGTGATAAAGACACCATATAGGATATGGACTGGGAGAGATGCCCAGGTGTCTTTTATGAGGATTTGGGGTTGTGAGGCTTATGTTAGAGGTCAAGTCTCGGATAAACTAGGACCCAAATCCGACAAGTGCTACTTTATTGGATATCCCAAGGAAACTAAGGGATATTACTTCTATATTTCCAGTCAGCACAAGGTCGTTGTGGCAAAGACTGGAGTCTTTCTAGAAAGGGACTTTGTTTCTAGAAAGACTAGTGGGAGTACGTTCGATCTTGAAAAAGTTCAAGATGCGGACCATAGCACTGAAGCCTCGATTGAAGTTGAACTGGAACCACAAAGTGTTGTGGATGATGTTGTTCCACAAGGAGTTGAGGAACCACACCAGTTCAAATAGACATACCTCTTCGCAGGTCTGATAGGGTACGTCGTCAGCCTGAGAGATACTCATTTCTCTTGTCTGACCATGATGATGTTGTGCTCATAGAGGATGAGCCTACCACCTATCAGGAAGCTGTGATGAGACTAAATTTCAAGAAATGGCTAGAGGCCATGAGATCTGAGATGGAATCCATGTACACTAACCAAGTATGGACTTTGGTTGATCCACCTAAAGGGGTAAAACCCATAGGGTGTAAGTGGGTCTTTAAGAGAAAGACTGACATGGATGGACTTATTTATAAGGGTCGCTTGGTAGCTAAAGGTTTCAAGCAGATTCATGGTATTGACTATGATGAAACATTTTCTCCAGTAGCGATGTTTAAGTCCATTCGGATCATGGTTGCTATTGCAGCATACTATGACTATGAGATATGACAGATGGATGTCAAAATCACGTTTCTGAATGGAAACCTGCTTGAGGATGTGTACATGACACAACCTGAGGGTTTTGAAGATCCACAGTATACTGGCAGAGTATGCAAGCTGCATAGGTCCATTTATGGACTAAAGCAAGCTTCTCAGAGCTGGAATCTTCGATTCAATGATGCAATCAAACAGTTTGGTTTCATCAAGAATGAAGATGAACCTTGTGTCTACAAGAAGGTTGTAGGGGACATAGTTGTCTTCCTCATATTGTATGTGGATGACATACTACTCATTGGGAAAGACATCCCTTTGCTACAGTCTGTCAAGACTTGGCTAGGGACATGTTTCTCAATGAAGGACTTACGTGAGGCATCCCACATTCTAGGGATACAGATCTATAGAGATAGATCTAAGAGATTGCTTGGCCTAAGTCAAAGTACATACATTGACAAGGTACTCTTTCGGTTTGCCATGCAGAACTCTAAGAAGGGATTTCTGCCGATGTCACATGGCGTGAGTCTTTCGAAAACTCAAGGTCCCTCTTCTAGAGAGGAGAGAGACCGCATGGATCAGATCCCTAATGCTTCAGCCATAGGATCTATCATGTAAGCCTTGCTATGTACTCGTCCTGATGTCTCGTATGCTTTGAGCATGACGAGCAGATACCAGTCAGATCCAGGTGAAAGTCACTGGATAGCGATCAAGAATATTCTTAAGTACTTAAGAAGGACTAAAGAATATTTCTTGATATATGGAGGCGATGACGAGCTAGCTGTAAAAGGTTACAGTGATGCTAGCTTCCAGACCGACCAGGATGATTATCGATCGCAGTCAGGGTTCGTGTTTTGTATAAATGGTGGTGCTGTGAGCTGGAAGAGTTCGAAGCAGGACACAGTCGTTGATTCTACGACAGAGGCCGAGTATATTGCTGCATCAGAAGCAGCAAAGGAGGCAGTTTTGATCCACAAGTTCATCACTGAACTTGGGGTGGTTGCTAGCATCGTTGACCCTATTGAGCTCTATTGTGACAACAATGGAGCTATAGCACAGGCTAAGGAACCTCGCTCACACCAGCGGGCCAAACACATACTACGGCGCTTCCATCTTATTCGAGAGATTATCGAGAGAGGAGATGTGAAGATTTACAGAGTACCCACAGAGGCTAAAATCATAGATCCCTTGACCAAGGCTTTGGCACAGAGGAAGCATGATGGTCACACTAGGTCATTGGGGCTTAGAGCCTACACTGATTGACACTAGTGCTAGTGGGAGATTGTTAGTTAGAGCCCTAGAGCCAATCATTTGATGATTGTTGTATGGAGTCATTGTATCATATTCTTATATAAATAAAGGCATTTGTTTTGGTTATTATACTTACTTGTATTGGTGCCAAATAACTAAGTATAATAGCGTCCTTGAGTAGAAGGTTCTTACCTATATCAATCGATTGATTGAATCGATAGTGAGATGATATAGGGAACACTACTCTTAATCATTCCTAGTCGAGTATTAACATTCAGGGACAATGTTAATGCAATGAGACTAGCATGTAGGTCAACTCGATGACTTGATCTCACAAGTCATGGATATGGAGATATCAAGTTGACACATGGGTATGCATTAGAGAATGTATACTGAATGACCTACCATGAGAAAATATCATGGATCATTATATGAGTGTCATATACTTTCTCATGTAGCTATTAGTATAACTATTAGTCCTTAGACCTGAAGTCACCATGGTTCCCTACATAAGTAGTTATGTACTTTGGTTTCGTCAAACGTCACCCGTAACTAGGTGGACTATAAAGGCGATTACTGGGTATGTAACAAATTATGCAGAGGGATGTGAGTGATGTAGATGGGATCTATCCCTCCTATATGACGGGAGCGACATCGATATTCTTGATAGAGTGAGACCACGAAGTGCATGGCCATGCCCAAATGAGTCAATATGAGATATTGAGCTCATTTGTTTGAGTGAGTCTACTTAGAGTTCAAGATTTAGATTGATTAGAGGATGACACGGTCTATGCCTCACATTGATCAATCTAGATGTCAAGGATAGAAGGACACTTGCCATATTTTGTGAGGAGTCACAATTAGTAGTCACAAGGTGATGTTGGATCTCAACATTCTTATAACTTGGGTAGTAATGATGTGCTGCTAGATACCGCTCATTACTTATGCTTCTAAATTGGTTTAGGAGCATTGCCAACGTTATAAGAACCTATAGGGTCACACACAAAGGACAATTAGATGGAGATTAGGTTCATATGATGAACCAAGAGGATTAGATTCATGTGATGAATCAAATTGGATTAAGAGTAATCCTAATTGAACTAATTGAGTTGGACTCAATTTGATTCATGTGTTCAATGAGTCTAATTTAGATTATGACTCATTGAATCAATTTAATTAAATGAATTAGATCCATTATTTTAAATTGGTTTGAATCAAATGGTTGGATTTGATCAACCATGGGAGTTATAATGTCAAGTTTGACTTAACTCGAGAGGAAGAGGAAGAGTCAAGTTTGACTTGACTATATGCCTCCTCATTTGTGAGTTGGCATTAAGTGGCCTAATGATGATATGCCACATCATCATGTTTAGCACATGTGTGTGCCACCTCATGGAGGTTACAAATCTCCTCTTTAATGGCCACATTAAATGAGAATGGAGGTTACAACTCCAATAGTGGCCGACCACTTATGGTGTGGATGAAAATTTGATTTTCATTCAAGGCATTTATTCCTCCCTCCTCTCTTCTTGCTCTCCCTCTCCTCCTCCTTGGTCGAACCATCTAAGGTGCTAGCACACCTTTGTTTGGTCTTCTCCACCTAGTTTGTTCATGTGGATACTTGTAGAGGATTGTACACTTGACGATCTCGAGATCCGGCGAACCGTTGGACGAGCGGGATTGCGAAGGGCATCGCATTGAGGGTAAATTCCTTCTCCTTGTAGATCTAGTTTAGAACTAGCATAAGAAACTCATACTTGTAATGTTTTTTGAAAATTTTACTTCGCACGGATCCGGTGGCATGGGAATCGGGGTTATCGCAACTCGAAAAAGCGGTTTTTGCGGCCCAAAATTCCCAACATCTTGATGCTGGGATCATTTATCCAATTTCAAATAGTGAATGGGTAAGTCCAGTACATGTGGTTCTGAAGAAAGGGGGGATGACTGTTGTAACGCCCGTCCCTTCTACTACCCTCAAGTAGGGACGGGGTTACTTACTTCAATCATACATACACACATATATATGCATATGAGAATCATGGCAGCGGAAGTATATATATAAAAGAAAACTAACTACTGATCATGTTATCATAAAAGCATACTAATGAAACATGGCATGTGAGCTATAACATCATGTAACATAGTAAATGTGTCAACATGCTAGTGCATATAACTTGATTCAATATTTACTACTTGCAACATGATCATTGTACTAATGCATAAAACATGAAACATAAGTTCATCTCAAGTATAAACCATCAAAAGTATCTAGTAGAAAAAGTAGTTCATAAGCAAAACTTAGAGAGTGAATAAGTCTTGAAATATAAAATAGATCTCCTTTCCACCATGCCACTTCCACACACATCTTTCGCCCTTCCTGCTGCTCCTCTTAGTGTAGCCATTCCTTACCCTTTTCTGCAGTACAAGGAAAACATAAAACTATAAGCACATAGGCTTAGTAAGATTCTTTCCTACTCACAAAACATAATTCATGCATCTAAACATAAAGTGGTGACATGTTCATTTAACCAACATCTAGATATAAATTTGCATGCTAGCATAAAATAGAGTCATACTCATGTAAGTAAATCATAACATAGCATGTGAGAAACTCATACATAAGTAGTAGCATGATCATCTAGGCATCATAGACATATTTTCAAAAAAAGAAACATCTTACTAAAACATAAAGAAACATTTAGCAAGAATAAACATATGCAAGATGTCCTTTGAAAACATGTATCGTGAAATGAGTATATGCAAGATGTCCTTTGAAAACATATATATCATATAAATACTTAAACATAATCTCATCATGAGGGCCCAACTTTGTACCACATACATGAATTTACGCGCATCCTAAATAGATCCAAGATAGCTAATCTTGAACCTACTAGGAACTAGGCTCGTTTCCTTGACCATCGACCTAGGGGCGCTTAGGAGCCCATCCCTTACTAGGCCCGTTTCATTGACCATCGACCTAGGGGCAACTTAGGAGCCCATCCCCGGTACAAGCCATACAAAGTAAAATAACATATCATGTTTCATATCATATCATAGCATATCATGTTCTTGTCATACCATGACATATCATATTCTTGTCATATCATGAAGAGTGCTCTTAGTCCCAACTTAAGGGAGGCATCTCTTAGGCTTTTCATCATACATAAGCCTTGCATAACATAATGACATAAAGTGCACATAACATATAGCATTTCCTAGAGAAAACATACATGATGGCATAAGTGCACATAATATTTAGCATATCATAGAGAAAACATAACATGATGGCACAAGTGTACATAACATATAACGTGGTGACATAAAATCCATATTACATCATAGGAAGTCATTATCATGCATGGTTAGGGTTTTGATCTTCCTACAAAACCTAAATCACAACTTAGCCGAGACCTAGAGGTAGGATTCTAGGTTTTTAACCCAACATGAAGCATGGAAACTTAAACTAACCATATATCAAGAATCATACATCATGAGGAAACATAACAAGCATAGTTAGGTTTTAAAACTTTTCCCTAAACCTTTCATTCAATCTTAGCCGAACCCTAAGGGTAAGGTTCTTAAACTTTTAATACAACAAGAAGCATGAAAACTTAAACTATAACATAAAAGAGATCATACATCATAAAGAAGCATAAACAAGCATGGTTAGATTTCAAACTTTGCTCTAAGCCTTATATTTCATCTTGGCCAAAACCTAAAGATAGGGTTCTAAACTTTTGAATACAACATGTAGCATGAAAACTTAAACTCACAACATATAATGGTCTACATATCATGAGGACTAATAAACAAGCATAGTTGAGGTCTTAAATTGTCTCTAATCCCTTTATCCTTCTTTGGCCAAAACCCTAAGAGTATGGCATGAAATTTCTAAGCAACATGAAGCATGAAAAATTTATACTAACATCATATAATGGTCTACATATCATGAGGACTAATAAACAAGCATAGAGTAGGTCTTAAATTGTCTCTAATCCTCTTATCCTTCTTTGGCCGAAACCCTAGGAGTATGGCATGAAATTTCTAAGCAACATGAAGCATGAAAAATTTATACTAACATCATATAATGGTCTACATATCATGAGGACTAATAAACAAGCATAGTTGAGGTCTTAAATTGTCTCTAATCCCTTTATCCTTCTTTGGCCGAAACCCTAAGAGTATGGCATGAAATTTCTAAGCAACATGAAGCATGAAAAATTTATACTAACATCATATAACGGTCTACATATCATGAGGACTAATAAACAAGCATAGTTGAGGTCTTAAATTGTCTCTAATCCCTTTATCCTTCTTTGGCGGAAACCCTAAGAGTATGGCATGAAATTTCTAAGCAACATGAAGCATGAAAAATTTATACTAACATCATATAATGGTCTACATATCATGAGGACTAATAAACAAGCATAGTGGAGGTCTTAAACTTCCTATAAAGCTTTTATCCCTTCTTGCCCGAAACATATAATAACCTAATCCTAGGTTTTTGAACATTATCAACACATGAAACACACGGAACTACTTGTACTGCAGGTGAGGGAGATACTTACTTCCTTTCGCTTGGTTTACTAATGAAAATACCCTTGCTTGTGAAGCTTTTTCCTAGAGAGAATTCCTTGGCTTGAGTTCGGCACAATGAAGAGGAGAGAGCTTAGGCTTCGGTGGAGGGATAAAGGAGGAGGAAGGAAGAAGAAAATGGATTTTTCCCTTCCTTTCTCTTATTTATGCTAAATGAAGGAAGAAAGCAAATTCATCTTTTCATTAGGGAGGAAGAAGGCAACTTAAACTTTTCCTTCCTAGTCTCCTTCTAAGTGAAAGGGCCTTCACCTTAACTACAATCTGCCTTCTTTTCCTAACAACACACCCCTGCTGGGGCTACTGGTTATCACATACATGCATCTAACAAGAGGTCCAAGGTTTAAACCTTGGTCATGCCTCTTTTTAGTTCTATTTTCTCTTATTTTTGGGAAAATTCACATAAAGTCCATTCTAATCATGATAAAATTCATATGAAATTATTAGAGATCTATGGGTGTTACAACTGTTATAAAAAATGAGGATAATAAACTGATTCCAACACGAACAGTAACATGGTGGTGAATGTGCATTGACTATCGAAAGTTGAATAAAGAGACTAGAAAGGATCATGTTTCCTTGCCTTTTATTGATGAAATGCTTGAGAGATTGGCTAAGCACTCATATTTTTGCTATCTAGATGGGTATTCAGGATTTTTCCAAATTCCAATTCATCCTCAAGATCAAGAGAAGACTTTCACATGTCCCTACGGTACCTTTGCTTATCGTCGTATGCCATTTGGACTTTGTAATGCTCCAGCTACTTTTCAGAGATGTATGATGACAATTTTTTCAGATTTAATAGAGAAAATCATGGAGGTGTTTATGGATGATTTCTCAATTATGGAAATGATTTTGACACTTGTTTGTCAAATCTTTCTACAGTTCTTCAAAGATGTGAAGATGTGAATTTAGTATTAAACTGGGAGAAATGTCATTTCATGGTTAAAGAAGGAATTGTTTTGGGACATAAAATATCAGAACGTGGGATTGAAGTGGATCAAGCAAAAGTGGAAGTAATAGAGAAGTTACCCCCACCGATTAATGTAAAAGGAGTAAGGAGTTTTTTGGGGCATGCTGGATTTTATAGGCATTTTATCAAGGACTTTTCAAAGATTTCTAAGCCACTAACAAATTTATTGATTAAAGATGTTGAATTTTGCTTTGATAATGATTGCATGGAGGCTTTTAATAAAATCAAAAGTGCTCTTACTTCAGCTCCGGTAATCCAAGCCCCAGATTGGAATCTTCCATTTGAGATAATGTGTGATGCTAGTGACTTTGCAGTATGAGCAGTTTTAGGACAATGAAAGAATAAGATTCTATATGCAATCCATTATGCAAGAAAAACACTTGATGCAGCTCAAGTGAATTCTTCCACTACAGAGAAAGAACTTTTAGCAGTAGTATTTGCATTTGATAAGTTTAGATCTTATCTAGTGGGTTCGAAGGTAATAGTTTATACTGATCATGCAGCCATCCGATATTTACTAGGAAAGAAAGATGCTAAACCTCAGCTTATCAGATGGATTTTATTGCTTCAGGAGTTCAACCTTAAGATTAGAGATAAGAAGGGAGCTGAAAATGTAGTGGCAGATCATCTATCTAGAGTATGGCAAAATAAAGAAAAGGATGCAGACTTTGATTTACCTATTGATGATGTTTTTCCAGATGAGCACCTTCTAGCTTTGTCAAGCGTAAAAGTACCTTGGTATACAGATTTTGTTAATTTTCTGGCGAGTGGAGTTTTACCCCCAAATTTCTCTAATCAACAAAAGATTTTTTTTTTTTCAGATGCCAAGAATTATATTTGGGATGAACCTCTCCTTTATAAGAAATGCAATGATGTGATTTATCAAAGATGTGTGCCTGAGAAAGAAGCTAGAGATATCTTATTTCATTGTCATTCTTCATCTTATGGAGGACATTTGGGGAGTTCTAAGACAATTGCAAAAATTCTTCAAGCAGGTTTTTATTGGCCAACTTTATTCAAAGACACTAACAAATTTGTACAGTCTTGTGATCAATGTCAGAGGACTGGAAACATCACCAAGAGGAATGAAACACCATTGAATTACATACTTGAAGTCGAATTATTTGATATATGGCGAATAGATTTCATGGGGCCATTCCCTCTTTCATATGGGAATAGGTTTATTCTTGTGGCAATGGATTATGTATCCAAATGGGTAGAAGTTATAACTTCTCCTACAAGTGATGCGCAAATAGTTATCAAATTGTTTAGAAGTATAATTTTTCCAAGATTTGGTGTGCCTAAAGCAGTCATTAGTGATGGTGGATTGCATTTTATAGAAAGACAGTTTGAAAATTTACTCAAAAAATATGGAGTGAGCCATAAAATAGCAACACCATATCATCCACAAACTAATGGGCAAGCTGAGATCTCTAATTGTGAAATTAAAGCCATATTAGAGAAAACAGTATCTGTTGGAGCAATCCCAATGGTCCGTGGGACCATGTGTTTTGGTGTTTGGGCAAAGGATTTAAGTTAGGTTCACCCTTGTTATTTGATATGTGTATGTGAGTGTGCAGGTATGCAGGATACACATGTGACTCAGGTTGATGGTTTTGGGTCCGGTGAAGGATGGAGCATCCGAGGGACCCTGGACAAGGCAGCGAGGACAAGGGCCGAGGGAAGTGACTTCGAGGCATAGGTGAAGGATGACATTGGGGATGAGCCACGGGCTTGAATAAATCCGAGGGACGAGAGCCAAAGGAAGTATGCTTGAAAGCAAGAGGTCAAGGCTGCAAAGAAGCGTCAAGTAAGTCATAAGTGTTAGGACCTTCGGATAGCGGCTAGAGAGGGGGGTGTGAATAGCCGACCTCAAATTATCGTTTCTTCCTACAATTTAGGTTAGCGCAGCGGAAATACAATGTAGAAACGAAAGTGGAGAAGATCAAACCTCAAACACGATGATGTAACGAGGTTCGGAGATGATACTCCTACTCCTCGGTGTGTCCGTAAGGTGGACGAAGTCTATCAATCCGTAGGTGGATGAGACCCCGGATAACCGGCTAATATGAACTCCTTCTGGGTGGAGAAACCTCACCACAATCTCTCTTGTAACAGCAAGAATGGAGTACAATAAATAGAGAAAGAAAACAAGAACAATATAAATGTAAAAACACTTTGCTTGCCTTCTCGTTGTTTACTGGAGTCCGTTGATGAAGACTTCACGGATCCAACAACAGCAGCTAGAAAACCAGCAGATGGAAGCTCACACGAAGCTTCAGCAGTGGAGAGCTCAACAAAGCTCAAATCACAGTCTCGTGAGGAAGAGTAACAGCCAGAACTTTATCTACTGTAGAGGTCTTATATCCTGCACCTGCGAAGAAGACAAAGAAGAGTCCAGAAATCTAGCCGTTGAGTCACAACGGCTAAGCCTGGACCGATCAGGCTCCATCCTGATCGGTCCAGGAGGACCCTGATCGGTCTGTGGACCGATTAGGCCCTAGGCTGATCGGTCCCCAGACCGATCAACCAACTCTCTGTGAGAGTTGGCTTCGAAGCCTGATCGGTCTGTGGACCGATCAGGCTATAGGTGGATCGGTCCACAAACCGATCCCCTACCTTTACGCCTCGATCGTTTCACGATCGGTGCGGACCGATCGGTTATCCTCGAAACATTACATTTGGTTCGATCGGTCACCGGACCGATCCAGACAATTAGATATCCTTTGGATCGGTCACCGACCGATCCGTCACTGATCGGTCACCAGACCGATCCAATGCCTAGAGCTTCCCACCCTAAACCTAAAGCCTTCCGGTCTAGAGAATGAGCTACCGAGGCCTCTCTCGACCTAGTCAGGAGAATGAGCTACCGAGCCCTCTCCGACTTCCATGTTCGGTCCGGAGAGCGAGCTCAGAGCTCTCTCGACTTAGTCAGGAGAGCGAGCTACCGAGCCCTCTCCGACTTCATCCGATCCGAGAGCGAGCTCCCGGCCCTCTCTAACCTAGTCGGAGAGGCAGGCTACGAGCCTCTCGACTTCCGTCCGGTCGAGCAGGCTCCGGCCCTCTGACCTAGTCCGGAGAATGAGCTACCGAGCCCTCTCCGACTTCCACGTCCGATCCAGAGAACGAGCTTCCGAGCCCTCTCTGACCTAGTCCGGAGAACGAGCTACCGAGCCCTCTCCGACTTCCTCATCTGGTCCAGAGAATGAGCTCCCTAGCCCTCTCTGACCTAGTTCGGAGAACGATCTGCCGAGCCCTCTCCGACTTCGTCTGGTCCAGAGAACGAGCTCCCGAGCCCTCTCTGACCTGGACCGGAGAACGAGCTGCCGAGCCCTCTTCGACTTCCCATTCCAAGCTTCCATACTTTGGACTTTTCCGTGCCAAGTCTCCATACTTGGACTTTTCCCGTGCCAAGTCTCCATACTTGGACTTTACCGAATCAAGTCAACTCAAGTCGGGTCAACCAGGTCAACCTTGACCAAAGGTTGCACCCACAATCTCCCAAGTTTGTATTCTTGTCAAACATCAAGATACAACTTTTCTATTCTCGTCAAACATCAAAATACACCTCGAGTCAGGTCAACTCGAGTCGGGTCAACCAGGTCAACCTTGACCTAAGGTTGCACCAACAATCTCCCCCTTTTTGATGTTTGACAAAAACCATAATCAAGTTAAGTTAACCCGATAACCTAACTTAGGTTTTCCAATAGTTCTCCAATGCTCTTCCTTGAGCATTCTCCCCAAATTCCAATTTTCTTCCTTGAACATTCTCTAGACATTCTCCCCCTTTTTGACACACATCAAAAAGAGTGAATCAAGGTCAAGAGTTTCTTCCTAATGAAAGTCCCATACCTTTCATTGAAACCCTTAATTTCCCCCTTGATACTAGAGACAATAATCAACTTAGTGATAATCCCATGTCACTCATCCTCAGAAAACGAGTAAAAACTCCCCCTAAAAGTCAACTCCTGCTTGACCAATAGGTAAAACTCCCCCTAAAGGTCAACTCCCCCTTGACCATTGCACCAACAATGTCTTGGAGAGTTTCAATCCTTTAGAAATCTAAAACACAACTTCCACAGCTGAAATTTCAGACAATCAGTCGAAAATCAGCATTTTGGCACGCTCAGAACTCCTCTGGATCGGTCACCAGACCGATCAGACTTCCCTAGATCGGTCCAGTGACCGATCCAGACCTCCCTGGACCGATCAGCATCCCCTCTGATCGGTCCACAAAGCTCTGATAGGAATTTCTGATTTTTCTCCGGAAATTCAGAAAACCCTAAAAAATCACAGAAAATTCCAAAAATTGTAAAATTTTGAGGATACATTCCTCATAACATATATTATCATGGAAAAATAGTTTTCTATGAAAATAACTTCCATTTTCAAATCTTGATATGAAGTTCGAAAAACTTTGAAATAGCTCAAGGTTAATCCATCTTTGTATCAACTTACTCAATGATGAACGCTATCACTAGAAAAGTTTCATCAAGGTTTTTCAAATAAATTTTGAAATGATTTTAAACCATTCAATTTAGGACCACAATCTTAGGGATAAATGTACATGACTTGTACACAAGCTTTCCCTATGATCCTCAATTTAGAATTAGGCTCATCTAGGTACAAGAGCTATGCAACTTGATCCTAACTCATAATCCTAATATCTCACACACATCTAAGGTGTATCAAACACATCCAAGTCAATTTTGATGTGAGATATGGGTTTAGGTCATCTTAAGCTAAGTTCTCATGCATTTTCTAGACAACAATTTGATTTCCATATCAAATTAAGTTTTTATCCTTAAATCAATTTAATTGATCATAAATGCAAGAGATGATGAAATGGCATAAAATAATATCATAAGTGAAAACATGTGCCAATGTCATGATGTCATGTCATAAAGTATGAAACTTAAATAAGGCATGACATATAACTAACCTAAGCATTATCATGACATTTCAAATGATGGTAAATTAGATATGATGTCATGCCATGGCATATGACAAACAATATATGGCAAATAACATATAAAGGTATAGAAAATACCTAATTCTAGCCTTAGTTGCCATTTTTGATAATTTTGCCACAAATTCTATATTCCTAAGTGTAATAGACCTAAAATCATATACTAAAGACTTTTAGATCACTATGTGCCAATTAGATTGATCTTAGTAAACTCCTCAAATGTGGTTGGCACATCCTAATCACCTTAGGAATAGTTCTCAATTTCATTTTCAAGGCTTGATTACACCTTGAATATTCCTAAAATGCCACCTTTTGCCATGAGTAGGTTAACTACCTATCCAATTAAGGTTGGCACACCCTAACCCATCTAGCGTGATGGAATCACGCTCCTAGGAAACCAAAACCTATTTGAGCTCATTTGGTTCACTAAATATTCACTAGGGATGACTTCCCTAGCAACCCTCCTAATGACCCTCCTAGGCTTTAAAGCCTTGGTCATTTGGGACTCATCAAGATCAACTCTAGGGGTGACTCCCCTTGTGACCTTGGTGATGGTCTTCCTAGCCCTAGGTTTTGTTCCATAATCGAATGGAACATTATGGTAAGTGGGCTTGACCACTTGAGACTTAGGTTTGTGACTCAAACCTCTCATGTCCTTGGGCTTTTGTTTTTGACCCTTAGACCCTAGAGTTGACTTCTCCAAATTCTTAAGGGTCTTTTCTAAGGAGTCAAGTCTTGACCTCAAGACTTGATTTTCCTTCTCTAATACCTCAAGTTTTAATTTGTCATTTTTCTTTGAGGTATTCCTAGGCATATGTCTAGTTTTTTTTGGATTCCTATCTATGTTTTCCTTAACCTTAGATGAATTAATTCTAGGGTTGGTACTTCTAGTAATGTCCTTATCTAGACTAACATGTTTGGCACCTAAGCACATGTATCGGTTTCTATAGTTATCATGCTTATCATTATTGACAAATGCAATAAAGCTACTAGCATGTTTCTTATTAGAATTGTAATAATGTGCCTTAAAAGATACCTTAGGGTTTGCCTTAGCTCCCCCCATAGATGTGCTTGGTCTCTTGTCCTTGTGAGGTTGCCTCCCCCTCGGACATTGGCTCCTATAATGTCCCCTTTGCTTGCATTGGAAACACACCATGTGCTCCTTGCCCTTGCGTATCGGGACTCCGGCTTCCTTGACTTTTGGTGCCGGTGGAGTCTTCTTAATCCTCTTTGGACATTTGCTCTTGTAATGCTCATATTCCCTACACTCAAAGCACATTATATGTAATTTACTTGAAATTAAGTTGCTTGAGTTACCTAGGGTTGAGGATGGACATAAGCTCTCTTCTTCATCCCTTCCGGAGGTAGAGGCTTCTTCTTCTTGCTCCAATCTTGAAGAAGAACTCTTCTCCTCTTCTTCCTTAGATGTTGAGTAGCCCTCAACTTATAATTCCATACCTCCATGATGTGAGCTACTTGGCTCACTTGACTCCTCTTCATGACTTGAATTGGAGCTCTCCTCATGAAACTTAGCCAAGTTGTTCCACAACTCCTTGGCATCGTTGTATCCACCTATCTTACACAAGATATCATTAGGTAATGAAAATTCAAGGATTTTAGTTACCTCGTCGTTGATTGTGGATTGGTGGATTTGTTCCTTCGTCCACTTCTTCTTCTCAAGAGGTTCTCCCTTTTTATCCACCGGAGGAGTAAAACCTACTCGTACAGAATTCCAATTTTCTAGGTTAGTCATAAGAAAATACTTCATTCTTACCTTCCAATACGCGAAGTCGTCACGATCGTAGAAGGGTGGAATCGTGATGTCTTCTCCAAGTTGATCCATTCTCTAGCTCGTGCTCCCCCGGATGTTAATCCGAAGAGCGACCTCGCTCGGATACCACTTGTTAGGACCTTCGGATAGCGGCTAGAGAGGGGGGTGTGAATAGCCGACCTCAAATTATCGTTTCTTCCTACAATTTAGGTTAGCGCAGCGAAAATACAATGTAGAAACGAAAGTGGAGAAGATCAAACCTCAAACACGATGATGTAACGAGGTTCGGAGATGATACTCTTACTCCTCGGCGTGTCCGTAAGGTGGACGAAGCCTATCAATCCGTCGGTGGATGAGACCCCGGATAACCGGCTAATATGAACTCCTTCTGGGTGGAGAAACCTCGCCACAATCTCTCTTGCAACAGCAAGAATGGAGTACAACCAATTGAGAAAGAAAACAAGAACAATATAAATGTAAAAACACTTTGCTTGCCTTCTCGTTGTTTACTGGAGTCCGTTGATGAAGACTTCACGGATCCAACAACAGCAGCTAGAAAACTAGCAGATGGAAGCTCACACGAAGCTTCAGCAGTGGAGAGCTCAACAAAGCTCAGATCACAGTCTCGTGAGGAAGAGTAACAGCCAGAACTTCGTCTACTGTAGAGGTCTTATATCCTGCACCTGCGAAGAAGACAAAGAAGAGTCCAGAAATCAAGCCGTTGAGTCACAACGGCTAAGCCTGGACCGATCAGGCTCCATCCTGATCGGTCCAGGAGGACCCTGATCGGTCTGTGGACCGATCAGGCCCTAAGCTGATCGGTCCCCAGACAGATCAACCAACTCTCTGTGAGAGTTGGCTTCGAAGCCTGATCGGTCTGTGGACCGATCAGGCTATAGCCTGATCCCCCTACCTTTTTCTGCCTCCTGATCGTTTCCTGATCGGTCTGCAGACCGATCAGTTATCCCACAGAAACATTCTTTTTGGTTACTAATCGGTCACCAGACCGATCCAGACAATTAGAATATCACTGGATCGGTCACTAGACCGATCTAATGCCTTAGAACTTCCCAGCCCTAAACCCTAAATCCTTCCCGGTCTAGAGAACGAGCTACCGAGCCCTCTCTGACCTAGTCCGGAGAATGAGCTACTGAGCCCTCTCCGACTTCCACGTTCGGTCCAGAGAACGAGCTCCCGAGCCCTCTCTGACCTAGTCCGGAGAATGAGCTACCGAGCCCTCTCCGACTTCCACGTCCGGTCCAGAGAATGAGCTCTTGAGCCCTCTCTGACCTTGTCCGGAGAACGAGCTACCGAGCCCTCTCCGACTTCCACGTCCGATCCAGAGAACGAGCTCTCGAGCCCCCTCTGACTTAGTCCAGAGAACGAGCTACCGAGCCCTCTCTGACTTCCTCATCTGGTCCAGAGAACGAGCTGCCGAGCCCTCTCCGACTTCGTTTGGTCCAGAGAATGAGCTCCCGAGCTCTCTCTGACCTGGACCGGAGAACGAGCTGCCGAGCCCTCTCCGACTTCCCATGCCAAGCTTCCATACTTTGGACTTTTCCGTGCCAAGTCTCCATACTTGGACTTTTCCCGTGCCAAGTCTCCATACTTGGACTTTACCGAATCAAGTCAACTCAAGTTGGGTCAACTAGGTATACCTTGACCAAAGGTTGCACCCACAATCTCCCAAGTTTGTATTCTTGTCAAACATCAAGATACAACTTTTCTATTCTCGTCAAACATCAAAATACACCTCGAGTCAGGTCAACTCGAGTCGGGTCAACCAGGTCAACCTTGACCTAAGGTTGCACCAACAATAAGGGTGAGGGTACGAGTGCATGAGAGATTGTACTCGGAGTAAAATCCTAGTTTTATGGTTTTACTGTAGCGTTAATGTAGTTGTACTGTAGCAGTCGACTGCATGTTTTAACAGTAGACTGCATGTTTTAACAGAATATTTTTGTTCGTTCGGTTAGTGTGGAGCAGTCGACTGTTAGTTTTAGTAGTCAACTGGTATCGAGCCGTTGGGATGTAACGGTAGAATTTTCACAGAGGGTAGCCAACTGGATGTTTTGGCAGTCGACTGGTAGGAGGGGTTTTCAACCCGCGAGCTATATAACCAAAGCTTGGGAGCTTGGTTAGAGCCGACGAAATTAGTGGTAGTAAACCCTAATTAGTAGTCTACTAGTCTCAAGAGTCTTGGTTGGTGTTGTGGTGAGGTTTCTCCACCTACAAGGAGCGACTTGAGATAGCCAGAGTTTGTCGGGGGCTAAACCACCGACGGATAGGGATCGTCCACCTCAAGGACACACCGTGAAGTAGGAGCCCTAATCTCCGAACCACGTTAAACGAACGTGTTAGCAGTTTGCATTTCCTTTCTTAGTTTTAGTCTTTAGCTTGTTTTTTTTTTTTGTATTCTGCTGCCCAAGCTAACATACTTTGGAAGCGAGTATTTAGAGGCATCATCTATCCAACCCCCCTTCTAGCCGGCCATCGATCCCTTACAAGTGGTATCAGAGCCGAGGTCACACTTCACCGAACTAATCGCCGAGAAGAGCAAATATAAGAAGATGACCGGCTTAATAAAATCGCCAAAGTTCGAAGGAGGAAGCTTATGAGACATCACCATTTGGATGGTGAAGATGAAGAACTTCCTCAAGATGGATTGAGACACTATGATGGTCGTTGAGGAACCATTTGAAGTCCCAAAAGACAAGAAAGGGAAGAAACTCCGACCACGACATTGGACGGAAGAGCAAACCACACGGTCAAAGGCAAACTATAAGGTAATATCAATTTTGGTAGATATTTGGCCTTCTAACGTGTTAAGTGATGTAGGTGAATACATGAATGCCCATGAATTGTGGAGCAAATTGATGAAAGTTCTAGGGAAAGAACTCATGACTACACACAAAGAGGAAAAATCCGAAGAAAAAGATGAAGTGGTCCAAGAGGAGAAGAAGGACCAATCGGATGTGGAGACCAATTCAACATCAAAAGAAGAAGAGGAAGTGAATTCGGTCACGTCCGAGGAGAAGGAGGATGAAGAGAGGCCATCCACAAGTGTGGATGAGGAAAATGAGACATCATCTATATCCTCAAGGGTTGAAGAAGAATCCAAGACAAACAAAGAAGAGGTCTTAGAGGTCAACCTAGTGAGCACCTCCACCGAAGCAAAGTCAAAAGACAAGATCATTTGCTTCGGGTGCAATGAGAAGGGGCACTACAAGAGTACGTGTCCATTGGGTAAGAAGAAGGTAACTCCTAAACTCATTCAAGTTAATTTAAACACTAGCAAGGGTTGTAGGAATGAAAAAGCTCAAAGAAGGAGAATGCGCATTGTATGCTTCACATGTGGGGAGAAGGGACACTACCACACAAAATGCCCTAAGAAGAGGGATATTAAGAAGCTTGCGCATCTAAAGAAATGGGAGAAGAAGAAGAGAAGCAAGAGTCAAGGGGGAGCTTCAAGGCTAAGGGAGGTATACCCTAAATTGAATTACAATTCAAGATTTAATTCTTATACTCCCATGCATGCTAGGAATAATTTTCATTATTTACCCATGCAAAATTTTGGTTTCAAATATCATGATAGAATTAGGGCTAATATAGATCAAAACCCTAAGGTATCTATGCATGATAAATTTAGAAATGATAGACCTACAGAGACATGTACCCAAGGTATTAATCCCAAGAAGGGGAGACGCATGCCTAGAAAGGGTAGGCCTAGGAATGTCCATGGTGGACATGTTGACTCTAGGTTTAGGAACCTAGAAAGGGAAAATCAAGTTTTGAAGACAAAACTTGATAAGTTGGAGAAAACCCTAGAAAGATTCAATATTGGATCTAAGGGTTTAGATATGGTGTTGGATAGCCAAAGGCCCAACAATGATAGATTGGGTTTGGGATACCAATCTAATGCCTCCAAGGCTAAGGGAAAGGCATATGCTAGGGTTGCATATGACTATAGCAAGGAGAAGCCAATAAATGGCAAGGGAAAGCCATTTAAAGGTAAGGTTAAATTAACCAAGGATAAGGTGTCCAAGGTTAAAAAGGTTAGGTTTGTAGGCCAAGTGTCACCGGAGGTGCACTGATGTGGTATAACAATTGTTGATGAGTCACCTAGGGAGGTGGCTAAGGCTAAGAGCTCTAGGGGGAGCTCAAAGAGTTAATTTGGGACCCATGGTAAATGGATCTTAGGTGGCCTTTACTTGGGAGTCTAGACGAGCCATGGAATGTACCAAGTGGTTTGGAGATGGACTTGAGTCTCAAACCTAGGGATTTGGCACAATTGGTTTATGTTTCATGCTTAGAAATATGACATTGGGGTCATATAGCATGATAATTGGTTTTGGATGTATAGATATCATAAAAACCAATGCTAGGGATGCATTGTGGGTTAGTATGGGCAAATACATCAAGAGGAAGTCAAAACTAGGACTTTAGGTCAAGGTTCAATTGAACTTTTTAGCTAGTTTTATATTTTATGTCAATCTTGGGATTTATGATAAATATATTTTTATATATATTTTTACCAAGTAGACATTGATAAAATAGACCTCTCCACAAAATTTGAGAATTTTTGGAGGTTTGTAGAATTTCTGGTGCATTTATGAAGTTAGTCAGAAAAGGTTGATTTTTTCAGAAATAGCGTACCAGTCGACTGTTATGGTTAGCTGTCGACTGGTAACAGTGTTTTTGAGCATAGAATGTCTCTGTAAGCTCATTTCGATAAGGGCGATCGACTGGTACTTCTTGCAGTCGACTAATACCAGTCTGAAAGTGTTTTCAGCACTGAATTTTGACCGGGTCAGCTTGTATGGATGTATCGGATCCATGGGGATAAATACATGAGTTTAGGGTCAGTTGGATGATAAATTTTCAATAATTGGGATATTGTTTGAAAACTTTTTGGATGTTAGGAAAAGGGGAAGAAGTAAGATTTAGTTGGGAAAACCTTAGTGCCTTTGCGTAGGGGGAGCCTTGGGATAGGTTCTTAAAAATCCCTGTAGGAAAATTCCTAGCTCAATGGGGATAATACGTGTAGGGGGAGCCTTGGGATAGATTCCAATGCATGTTTGCATTTTTATTTCAGCGTTGTAAGTTCAAGTGTGTAGTCTTGGCATCGTAAGTCCATTCGGCAGTGTAAGTCCAAGTGTGTAGCCTTGGCAACGTAAGTCTATTCGGCAGTGTAAGTCCAAGTGTGTAGCCTTGGTAACGTAAGTCCATTTGTTTTAGCATGTTTATTTGCTATTATGTTTTCCCTAACTTAAACGTATTGCCAAACATCAAAAAGGGGGAGATTGTTGGAGCAATTCCAATGGTCCGTGGGACCATGTGTTTTGGTGTTTGGGTAAAGGATTTAAGTTAGGTTCACCCTTGTTATTTGATATGTGTATGTGAGTGTGCAGGTATGCAGGATACACATGTGACTCAGGTTGATGGCTTTGGGTCCAGTGAAGGATGGAGCATCCGAGGGACGGTGGACAAGGCAGCGAGGACAAGGGCTGAGGGAAGCAACTTCGAGGCATACGCGAAGGATGACATTGGAGACGAGCCGCGGGCTTGAATGCATCCGAGGGACGATAGCCAAAGGAAGTAGGCTTGAAAGCAAGAGGTCAAGGCTGCAAAGAAGTGTCAAGTGAGTTATAAGGGTGAGGGTACGAGTGCATAAGAGATTGTACTCAGAGTAAAATCCTAGTTTTAGGGTTTTACTGTAGCGTTACTATAGCTGTAATGTAGCAGTCGACTATATGTTTTAGCAGTTGACTGGTGTAGTCGACCGTGTAGTCGACTGGGAGCGAACAGAATGCTTCTGTTCGTTCGGTCAGTGTGGAGCAATCGACTGCTAGTTTTAGCAGTCGACTGGTATCGAGCCGTTGGGATGTAACGGTAGAATTTCCACAAAGGGCAGTCGACTGCATGTTTTGGCAGTCGACTGGTAGGCGGGGTTTTCAACTTGCGGGCTATATAACCAAAGCTTGGGAGCTTGGTTAGAGCCGATGAAATTAGTGGTGGTAAACCCTAATTAGTAGTCTACTAGTCTCAAGAGTCTTGGTTGGTGTTGTAGTGAGGTTTCTCCACCCACAAGGAGCGACTTGAGATAGTCGGAGTTTGCCGGGGGATAATCCACCGACGGATAGGGATCGTCCACCTCAAGGACACGCCGTGGAGTAGGAGCCCTAATCTCCGAACCACGTTAAACGAACGTGTTAGCGGTTTGCATTTCCTTTCTTAGTTTTAGTCTTTAGCTTGTTTGTTTTGTTTGTATTCCACTACGCAAGCTAACATACTTAGGAAGCGAGTATTTGGTGGCGCCGTCTATCCAACCCCCCTTCTAGCCGGCCACCGATCCCTTACAGTATCTACTTCACGAAAGGATTGGTCATTAAAGCTAGATGATGTTTTATGGGCATATCATACTGCCTATAAGACTCCTATTGGGGTGACTCCATTTCTGCTAGTTTATGGAAAGCCTTGCCATCTTCCAGTAGAATTAGAACATAAGGCTTATTGAGCAATTACAAATCTAAATATGAACCTCAAGGAAGCAGGAGAGAAAAGGAAGCTCCAGTTAATTGAGCTTGATGAATTAAGATTGGATGTCTATGAGCATGCTAGATCTTATAAGGAGAGGACAAAGAAATGGCATGATCAACACATTCTCTGCAAAAATTTCAATGAAGGAGATATAGTTTTATTGTTTAATTCAAAACTAAAGCTTTTCCAGGGAAGCTTAAATCAAGGTGGACGGGTCCTTTCAAAGTTAAAAAGATTTATCCTTTTGGAGCTGTAGATATTTGGAATAAACAGCTTGGGTTGATTAGGGTAAATGGTTAACGGTTGAAGGAATATGTGCAAGGTATGAATTTAGAGGAAAAACAAAGGGTGTATTTTTCTGAACCTCATCCTCCGGATTGATTATTTAGTTAGTTCCATTTTATGTTTCTATTTTTTATCAGTTAGTTCTTTAAACTTGTTTTTTTTTACTTTTGATTTCAGGTTAAAATTTTGCTTCCATGAGCTGGCCATGACTTCTTCATGGGCATGGAAGTATTGGAGAAGCAAGGAAGGAGAGGAATTATCCTTTGGGAGCAAAACAGAGCTTGGACGTGTGTCATACACGGCTAGGTATATCTTGTAGAGAAGGGGGATGCTAGGGTCGTGCCTATAAGACATGGCCATGTAAGGTCTCCCGAGAAGAGAAATTGCCTGGCTGTGTACTAGACACGACCGTGTAGTGATTCTAGAGGAGGAAAGAGTCTCGGCTGTGTCCCACACACGACCGTGTAACGACTCGGAGGGAAAATCTGTATTGCCCATGTCATCTTACACTGCCGTGCGAGATTTCCCGAGAAGGAAAAGGATGCGGTCGTGTCTCACACACGGCCGTACAAATTCATCCGAGGAGGAGATGGCTGTGGCTGTGACAATTAGCATGACCGTGCAAATTCACCCGAGACGAAGATGGTCATGGCCGTGTCCCAAAGACGGCCATGAGAATAAGAAGTAAAGTTGGTCGTGTGGTAACACACGACCCAGTCCATACCCTTAAAAGGGTTAGGGCACGGGGGGTATGGACAACACATGACCGTGCTCGCCGCACAGCCCTTTCTTCTTCCTCTTCCTTTCTCATTTCCCTATCTCTAGGGTTTTAAACTACCTCTTCTAATCTATTCCTTTCATTCTTCCTTTAAAGGCTCAATCTCTTCTACCATGGAAAATGTGATCAAGGAGATTCCACCCACAAGAAAAGGGAAGGAAAAGATGGTTGCAATGAAAAAAAAAAGAAACTCTTACTTCAAAGGTATCTCTAACAACTTTGGTATCATTTTTTCTAGTAATGAACAACAACTTAGATATTTTTCTTTATGTAAACGCCCTCTTTTGAGTACTAAATTTATGGATGATACAACTTTGGATACATTGGGGTTTAAGGATGATATAGATTGGTTATTTGGAAGAATAGGTTGGAGTGGATTAATAAATATGAAATACCCTACTTATCCTAGAATTGTTTTCGAATTTTTGAGATCTATAATAGTTGATAATGTTCAAGGTGGGGGAAACTAAAATTTTGATTACTTAATGAAGATTATGAATGGACGTTAAGTGATTTTAATATTTGTTATGAATTTCCAAAGGATGGTGTGTGTATAATATTACCTAAATTTGTGAATTTATATTTTTGGCAACAAATTTCTAAACAATCACATTTTAACCCTCACAATTCTAGAGCTTCTCATATTATCAATCCCATTTTTAGATATGCTTATTTAGTTATGAAAAATACTATATTTGGGAGAGAGGATAAAGAGGGGTTAGTAAGACTTGTGGACTTGTATTGTTTATGGGCAATGGTTGAAAATGTTGTAATTAATTTTTGGTTATTTCTTTCTTAAGCATTTGGTAAAATTGGGAAAATCAAATTCTACTACACCTATTGTTTTAGGAGGATTGTTAACTCAAATAGCTTTGGTGTTAGGGCATGATTTAAGTGAATTAGAAATGATTGATAATTCTTGTAGATTAGACTTGAATTCATGTTTAACAACAAAGATGATAAGGCATGAAGAACATGGATATAGTCTCCTTTTTAAGAATAATTTCCCTTTAAGATTGCCCAATCATGATCTCACTACCATTCATATTAAGGAAAATTGGCAGTTAAAATTAGCAAGTCAACATTCTAAATTGTTGTCAACTTTTGTTTCAAGAAATGTTCCTTTGGTTAGTCATGATGTTCATAGTTTTAATTTCAAAGAACTTCATTCTGTTTTGGACAATATTCATAACGATTTAGACTCGACTAGCAATTTTCTTACAAGTAAAAAATGCATGGAAGAGGAACAATTTAAAAAATTACAAGAATGTTTTAAAAGTGAGAGAGAATTGTGTGAAAAGATTTCTACAATTATGAATTCTTATAAAGCTCAAATGGAATTTAATGAAGATTTTAAAGGCTTTATGAAATTTTTGCAGGATGATATAGATAAATTGTTTGAATATCATAAGTTTTTTTAGAGATGAAGTAAGATGGTTTATTAATGCCTTTCCCGTTCCCCTTCCTGAATTTCCTGAATTACCACCTCCTCCACCATATTGATTTCATCGGGACGATGAAAAGTTTAAGTCTGGGGGGGGGGGGATGGTATGAAAACCTGAAAATTTTTACATTTTCTGTTTTGTTCTGTAGTTTATTTTGTTTTTCTTTGATTGCTTGTTTCCGACTTTCATTTGATTGTCTTTTGAAAACCTTGTGGCATACATCTTGAGAACATCAAACTTCACTTATATGCTTTCTTGTTTTTCAGTAAAAATGTTAGCACGTTCATTATCTTGATTCATGATGTTTTAAATGATGCTAGTAGTATGCTAAGTGTATTTGTTTTCTTTATCTTGAGTAGCATGAAATAAGCTAAGTATTATATGGAGATAAGTTTGAAATTTGGCTTGACCTTAAGGATCTTGCCTTCACTATACTTGAGCTTGGATAGTTGATATCATTGAAATAGTCGTGATTCATCTTGTTTGTTTAGTACTTGGTTTCCATGGTGATTTCTCAAACTTCATTTTAGTTACTGGATGATGCTTAAATCATGTAAGCTCATTTGGAAAAATTAAAATATCCCAACATTTATGCTAAATGTACATTTGTAAATAAGTTTTGCACAATGCAAATACTTATACAAAAAAAGTGAATAAGGGATATAAAAAATAGTTGTCGTGAGTGGAATCTGGCAAGTCACCCCTTTGAGACCGAGTTAGGTTACTGGGGAAATGACTGCTTAGTTTCTCTTGAGATTGAGCACGCCTTTGAGACCCTGGATTGATTGAGAAACATGAACCAAGTGTGTGGCAGGTAAGTGCCTATCACTGGAAACATTAGGAATTCATCTGGATGATGACTTGACTTGGACATTGATTGAAACTTGAAAAGTTTGGGTCACTTTTTGCACTGTGCACAAGAGACTTATTCTTGAGCCATACTTGACTTGTTTCCATGATCATGCTTGTTAATGAAACTTTTTGATAGATTTAGGAAAGTATATTAGGGATTATGAATGCATTGTAGAGCATATGAATTAAGATTGCGTCATTTTTCTTGAGGACAAGCAAAAGTTTAAGTCTGGGGGTGTGATGTGCGTAGATTGTATACACTTGTTTAACATGTTTTGACGCACATTCACATATTTTACGCATGCTTTATCTATGCATTTTCGTACTTCCAGCTTTGCTTTTAGCATATTTACTCTTTTTATTCAGAGATATGCTTTTGTACATTTTCTGTACGCTGGAGTCATATTTGGAGAAGAACTTATGATCGAGGGCAAATCTGCAAGCTAACGAAAGGAGGAAGACAGCATCTTGGAGTGCCACACGACCATGTCTGGTAGATTAACCTAGGCCGTGTGGTGATGCTCACCCATGCAAGCCTTGCAGAGCTAGAGCAGTACATGGCCGTGTCCCAAACACGGCCGTGCAAGCCTTCCAGAGCCAAAGCAGTACATGGCCGTGTCCCAGACATGACCGTGCAATTTTCCCAGAAGGCAAACAAGCCCTGACCGTGTCCCAGACACGGTCGTGCATGAGTTCTAGAGCTGGAGGCAGCATAGGCCATGTAGATCTACACGACCGTGCAAGGGTGGCAGTGGCAGAACATGTCACAGCCGTGTGCATCACACGACCGTGTGAGATGGGCAGTGAAGAGAGTGACCTAGGCCGTGTCTCACACATGGCCAGGTCTCATGGCCGTGTGATTCCCAAAATCTATGCTCTATATAAGGGTTTATTTCACTATTTGAAAGGGGAGTTCTCCCTTTTGGGAGAGAATAAGATTTGGACGATTCCTCACCTTCTTGGAGGGATTTTCCGGTGATCTAAGGGCAGATCTTCAACGAATCGACTCCGGGAACAAGGATTGGATCCGAAGATCGTTCTTCATCGTAGATAAGCTTTTCTTCCCCTTCTCTTCTTGGATTTTGGGATCAAGATGCTTAGGAGCTTCTTGTCTTTGGGTTTCTTTTCTTATTCTATGGATTAGATTTCTTTGTTCTAGGATGGAGGAAGTATTTGTAATATGATTTGATGTAAACTCTTGTGGATTTACCAATTTCCTATTTCTATGATTTTGTCTTGTTTGTATCTATTTGATCTTGTGTGGATTGTTGTGATTGGACTTAATTACTATATTTGATTGAATGTTTGAGTATCTTGTGGATCTTGTAGAGATAATTTCTTATTCGATTATCCGAGGGACGTACGTGATAGACAAGCCCGTGTAAGGATGATTGAGGGATAATCTTGAAGGTGAAATAAGGTCATTCAAGGAGATAGGATAGATTATATGCATTAATCTTTTATATCTTGATATGGTTGAGAAGTAATGAATTTCTATGTTGATTATCTGAGGGACGCACGTGACAGGCAAGCCCATGTAAGGACATCATAGGAATCATTCCTAATTCATCACATTAGGTATAGACTTCAGTCCTAGGCCGGTTGTCTATTGCAAGAGAGAATAGACAATATTCTACAAATGATGCACAGTTGAGAAATAAGATTTGGTAGATCATTTACATTGAATAATATTACAAAGAAACTAAAACTCATAGAACATCCTTTTATTATAGCCCTTATCCCTGTTTCTATGTTTTTACTTCTATGTTTTACTTTTCATAGTTGCACTTAGTTTTATAAATCAATTGATTAGTTGTTTAGCTAATTCGTGTTGAGATATCTATAGTGGTTATAACCAGTCCCTGTGGATATGATATCTTTCTTTATTACTGACGGCGTATCTGTACACTTGTGGAACGTTAACAATCATCATATTTAAAGAAGCTTTTAGAAGATATATCCTGCAAAATATTTTACCAAGCACGTCTTGGCCAGTTGTTTAAACTGCTTATATATACTGCTGAGAATGCTTCCTGTTAAATAGATCTCGGCCGGTCATTCAAGTTGGCCGTATATGTTGTTAAGAATACTTCCTGTTGAATATATCTTGGTCGGTCTTTCAAGTTGGTCGTATATGCTGTTAATAATACTTCATGCTAAATATATCTAGGTCGGTCATTCAAGCCGGTCGCATATACTGTTAAGAATGCTTCCTGTTAAATAGATCTCGGCTGGTGGTTCAAGCCGACCATATATATTGTTAAGAATGCTTCTTGTTAAATAGATCTCGGCCGGTCATTCAAGCCTACCGTATAAGCTATTAAGAATGCTTCCTGTTAAATAGATCTCGACCGATCGTTCAAGCTGACCGTATAAGCTGTTAAGAATGCTTCCTGCTGAATATATCTCGATCGATCATTCAAGTCGGTCGCATATACTGTTAAGAACACTTCCTATTAAATAGATCTCGGACGGTCATTCAGGCTGGCCGTACATGCTATTAAGAATACCTTTTGTTGATCCTTTTCTTTATGCTCGGGCGAGTTTTACCCGGACGAGCATATACGAGTACGAGGGTACTCGCTCGGCTTGCTGTCGTTCGGTAAGATGATGGGAATATTATATAAGTCTAAATGTATTTATGCTCGGGCGGGGTTTACCTGGACTAGCATATACGAGCGCAAGGGCACTCGCTCGACCTGCTGTCGGCCGATACTAAGCTGAGAATATTATATAAGGATAAATGCTTTTATGCTCAGGCGGGTTTTATCCGGATGAGCATATACAAGCGCGAGGGCACTCGCTCGGCCTGCTGTCGGCCGGTACTAAGCTGAGAATATTATATAAGGCAAAATGCCTTTATGCTCGGTTGGGTTTTACCCGGACAAGCATATACAAGCACAAGGGCGCTCACTCAGCCTGCTGTCTGCCGGTACTAAGCTGAGAATATTATATAAGGCTAAATGCCTTTACGCTTGAGCGAGTTTTACCTGGACGAGAATATACGAGCGCGAGGGCACTCACTTGGCCTGCTGTTGGCCGGTAAGATGATGAGAATATTATATAAGGCTAAATGTCTTTATGCTCGGGCGGGTTTTACCCGGACGAGCATATAAGAGCGCGAGGGCACTCGCTCAGACTACTGTCGATTGGTACTAAGCTGAGAATATTATATAAGGATAAATGCCTTTATGCACAGACAGACTTTGCTTAGTCGAGCACATACGTGGACCTAGAGACAACCATTTAGCCCTTGTTTGACCGATGATTATACCTCTTCCATGTTTCCAGACATAAATTCCTTCTTCATTTGCTCGACCCATCTAACATAACCCATATCACTAATCTCCCCTTCAAGTCTAGTCAAAGGAGGTGTAGTCAACTGACTAGACCTAAGCCTATTTTTATGCTTTTTCCATTCTCTGTAGTGATCTCGTGACATCCTTTACAGTGATCCCATTGTTAGGATGTATACTAAAAGCCTAGCTTTTATATAAACATTTATAAGAATCACATTGGTCAAATGTCTATATTTTTGCTAAGTGTAGTTGTCCATTTAATTTATATTGAAGATAACATGGTGTGAGGAGACACACAGAAGATCATGTTATCAGTTCCTTATAAATTATAAATAGTAGCTCACAACCAAGATGTAATGGGACAGACCATTGGAGTGGTTGTAATGTAATTTAGTATTAGTTTATCTTAACTATAAAATTACACTAGCACACTATGAGTGTATTGAGCAGGACCATTTGAGGTAGTTTCTTTGTATACTGACTATATAAAAGAACAAAACCTCTGTTATTATGGAAGTGTGTACTCTTAATTATGATATAATAACAAGCACGTATACTTAATATTTATTTCTTTAATTTAGCAAAGGGTGTGATTTAGTTTGTTAAATCAATATGCCCGATAAGTTGGGAAATGATATTATTTATATGGTGTTGTTGATTATAGAATGAAACTGTGTCCTAGTAATCTAGGTTGATGATCTCCCCTTGAGGAGCTCATAAGGATTGTCATGTAAATCCTGCAGGTGGACTTAGTCCGACATGACGATAAGGTTGAGTGGTAATACTCTTGGAGCTAGATATTAATTAAGTGAGTTGTCAGTAACTCATTTAATTAGTGGGCATTCAATATCTTAAATATAGGGAGACTAATGCACTCATGATAAGAAGGAGTCCATATTGTAATATGAGATTGGTGCGGTAGTGCAATAATAACTCTTTAGTGGTATGAGTTATTATTGATGAACTTGAGTTGGGTGTTCAGGGCGAACACGGGAAGCTCAAGCTCATCGGGAGACCAAAACTAATTCCTCATCTCGGTCTCTATTGTAGCCTCTTATTTATAAAGCCTTATATCCACTTAGAGCCAAGCTTCTTACCCATCTCTTTGGGGCCGGCCAAGCCAAGCTTGGAGCCCAAGCTAGGGCCGGCCAAGCCAAAGGATGGAGCCAAGATCAATGGCCGACCAAGCTTGGAGCCCAAGCAAGGTGGCCGACCACACATTAAATAAAAGGGTGATTATAAATTTTAAAATCTTTCCTTATGTGGAAGCCATGGTTTTAAAAAAGAGTTTTAAATTTTAAAATCTTTCCTTTTATAGTTTTCTACAAAGGATTAAGAGAAAGGTTTGATATCTTTCCTTATTTGTAGTTAAAAGGAAAATTTTAATTTTTGATAAAACTTTTCTTTTTGGTAACCATCCACATGTTTTAAAAGAGAGATTTTAATTTATAAAATTTTCCTTTTATAACCAACAAGGGATTTAAAAAATATTTTTTTTATTAAAATTTCTTACCGGAAACAAATAAGGAAGTTTTAATTTTGTGTTTAAAACTTTCCCTGTTTGGAGCACTTGAATATGGCCGGCCATGACAAGCTTAAAAAGAAGTTTTAATTTTTTGTTTTAAAACTTTCTTTTTTAGTCATTGGCAAGGAATATAAGAAGTTTTAATTATGTTTAAAACTTTCCTTTTTTTGCCAAGACCAAGGATTATAAAAGAGAAGGAAGGGGTGCCTCACCCAAAAAACACATATTCTATTCTTCTCTTCTAATTCTTTGGTGGCCGACCCTATTCTTTCTCTTCTCTCCTTTTGTTTTTTCTCTTGGAGGCAGGTGGCATCAATTGTGGGAGATCTCTTGGTGGCCGGTTGATTGAAGGAGAAGAAGAAGAGAAGGAAGCTCTCTTGTCTAGCATCCCTTGGAGGTTAGTTGGTGGCCAGATCTTGGAAGCAAAGGAAGAAGATTGGGTGGATTTCCTCTTGGAAGATCGTCGCCCACACGACGTCCAAGAGAAGGAGAGGAATACAATAGAAGATCAAGAGGTCTATAAGCTACAAAAGGTATAACTAGTTTTCCGCATCATAACTAGTTCATATTTTGTATAGATCTTGAAAACCAAACACAAGAGGTTATCAGTTTTAGTTATCATTTTTGTTATCGATTTTATTTTTTGATTTCATGTTTCGATAATGTGTTTCTATTAGGGTCTCTATAGTTAAACCTAGTTTACTGTAAGAAGTTAAATATCTAATTTCTTTGTGAGGCTTTGTCTAGGAAGTGGTGGATGATCCCATACCCAAGAATACCTAGTGCCTCGCCATGTTTAACCTGGAAGCCGATCTTTGAAATAGATATTTGATAACTTCTATAATATGGTTTAACTTAGAAAGATCACATCGATTAAACTTGGAGTAAGAATGTTAAGTTTCATTCCCAATCCAAGTTTAACTTCTAAAGGGAAATTTAGATTAATAATGTTAAGCATCATTTGTAATCCAAATTTAACTTTAGTAGAGCACATGGGTAGCTTGGATAGTTCTATACTTGTACAAATTTTTATAATGGGGAACTAGGATGGTATTCCGAGTAGCAACCAACACCCATGACTCTTGCTACAATGATCTCGTGACATCTTCAGCAAGTTAAATAGAGGTGTGATCCTATCCCTTGCAACATCGATCTCTACTCTTTCTTGTTCTACTTACTTCTAAGGATTTTATTGGGACTTATGGCTTCTAGTTTTCCTCTCTGGGATCAATTGTTACATGAGAAGGAAAAATCCTTAGCTGAGGCCATGCAATCTCTGGATCTACATCGTTCAAACCAAAGAGAACTAGAGGTACATTTATTAGTAGCTCAATCACAAGTCCAGTCAGAAGTGGCTTTAAGGAACAGAGCCTATTCGAAGTTGAAGCAAAAAACTGAGGAGTTAGATGATTTAAGAGCCCAACACGCTTCAAAGATAACCATCTTGACCAGGAAAGTTCATGTAGATGGTTTACTGATATCACGACAGTAATAAGATTTAGACCAGCAGAAATCTAAGGTGGCTCTTTTGCAAGCTGAGTTGGATCAGATTAGGTTAGAGATGACCTCTCAGTCACATGTTTCAAAGGGAAAATCATGCGAGCACCAAAGGACCGAACGAACTTCTCCCTTCTGTCCAGGGTGCCATTCTACTACATGTTGGACCCCGTGGTGTTTTGATGTGATCAACCAAGTTGGTTAGGTTCTTCTTTGTGTTTGATCCCTGTGTCTGAGTGTGCAGGAGCTTAGGAGCATAGGAAGTCGAGCGGAAGACGCAGCTAGCGAGAAGGACGGCATGGGAAGGGAGCCAACGGGCTTGGTGCGTCCGAAGGATGAGAGAGCTATGAAAGAGTACTCCGGTGGGCGTGAAGAGCGTGTGCGGCGTTCGAGGGACGCTAAGCCGGGACAGAAGGCTGCTCGAGGAGAAGGCTAGGAATTAGGTTCGGGTGAGCCCTATTCCGATTGGCCGCAATCACCCAAAAGATCGGAGCGTTGGAAGTCAAAGCAAGCTGGAAATGAAGCCAAGAAGCTAAGCTGCCAGCTTGAAGGCGCCTTCAGCCAGGTTGAAGGCGCCTCCAGCTTGAAGGCACCTTTAGCCAGGTTGAGGGCGCCTCTAGCTTGAAGGCGCCTTCAGCCAGGTTGAAGGCGCCTCTAGCTTAAAGGCGCCTTAAGCCAGGTTGAAGGCGCCTTCAACCCAATCAATCCGACCGTTTATCTTCGGATAGAGTTCTATCCGATCACTCGCTTAGAGGCGCCTTGGACCATCGTTGGAGGCACCTTGGAGCTTCGAGATCAGATTTCCAGAGGCTATTTAAAGGCCCCTGGAGCTAGGAATTTAACAACAACTCAAGCAATCATTGTGTAGCCATTCCTAGCAATAGTTCTAAGCTTCCAAAGTGTAAAAGGCTTCTCCGCCTTCAGAGAAGGAGAATTTTTCTACTGAGTTTTTCATCACCCTGGATTAACAACCGTCTTGGTTGTAACCAGGTTAAATCTCGGTCTTCTTTGTCTTTCTGTATTTAGTTTTTATTGCTTTACTATTTTATCACTATTGCACTAATTGAGTTGAAAGCACGAGGAGGGTATATTCTATTTTTTGTTTACTGCAATTCACCCCCCTCTTTTCGGCCTCCGCTGCACCTACAATTGGTATCAGAGCCTGATCGCCTCAGAAGGACTAACCGCCAACTGAAGCACTACGATCAAGACGATGGCCGGAGCGAACATCCATCCCCCGAAGTTCGACGGAGACTTCGCCACATGGAAGCACAAAATGGAGGTATTTTTTAAAACAAATTTTGATATTCTTATTACAATGAAATATGGTTTTGCAGCGCCAAAAGATAAAGAAGAAAACACATGGAGCAAGAAGGAGCAAGCCGATTTCGTCGCCAACGAAAAGGTTGAGTTCCATCTACTCATTGTACTGCCACCTCAGGAGGTAAATCGGATCAGAAGCTACGACTCCGCAAAAGATCTCTGGGAGAAATTCCTGGAGCTTCACGAAGGTACCACCGAAGCAAAGCTAGCCAAGCGCGACATCCTCCGGAACCAGTTGACGAACCTCCGGATGAACCAAGGAGAGAAGGTAGCGCAGCTCCAAGCAAGGATCAAAGAGCTGATCACGCAACTAACTAATCTTGGAGAAGAGGTAACAAACTGGGACTCTATCCGGTATGCGCTCAACGCCTTCCCTAGAACTCCAGAGTGGGCCTCCTTAGTAGATGCGTACTACATCTCTAAGGACCTCGAGGTAAGTACTTTAGAACAATTGTTTTCCACTTTTGAACTTCACGAATCTCGAGTTTCAGAGCCCAATGGAGTAGAGAAGACAAGTCAGAACATAGCTCTAAATGCAAAAGTAAACGGTTCTGACTTCGAAGTCTCAGTCGACGAATCTGAAGCGGCACTACTGGTAAGACGCTTCAATAAGTTTTTCAGTACTAATAAATTTAAATCGCAGAGGCATCATCGAAAGAAGAGGACGGTTCGTTGCTACAACTGCAACGAAGAGGGGCACATCAAAGATGACTGCCCAAAGCTAAAGAGAAAGGAGAAAGAAAGGGAAAAGTTAAAATACAAGAAACCAGAACCCTCCAAGCACAAGAACCTGAAGGCTACCTGGTCAGATTCGTCATCCTCTTAGTCAGACATTGAAGAATTCTCGGGGTTAGCGCTAATGGCGAACCATCAGCCGGAAGAAGACTCAAGCACAGAGATGAGAATCGATGAAGGGGGAGGAACATCAGAAGAAGAAAGCAGCAGTGAAGGGGGAGCGTCACCAGATCAGGTAAGTAAGGTACGCAATCTAACCCCGACTCTGTAACACCCACGAAATTATACGATAAGTATATGAGTGTTATTTTCTTTAGAGCATAAAAATAAAAAAGAATAATAGAAAAGGAAAAATAGAAACCAAAATCGAATAAGAAGAGGTGAGGTCAAGGATTGAACCTTGAACCTCCCACAAGTAATAGAGTTAAATTAGTGGATGGAACCACTAGAGTAATGAATGATAAATGAATAAAAGAGAATGGAAATGGTAGTTAAAGGAGAGAAGATGGTTAAGTAAAAGAACAAGAGAAAACCAAGTTGCTTACCTTCTCTTCCTCTTGGTTAAGAGAAGAAGCAAGCAAAAGATAAATTGCCTACTTCCCTCCCTCTCTCTATTTTCGTGGGATTAAAGGAATGAGGGAAAAGAGGAGTTGAGGGAATGAATGAAGACATGCTTCATTTACAAAGGAATAAATAGGATTGGGAGAAGAAAAGCAAGAGATTTAATTCTTCTTCTTCCTCCTTCCTTCTCCTTCTTCATTCTCCACCGAAACCAAGAGCCCCTCCCTCTCCTTATTCCAAAAGCTAGGTACGTTTCCTCTCCAAGAAAACTAATTTACAAGAAGAAGTCTTCAAGATCTACCCCTTCCAAGCAAGAGAAACAAAAGGAGGTGCAAGAAGAAGAAGCTCTCTCCTTCCTTTGCACCTAGGGTACCTTTTTCCTTAAGAAAAATCACAAGCGAAAGGATGTAAGTATCCCCTCACCTGTGGTACAAGTAGTTCATAGGTGCTTTCCTTTATGAAAATAGATTTCTAAAAACTTAAGGTGTGATCCATGGTAAATTCGGCCAACAAGAATAAAACCCTTAGGAAAAATTAAGTCCTAAATATGCTCACCATGATTTTTATGATATGTACTTTTGTTTAAGAGATTTGTTTAGTATTCTAATACTTGTATGTTGCTTAGAATTAAGATTTCTCTCCTTAAAACTCTCGGCCAAGACAAAATCAAGGACCTAGGAGAACTTAAAACCTAAACCAAGCATGCCATGATTCTCCTTATGACAAGATATGAAGTTAACATGATATTTCTCATGCTTGTATGTTGATTTGAAACTGTATTTCATGATCATGAGGTTTCGGCCATAACAGGTTTAAGGGCCTAGGAAATTAGAACCCAACCTAATTATGCTCATGATGTTCCTTGTAATAATTGCTATGAAATTGATTTAGGGTTCCCATGCTTTTATGACACTTGAAACCTAGTTTCAAGCTTTACAAGTTTCGGCCATAACAAGTTTAAGGGCCTAGGAAACTTAGAACCTAACCTAACTATGCTCATGATGTTCCTTGTAATAATTGCTATGAAATTGGTTTAGGGTTCCCATGCTTTTATGACACTTGAAACCTAGTTCCAAGCTTTACAAGTTTCGGCCATAACAAGTTTAAGGGCCTAGGAAACTTAGAACCTAACCTAACTATGCTCATGATGTTCCTTGTAATAATTGCTATGAAATTGGTTTAGGGTTCCCATGCTTTTATGACACTTGAAACCTAGTTCCAAGCTTTACAAGTTTCGGCCATAACAAGTTTAAGGGCCTAGGAAACTTAGAACCTAACCTAACTATGCTCATGATGTTCCTTGTGATAATTGCTATGAAATTGGTTTAGGGTTCCCATGGTTTTATGCCACTTGAAAACCTAGTTGCATACTTAACAAGTTTCGGCCACATTAGGTTTAAAGACTTAGGAAGCTTAGAACCCAAACTAAACTTGCTTGAGATGTTCCTTGTGATAAATGTTATGATATTGGTTTAGGGTTCACATGCTTTCATGCTACTTGTAACCTAGAATTGTGCTTACTAGGGTTTCGGCCATGACAAGTTTACAAGCTTAGGAAACCTAGAACCTAAACTAACCATGCTCATGATGTTCCTTATGGTATATGATATGATATTAGTTTAGGGTTCACATGCTTGTATGTTGATTGTAACCAAATGTGATGCTTGATAAGTTTCGGCCATGACATGTTTAAATACTTAGGAAGCTTGGAACCCAAACTAAACATGCTCAAGATGTTCCTTATGATATATGTTATGATATTTATTTAGGGTCCCCATGCTTTCATGCTACTTGTAACCTAGAAACATGCTTGCTAGGTTTCGGCCATGACAAGAATAAAGGCTTAACTTAGAACCCATGTTAAACATGCTCATGATGTTCCTTATGATATATGATATGGTAATGATTTAGGGTTCATATGCTTTTATGGTGCTTGTTAACCTAGTCAATAACTACATGTTTCGGCCACTTCATGATATTTGGGTTAGAGACCCAATTATGAAATTCTATGTGTCTCACATGCAATGCTTCATGATATGATAAGAATATGCTATGCTTCTATGCTCATTTATGTATGCTTATGACCTATGCATGATGATGACCCTTATGATGTGTTATGTGTCCAAATTCATGATGTGCTGTGTGCCCAATTATGCATGCGTTTATGATGTGCTATGTGCCCAATTTCATGATGTGCTGTGTGCCCAATTATGCATGCGATCATGATGTGCTTTGTGCCCAAATTCATGATGTGTTGTGTGCCCAATTATGCATGCTTTATGTTATGCCTAAGAGTTGCTTCCCTATTAGTTGGGACTAAGAGCACTCTTCATGATATGAAAGGAAATGTAATATGCATGATATGATAAGAATTATGATATGTATGACATGCTACTTTACTTTTTATGGCTTGTACCAAGGGTGGGCTCCATAAGCGCCCCGGGGTCGATGGACTAAGAAACGAGCCTAGTTAGGGATGAGCTCCTAAGTGCCCCTAGGTCGATGGACTAAGAAACGGGCCTAGTATGTATGCCTTGTAGGGTTCAAGACTTGCTACCTTGGACCTACATAGGACGCGCGCATTTATGTATGTGGTACAAGCCGGGGCCCTAATTATGTTGAGATTATGTTTAAGTATGTATGCAATAAGTTTTCAAAAGACATGTTGCATATATTTTTCATGATACATGTTTTTGAAAGTCATCTCGCATGATACTTATGATTATGTTATGTTATGCTAGGATGCACTTTATGATATGCCATGATACCTTACGATTATGTTACGATATGATACTTCTATACATGATATGATGAGTTATCTTTATGCTTTATGCATTATGAATATGCTATGCTTTACGGTTTTTGTGAGTAGGAAGGATCTTACTGAGCCTTGTGTGCACATAGCTTACTTTCCTTGTACCACAGATAAAGGCAAGGAATGGATGTACTAAGGGAGCAGTAGGAGGGGCAAGAAGGTCGTGTGTAGTAGTGGCTCGGCTAAAAGAGAAAGACCTGCTTTTATTTAATAAGAATTATGCTTATGTCGTTATTCCATGACTCCATGACATTTCATCATGCTTACTAGTATTATGGCTTAAATTCATGATAAGCATGCTATGTGACTTTATATGATAGGTAGTTAGTGATGACGATTTGAAAAGTAAAAAGAAAAGTTTTAAAGAAAAAAACTTTAAGTATCCTTGCTTGTCGTTAACAAGCAAGTAAGTAAAATAAGATAAGAAGAAAAAGATAAGTATCCCCCGTCAGCTTGAGCAGGAAGGGGCGGGGCGTTACAGTTTGGTATCAGAGCCAGGTTTAGCCTTTTCACTACACACATGTCAAGCCTCCATCCTGCCGCTCCAAGTAAGAATCTATATGCTTAATTTAATTCTTTTATGATGCTTTAATATTATGCATGTTTACTTATTCTTGATGATGATAAGTCACAGTTCTAGTTTAGGTGTGCATGATGGTAGAATAAGAATGATAATGATCTTATGTTAACCTGGAAAGAAATAACGATAATTCATTGTCATTTAATGAAGATAAGCATGGCTAGAAGACGTACTACCTGAGCAGACGAGACAGCAACTCCACCAGATCTGACCCAGGTAGTTACTGACCTCCAGCGTCAGATCACGGAGCAACAATAGCTGATCATGACTTTGATGGGTCAGCAAGAAAATCCTGCCACCCCGCCAGTAAATCAGAATGCAGTGCCTGCCATCCCAGTAGTTGCACCAGTACCACTGATAGCCCCTGTTCCAGTGGTCTGACAGGAGACCTACTTGATACAGTGGCTAAGGCTGAAGCCGGAAAACTTCTTAGGTACTTGCGAGCCATGGGACACTCAGGCCTGGTTCAAGACAGTGGAAAGCATAGTGGAATTACTGGATTGGCCCGTATCGGAAAAGATCAAATGTGTATCATTCTGTTTTTCCGGAGACGCATGAATGTGGTGGGAAAGAGTGAAGGCAAAGAGACAGATTAATCTGATGAACTGGACGGACTTCGAGACAGAGTTCTTCTAAGAGTTCTTCCATATGCAAGTGACGAACCGACATTACGACAAGTTCACCGAGTTTCGGTAAGGTGACCTATCAGTGAATGAAGCAGTAAAGCGCTTCAACCGTCTGGCACGCCTATGTCCAGAGTTGGTTCGCACAGAAAGAGAAAGGGGCAGACTGATGCTGAAGATGCTTCGACCTGAGATAGCACTGAACGTGGCCGACGGAATTAATAGACCGCAGACTACAGAGGAATTGGTCAGCAATGCCCTAATCACAGAACATTATCAGAAAGCGATGAACGAGAATAAGAATCAGGCTCGAACAGAAGGACAGAGACCCTCAGGTACCAAAACAAGCTGGAAGGGGACCTCTACCAGAAAAAGGAAACAATGGGACAATGCTAAAGGTGGCTCAGTGAATAAGCAACCGAAATACCCTCAGTGCACTATTTGCGGAAAGCTGCATTCCGGAGTATGCCACAAGGGTACAAGAAAGTGCTATAATTGCAGAGGGGAAGGACATCTGGCCAGAGACTGCACTAACCGGTTTCAGGCACCACCCCAGCAGAATAACCAGAACAAGAGTGCCCCCTCACAACTACATCAGATGCAAGCTTCTATTGAAGGAACACCGATTAGCCAAGGGAGATTGGAAGCCCCGCCAACTACGACAAACGTCAGGGTTTTCTCGCTTACCAAAGAAGATGTGGCCAGTGCCTCTACTGTCGTCACAGGTCAGTTACCTACTTTTAGTCAATATGCTAAAATTTTATCTGATACGGAAGGCGAACCAGTGTTTGAATTTATCGGGAAGCCGAGAAACATTCCGTGTCATTGGATCGAAAATATGTCCGGGCAACTCTCTACCATGACCATAACAACTACATTATTCGACAACCTATTGGAGAAACAAACCAGTGACCAAAGCCTCCAAAGGATTAAACAAGAAATCCTAGAAGGGAAGAATGACGGATTCCGGATCGTGGACAATGGGATATTATACCTCAGGGATCGATTATGTATTCCCGGGGATCCAGAGTTGCGAAGAAGGATACTAGAGGAAGATCATTCAACGCCCTATGCAATGCATCCAGGATCCACCAAAATGTACCAGGATTTGAAAAAGAAATTCTGGTGGTCCAGTATGAAAAGAGATGTGGCTCAGTATGTCAGTACCTACCTGACCTGTCAGAGGGTTAAAGCAGAACACCAGAGGCCTGGAGGATTACTGCAGCCTGTCCAAATTCCAGAATGGAAATGGGAAGATATCTCTATGGACTTTATATCAGGATTACCCAAGAAAACAAACGGCTATGATGCCATATGGGTAATCATGGATAGATTAACCAAATCCGCCCATTTTCTAGCAATCAATATGACTTATTTGATTGAGCAACTAGCTCAATTATATGTCAAGGAAATTATTAGACTACATGGGATTCCTAAGACCATCATTTCAGATAGAGATGGTCGTTTTGTTTCACATTTTTGGGAATGTGTCCAGAAGGCTCTTGGTACGAAGTTATTATTCAGTACTGTCTTCCACCCTCAGACCGACGGACAAACAGAAAGGGTTAACCAAGTATTAGAAGATATGTTACGGGCATGCGCATTAGACTTCAAAGGGACCTGGAGCCGATATTTATGCCTAGCGGAATTCGCCTACAACAATAGTTACTAGGCTACTATTGGGATGGCGCCATACGAAGCTCTGTGCGGGAGGAAATGTAGATCCCCTATATGTTGGTACGAAGGCGGTGAAAAGAAAGAGATGGGATTTCAAATCGAGTTCATCGATAACACCACCCATGCTATACAGAACATCCGCCAATGAATAGAAACCGCTCAGAGTCGACAGAAGGATTATACGGATAAGCGACGAAGGCCATTGGAGTTCAGTGTCGGAGACTCAGTATTTCTCAAAGTAGCTCCTATGAAAGGGGTAATGAGGTTCGGTAAGAAGGGAAAGCTAAGCCCGCGCTATGTGGGACCATACCGAGTTCTGAAAAGAATCGGCAAAGTAGCTTACGAAATAGAGCTGCCTCAAGAGATGTCAGTCATTCACAATGTGTTCCACGTTTCGATGCTAAAGAAATGCATTCCGAGCACGGACCAAGTGATCGAACCATGGGCAGTACAAGTACAAGAGAACCTAACCTACGAGAGCCGACCAATTCAGATATTGGATCGAGACGTCAAAAGACTAAGGAACAAGGAAGTACCCTTAGTAAAGATCCTGTGGCAAAATCAACGGTACGAAGAAGCCACGTGGGAACGGGAAGATGATATGAAACGGAAGTATCCGTCGCTATTCTAAGTTTGAGGATGAACTTTCTATGAGGTATGGGGTACTGTAACACCTACGAAATTATACGATAAGTATATGGGTGTTATTTTCTTTAGAGCATAAAAATAAAAAAGAATAAGAGAAAAGGAAAAATAGAAACCAAAATAGAATAAGAAGAGGTGAGGTCAAGGATTGAACCTTGAACCTCCCACAAGTAATAGAGTTAAATTAGTGGATGGAACCACTAGAGTAATGAATGATAAGTGAATAAAAGAGAATGGAAATGGTAGTTAAAGGAGAGAAGATGGTTAAGTAAAAGAACAAGAGAAAACCAAGTTACTTACCTTCTCTTCCTCTTGGTTAAGAGAAGAAGCAAGCAAAAGATAAATTGCCTACTTCCCTCCCTCTCCCTATTTTCGTGGGATTAAAGGAATGAGGGAAAAGAGAAGTTGAGGGAATGAATGAAGACATGCTTCATTTACAAAGAAATAAATAGGATTGGGAGAAGAAAAGCAAGAGATTTAATTCTTCTTCTTCCTCCTTCCTTCTCCTTCTTCATTCTCCACCGAAACCAAGAGCCCCTCCCTCTCCTTATTCCAAAAGCTAGGATAAGTTTCCTCTCCAAGAAAACTAATTTACAAGAAGAAGCCTTCAAGATCTACCCCTTCCAAGCAAGAGAAACAAAAGGAGGTGCAAGAAGAAGAAGCTCTCTCCTTCCTTTGCACCTAGGGTACCTTTTTCCTTAAGAAAAACCACAAGCGAAAGGATGTAATTATCCCCTCACCTGTGGTACAAGTAGTTCATAGGTGCTTTCCTTTATGAAAATAGATTTCTAAAAACTTAAGGTGTGATCCATGTTAGCTAGAGCCCTAGAGCCAATCATTTGATGGTTGTATTTTGGACTTGTTGTATCATATTCTATATAAATAAAGGAATTTGGTTATTATACTTACTTGTATTGGTTCCAAATAAACTAAGTATAGTAACGTCCTTGAGTAGAAGGTTCTTACCTATATCAATCCGTTAGTTGAACCGATAGTGAGATGATATAGGGAACACTACTCTAAATCATTCCTAGTCGAGTATTAACATTCAGGGACAATGTTAATGCAATAAGACTAGCATGTAGGTCAACTCGATGACTTGATCTCACAAGTCATGGATATAGAGATATCAAGTTGACACATGGGTATGCATTATAGAATGTATACTGAATGACCCGCCATGAGAAAGTATCATGGATCGTTATATGAGTGTCATATACTTTCTCATGTGACTATTAGTATGACTACTAGTCCTTAGACCTGAAGTCACCATGGATCCCTACATAAGGAGTTATGTACTTTGGTTTCGTCAAACGTCACCCGTAACTGGGTGGACTATAAAGGCGATTACTGGGTATGTAACGAATTATGCAGAGGGATGTGAGTGATGTAGATGGGATCTATCCCTCCTATATGACGGGAGAGATATCGGTATTCTTGATAGAGTGAGACCACGAAGTGCATGACCATGCCCAAATGAGTCAATATAGGATATTGAGCTCATTTGATTTAGTGAGTGTACTTGGAGTTCAAGATTTAGATTGGTCAGAGGATGACACGGTCTATGCCTCACATTGATCAATCTAGATGTCTAGGATAAAAGGGCACTTGTCATATATTGTGAGGAGTCACAATTAGTAGTCACAAGGTGATGTTGGATCTCAACATTTCTTGTAACTTGGGTAGCAATGATGTATTGCTAGATGCCGCTCATTGCTTATGTTTCTAAAGGAGTTTAGAAACATTGCCAACGTTACAAGAACCTATTGGGTCACACACAAAGAACAAGTGGATGGATATTAGGTTCATATGATGAACCAATTGGATTCGGATTGATTTAAATTAGACTTATTGAGTTAGACACAATTAGATTCAATTGTTGAATGAGTTTAATTTAAATTTGATTCATTGAGTCAATTTATATTAATGAATTGAGATTCATTAGATTGAAATTGACTTGAGTCAAAGGTTGGATTCAACTCAACAAGGAAGAAAAATTGGTCAATTTTGACTTGACCAAATGGGAAGTTGAAACATCAAGTTTGACTTGATGTATTGCCACTTCATGGAGGATGACTCATCCTACATGGCAGCCACATCATCTCCACCTCATGAGGTGTGCCACCTCATGGAGGTTACACCTCCCATTCCATTTAATGTGGCCGACCACATTAAATGGGGAGGTTACAATGGTGTGGCCGGCCACACTAATGCAAAAGGAGGTTTTGTTTGTGGTAATTGGTGTGTGTTAATGCTTCATCTTCTTCCTTAGCTTCTTCCTCCTCCTTACTACTGTTGCCGTGGGGTTTCATGGAGGGTGAAGATATGTGAGTTGTGTTCCAAGAGAATAGAGAAAGTGAAGGTCACAAAGGAGGATACTACTAGTGAGTGTATAAGATTCCTTTTCGCTTTCTCTCTTTTCTCTCTTCCAAATCCTATCCGAGAGCCCTAGAAAGTGCTAGCACACTTGGGGTACTCTCTTCTCCATCCTTGTGTGTTAGAGAACATACCTTGTTCGTGTGGATATTACTAGAGAGTTGTCTACGTTGACAACTTCGAGATCCAACGTACCTTGGACTTACGGGATTACGAAAAGGGCACGCATCGAAGGTAGTAATGGTTTTTCCTTTGTAGATCTATTGTAGATCATTGTTTGAAACTCGTACTTGTTTTTTGAAAGTTTTTTCTTCGCACGGATCCAATGGCTAGGGTGATTCGGGGTTTTCGCGACGCGAAAAAGCAGTTTTCGCGACGCGAAAAAGCGGTTTTCGCGGCCCGAAAAACCCAACAATCCATGGTAAATTCGGCCAACAAGAATAAGACCCTTAGGAAAAATTAAGTCCTAAATATGCTCACCATGATTTTTATGATATGTACTTTTGTTTAAGAGATTTGTTTAGTATTCTCATACTTGTATGTTGCTTAGAATTAAGATTTCTCTCCTTAAAACTCTCGGCCAAGACAAAATCAAGGACCTAGGAGAACTTAAAACCTAAACCAAGCATGCCATGATTCTCCTTATGACAAGATATGAAGTTAACATGATATTTCTCATTCTTGTATGTTGATTTGAAACTGTATTTCATGCTCATGAGGTTTCGTCCATAACAGGTTGTGCCAGATAAAATAAGTATAGTAACGTCCTTGAGTAGAAGGTTCTTACCTATATCAATCGATTGGTTGAATCGATAGTGAGATGATATAGGGAACACTACTCTAAATCATTCCTAGTCGAGTATTAACATTCAGGGACAATGTTAATACAATAAGACTAGCATGTAGGTCAGCTCGATGACTTGATCTCACAAGTCATGGATATAGAGATATCAAGCTGACACATGGGTATGCATTAGAGAATGTATACTGAATGACCCGCCATGAGAATGTATCATGTATCGTTATATGAGTGTCATATACTTTCTCATGTGGCTATTAGTATGACTATTAGTCCTTTAACCTGAAGTCACCATGGATCCCTACATAAGGAGTTATGTACTTTGGTTTCGTCAAACGTCACCCGTAACAGGGTGGACTATAAAGGCGATTACTGGGAATGTAACAAATTATGCAGAGGGATGTGAGTGATGTAGATGGGATCTATCCCTCCCATATGACGGGAGCGACATCGGTATTCTTGATAGAGTTAGACCACGAAGTGCATGGCCATGCCCAAGTGAGTCAACATGTGATGTTGAGCTCATTTGATCGAGTGAGTCTACTTGGAGTTCAAGATTTAGATTGATTAGAGGATGACACGGTCTATGCCTCACATTGATCAATCTAGATGTCTAGGATAGAAGGACAATGTCACATATTGTGAGGAGTCACAATTAGTAGTCACAAGGTGATGTTGGATCTCGACATTTCTTGTAACTTGGGTAGTAATGATGTGTTGCTAGATACCGCTCATTACTTATGCTCCTAAATGGGTTTAGGGCATTGCCAACGTTACAAGAACCTATAGGGTCACACACTTAGGATATTTAGATGGAGATTTGGTTCATATGATGAACCAAGAGGATTAGATTCATTTGATGAATCAAATTGGATTAAGAGTAATCCAAATTGGGCTAATTGAGTTAGACTCAAGTTGATTCATGTATTTAATGAGTCTAATTTAGATTATGACTCATTAGATCAATTTAATTTAATGAATTAGATTCATTATATTAAGTTGGCTTGAATCAAATGGTTAGATTAGATCAACCATGAGAGAGATTGAGTTAAGTTTGACTTGACTCGAGAGGAAGAGGAAGAGTCAAGTTTGACTTGACTCTTTGCCACATCATGAGTGATGTGGCAAGATGTGGACCAATAGTGTTGTTCCACATCATCTTGTTTTGCCACCTCATGGAGGTTACAAGCCTCCATTGCATTTAATGTGGGTTGGCCACATTAAATGAGTGGAGGTTACTCATTTGCCACATCATTGTGAGGTGGCAAGAGGTGGACCAATGGTAATGGTCCACATCTTCATGGTGTGCCACCTCATGGAAGTTACAAGACACCTCTTAATGGCCTCCACTTAATTGTAATTAAGTGGAAATGGGGGTTACACAACCAAATGTGGCCGGCCACTTTAGTGAGGGGAAGGAAATGAATTTTTGATTCAACTCCTCATTTTACTCCTTTCTTCTTCCTTAAGCTCTCAAGCTCTCCCTCTCCCTCTCCTCATTTTGCTTGGCCGAATCTCACCAAGGTGCTAGCACACCTTTTGTGTGAGGTTTCTCCACCTACGTGTCCGTGTGGATACTTCTAGAGGACCGGCGCTTGACGGTCTTGAGATTCGGCAACTCCTTGGAAGAGCGGGAACACGAAAGGGCACGCAAAAAGGGTAAAGTTCTCAACACATAGATCTAGGAGTAGATCTAAAGATTTTCAAACTCGTACTCATATTTATCGTTCGGTTTTCCTTGCACGGATCCGTTGGCCTTGGGTGATTCGGGGTTTCCGCGACGCGAAAAGCGATTTTCGCGGCTCGAAGAATCCAACAGGTTGAAGGTGCCTCCAGTTTGAAGGCGCCTTCAGCCAGGTTGAAGGCGCCTTCAACCCAGTCAGTCCGACCGTTTGCCTTCGGATAGAGTTCTATCCGATCACTCACTTAGAGGCGCCTTGAACCCTCGTTGGAGGCGCCTTGGAGCTTCGAGATCAGATTTCCAGAGGCTATTTAAAGGCTCCTGGAGCTAGGAATTTAACAGCAACTCAAGCAATCATTGTGTAACCATTCCTAGCAATAGTTCTAAGCTTCCAAAGTGTAAAAGGCTTCTCCGCCTTCAGAGAAGGAGAATTTTTCTACTTAGCTCTTCATCGCCCTGGATTAACAACCGTCTTAGTTGTAACCAGGTTAAATCCCGATCTTCTCTGTCTTTCTGTATTTAGTTTTTATTGCTTTACTATTTTATCACTATTGCACTAATTGAGTTGAAAGCACGAGGAGGGTATATTCTATTTTTCGTTTACAGCAATTCACCCCCCTCTTGCCGGTCTCTGCTGCACCTACACTACACGCCCTCACCTAAGGTGGGAAGAACAATCTGGTGGTTCCAAATAAGAGTTAAATTCTGTTGGATGACAAATTTTCCTACCGGCGACCATACCGGGCAAAATATTCCTGATGTTATGGAAATTTGTTTTCATCCCACAGAATGTAATAATGGGTCAGCTTGTTCATCCCCTTTCTTCCCAAATTTAAGTTATCACTCTACCACACATCCTTATTCGGGAATGATAGAACAACTCAGTAATTTTAGGAAGCAAAGTTAGTAAAAGTTTGTTTATTTGCTGTATTTGTTTATGGAAGTATAAGAGTTCTAACTGTATTACTAATGCTAATGTAAAGTGCTGTATTTGATGATGTTTTGTTTCTTGTGGTTATTCGTGTGAAAATCAATTAAACAAGGGGTCCCATGTGTATGTCTAACCGAATATGAGTCCGGCCATACTTACTTGTTCCGTCGGGATTACCATAAATTAGGACCTTTTTTCTTACTTACGAGTTTTGCTTATTTATCTATATTTTAAGATTTTCTTACAATAAGTTGTGATAATTTTAGGCAAACTAGGAATCACATCTAAGTCCATTAGGAAGTTCCTAAGTCATACAACTTCTTTGGCTGCCTCAGAGGTTGCCACATACTCAGCTTCTATGGTTGAGTCTGAAACGTATTTCTGCTTAACACTCCTCCATGCAATGGCTCCACCTCCTAAAGTAAACACATAGCCTGATGTAGACTTACTATTATCCCTATCTGATTGGAAGTCAGAATTCGTGTATCCCACAGGGAGTAAATCATCTTCTTGGTAAACTAGCATATAATCTCTAGTCCTTCTCAAGTACTTTAATATATGCTTTACAATAGTCCAATGTCCTTGTCCAGGGTTACTTTGATATCTGTTAACCATGCCCACGACAAAATATATATCCGGTCTCGTGCACAACATAGCATACATTAGGCTTCCGACAGCCGAAGCATAAGGAACTGCGTTCATGTCCTCTATCTCCTTTGATGTCTTCTGAGACATCTCATAAGATAAAGCTACTCCATGCCTAAAAAGTAGAAAACCTTTCTTGGAGTCTTGCATGCTAAAATGAACAAGGATTGTATCGATGTTTGAAGCTTGGGACAAGCACAACATCCTTTTCTTGCGATCCCTTATTACTTTGATCCCAAGAATATGTGCATTCTCCTAAGTCCTTCATATCGAATTACTTGGACAACCATACCCTTACTTCCAACAACACTTTGATATTGTTTCCAACTAACAAAATGTCATCTACGTATAGTACAAGAAATACCACCACATTTTTATCACACTTCTTATATACACAAGACTTATCCGGACACTGAATAAATCCATACAACTGGATTACTTCATTAAATTGGATGTTCCAAGAACTTGAAGCTTGCTTCAGTCCATAAATAGACCGATTTAGCTTGCACACTAGATGCTCTTTGCCTTTTTCAATGAACCCCTCTGATTGCTTCATATGGATGTTTTCTTCAAGACTTCCGTTAAGGAAAGTTGTCTTGACATCCATTTTCCAAACCTCATAATCCATATAAGCGGCAATGGATAAGAGTATCTGGATAGACTTAAGCATGACCACCGGCGAAAAAGTTTCCTCATAATCGATTCCCTCTTTCTGAGTGTACCCTTTCGCAACAAGCCTTGGTTTGAAGGTTTCCACCTTCCCATCTGTCCCTCTTTTCCTTTTTTAGATCCACTTACATCCAATGGATTTTACACTATTTGGTGGTTCTACAAGCTCCCAGACCTTATTAGAATACATAGATTCTATTTCAGAATTCATCGCTCTTTGTCAAGATGCTACATCAATATCTTGGAGTGCTTCGTCATATGTTCTAGGATCAGGTTCATGTTTACTTGGGACCAAGTACGACGACTCTCCCAAAAAGGTTGGGCCGAGATCTAATCCAACGCCACAATCAAATGGTATGGGATTTGAGGGAGAAGTGTTGCGCCCTACACCTCGAGCAATGGAGGGTTTTCAAATCTGTCATCGACATCAGCAACATCAATACCATCCTAGAGAATGTCGCTGAGGCCAATCAAGAAGGGGTTGATGGGAGTTTAAGAAATCTGTTGCCATTGCTCCCAAAAAATACTCTACATCGAGGTTCGATCCCGAGTCGATGTCTTAGAGTTAGCTTTCTCTTGGTGACTCTTTGATCAAGCCACCACAGTTGTGCTACCCACACCCTCACTGAACTTTCGAAGAGCGAGGAGGCTGTGAGAGTGATTGGTGAAGGAGGGGTTGTGTCAGCGCTCGTAAAGCATCTATTGGAGCCTCTACCTTTGTTGATAGGGGATGGTGGTGCTAGTGGAGGACATTGGACTTTTAAGCATGGGCTTGAGGAGTGGGCCATTTCTCCCATTAAGGTGGCAAAAGGTGACTACGCTCGTCCCCAACATCCCCGCCAACCTATTCTAAAAGGTGACTAACCTTTGGAATAGTGACTGGCACATGAGGGAGGCCAAGAAGCTATGGTAAGTGGCAAATGTGATGGTGGTGGAGATACACGCAGGCCTTGCCTCTGAGCGAGGGAGCAAGTTGAAGATGCTGATTAGTTATGTCGACAACCTACCTACTACGGTTGAGACAGGATTGCTTTATGCTTTGGACCTTAGAGGAATCAACTTTCAAGTACTTCGTGTACAATTAGGAGGGAAGGATGTAACACCCCTAGAAAGCCTAGAAGGGTAATGGGAGTACGAATGAAAAGAGGATGTAAATACTCTATGTTAAATATTAAGATGGATTTAGATGATTAAAACTTTATGAAAGAAAAATAAAGTTGAGAATATAATCATCTAAGCATGATTTAAAATGTATGGAATTAATGTGGACAAAAGAAAGAAATAAGAGATAATATGTACATGTATGAAATATTTATGCATAATGCATAATATATGTGAATTATTAAGTGTAAAAGAAAATAAAATGTTAGAAGAGAGATTGAACCTTGGATCTCTTGTAGGGAACATGTATAGGATACCAAAGGGGATAGGAGGATTATTGATAAGGAGAGAAAGGATTAAGTAGTTAAGAATAAGAAAGGATTCTTTTTACTTAAAAGAAAAAGGAAGTAAAAGAAAAATAAAAATATACATAACCAAGTTTTGAACCTTGGTTCTCTTGTGGATGCATGCATGTATTAACCAAGTGGGATAAGAGAGGATATTGTAAGAGGAGAGATAGAAAATTTTATTAAAGGAGAGAAAAGAGAGAGATTAAGAGAGAACTCACAAGGCATATCTCTAGAATATTCCTATCATAAAGAAGAGGAATAAATGGGGAGGATGAATCAAGTCAAATTTCCTCCCCTCATTTTAGTATAAATAGGCATGGAGGGGTGACTTCAAATTCATCCTCCACTCCTCTCCCTCTCCTCCTCCCTCTTGTGCCGAGACCCCCTCTTCCTCTCCTCTTCTTCTTGTTGCCAAGCAACACAAGAGGAAGGAAGCTCCTCTTCCTCCTCACTCCCTCCCTCTTCTTTCTTCCTTGTTGTTGCCGAGCAACACAAGAGGAAGAAGCTTCTTCTTCCTCCCCTCTCCACCAAAAAACCTAGCCACTCCTTTCCCTCCATTGGTGCCGAACCTAGCAAGCAAGAAGAAAGGTCCAAGCAAGTTCTCAATTCTAGGAAACTTAAGCGAAGAAGGTAAGTTTCCCCTCACCTGTGGTACAAGGCTTTTTACATGTTTTTTATGATTTTATGAAGATTTTAAAACCTAGAAACAAGTATGAGAAAATTCGGTTAAGAAGAGCTTTCGAAATCTAGTGATGTTTAACTAGTCTTCACTAAATGATAGATTTTCTATGCCATGGAAAAGGATTCTTCTTCATGTTTTTATACCTATATGATGCTTGATAAGAGGAGCACTTAACCCTAGAATTTCGGCCAAAAATATTTTTAAGAGACTAGAGAAATTCATTGTTTTACTCAACTAGTACAAGGTTCTTCCTATGAAATGTTAGGGACCATGTAATTAGTTTTCTTGCTTAGAAGATGTTTGAACTAAAAGGAAACCCACCCATATGTTTCGGCCAAGAAGGGGTTTAGGGTTAGGAATACCCTTAAATTTAAATAAACATGCTCATGAGGTAGGATACAAAGATGTTAAAAGATTTGTATGTTTCGGCCAAGTTGTTCATGAACTAAATTTATATGTTTGTTTCTTAGTAAATTTTACCATGAAACTCACTTAGATTTTCATGCTTTAGACTACTTAAAAACCTAGCTAAAGAATGGTAGGTTTCGGCCATGTGAAGGAAATAAAAGAAAAAAAAAGGGGAAAGAAAGAAACCTAGGAAATGTTATGCAATGAAATTTATGTAAATGCCATGATATGTGATAGCATATGAAATGCTATACATAATGAGAAGAATGAAATTTATGTAAATGCCATGATATGTGATAGCATATGAAATGCTATACATAATGAGAAGAATGAAATGTATGTAAATGCCATGATATGTGATAGCATATGAAATGCTATACATAATGAGAAGAATGAAATTATGTGAATGACATGATATGTGATAGCATATGAAATGCTATACATAATGAGAAGAATGAAAAATGAAATGCATGAAAGATTGTTAGGGATATGATATGATAGTTATGCATGATAAATTACTTTGTATGGTTTGTACCAAGGGTGGGCTCCGTAAACGCCCCGGGGTCGATGGAATAAGACTTGGGCCTCGTCAGTAATGGGCTTCTGATGCCCTAGGTCGATGGAGTAAGACTCGGGCCTAGTATGTATGTATGGTAGGGTTCAAGACTTGCTACCTTGGACCTACGTATGATGTATGTGGTACAAACCGGGATCCCCAATGATGATGATATTAATTTCAAGTACTTACAAGTATAAGTTTTTCAAATTCATGATGCATTGCCTGCATATGTGCTTGAAGTAGCTAATGATTTGATATGATGCCATGATGATATGAATACGATACCTTTGTACGTTGTATGCTTATGATATTATGCATGATGTTAATATACGATGATTTTCGGTTTTAGTGAGTAGGAAAGGAACTTACTGAGCCATGAGTGCTCACAGCTTACTTTCCTTGTACCGCAGATAAAAGAACTGGATGAACTAGAGGAGCAACAGGAGGAGCGGATAATGATGTGTGTGGTGGTGGCTCGGCAAAGAACGATTCGGACAGATTAATATGATTAGTTATAGAATCAATATATGCATATTTAATCTGTGATATCATGCTTATTTAAATAAAATGAATGGTTTAAATTTTTTTATTCTTCCGCTGTTATAGTAAAACATGTACGTAAGTAGTATAAGAACGTAGCGCCGCCTTTGGTTGGGTAAGAAGGGCGGGCGTTACAGATGGTATCAGAGCGAAGTTTTGCCAGCTCACTACACACACATCAAGCTCCTTCCTGCCGCTCCAAGTAAGTACAGTTGCTTAATTTATTTATATGCAAATATTTGTATGATACTCTAGGATGCATGAATGGTAGCCTAGGAAGGATACCTTAAACTATACCCTAGAGAATGGTGCATAATGATAAGTAGGTGATATGCTAAGATGCATGAATGGTAGCCTAGATACAAGAACCTTAGGCTATAACATAAGAGGAATAATGAATCTTTAAAATCTTATAGAAATGGACTATATCCCGTTCGAATACGATTCCGAGGATGTGGAATATTCTGGCGAATACCTCGAGTTCGCGGATGAACCTGAGATGCTGGAATACTTCGCCGCGGGATCTCCGGAACACGGCGAGTTCGGAGAGGAAGATCTCGAGGAAATCGAGGAAGGAAATTTGAACGATTATGAAGATGAAAATGAAGAAATTATGGAATACTATGAAGAAGAGAACGAGTTTCCTGAGATGGTCGAGGATGAATTTAACCTTGCTGAAAACATGGAAATGGGTTTCAACCCCAACGATATAATAGACTTCGAGTGGGGACTGAACAACCTCGAGGAGGAACTAGACGAAGACCCGATGGAACTGGACGAACCTGTTGAAGAAGACGAGGGAATGGATGAAGAGACAATAATCGACCCGGAAGAGGCACCGGAGATTCAACCTCCGATAATGCCTGATCCACCCCAGGATGGTCTGGGCAAGTCGATACAGGTTGGGTTGATAATGACTACTGCTCTCATGTCCTTTATGGCAGGAGTAGTCGCAACCTACCTGGCTTTTTAAGAGAAGAAGTTATGTAATAAAAAGTTTTTTTTGATGAATACAAAAAGTAGAAATGGTATCAATCTAAGTATAAGAATGATAATACCATCGGCTAGATCTTGACGTGTAGGAAAGATAAGGTAATCTAAAGGTGATATGACAACCTAAGAAAGAATACCTCAATGATGACCCAAAAATGGCATGAAACCTAGACATGATGTGTTAAGATATTCATGCATAAATGATGACTTAGGCTAATCTTGTTATCATTTAGGAAATCAGGTATGGCTAGAAGACGAAATGCCAGAACGGAGGAGACAGTACCTCCACCTGATTGGGCACAAGTAGTTACTGAGCTACAACGACAGCTTACGGAACAGCAACAAATGATTGCTTCCATGATAAATCAACAAGGGAATTTCGCTACCCCAAATCAGAATAATACGCCAAACATACCAGTAGTGGAACCGGAGCCGGTGGCAGCACCGGTACCACCAGTGAATCTGGCACCGGTAGTTCGTCCGGAAGCGTATATAATCCAGTGGCAAAGACTGAGGCCGGAGAAATTCTCTGGAAATTGTGAAGCATGGGACGCACAAGCTTGGTTTAAGACGATGGAGAGCATGGTAGAACTATTGGACTGGCCTAAGCATGAAAAGGTCAAATGCGTATCCTTCTGTCTCACAGGAGACGCCCGAATGTGGTGGGACAGAGTGAAAGTGAAAAGGCCAGTGAATCAAATGAGTTGGGCAGATTTTGAGACGGAATTCTTCGAAGAATTCTTCCACACTCGGGTGACAAGTAGGCACTATGATGAATTCACTGAATTTCGGCAAGGCGACCTAACGGTGGAAGAAGCGATAAAAAGATTCAACCGCCTGGCGCGACTATGCCCGGAATTAGTTAGGACGGAAGGAGAAAGGGTCAGGCTTATGCTAAAGATGCTCAGACCCGAGATAGCACTTAATGTGGCCGGCGGAGTTAACAGACCACGGACCACAGAAGAGTTAGTTAGCAGTGCCCTGAATACTGAACACTACCTGAAGGCACTAGACAAGGACAAGAAGCAAGCTCAGAAGGAAGAACTGGAAAATGTTAAAGCCAACTGGAAAGGGAACCACGGCGGAAAGGGAAAATGACGGAATGACACTGAGATTGGTCCGTCCAACAAGCAGCTCAAGTTTTCTCATGCAATACATGTGGGAAGAAACATCCAGGAACATGTCGTACGGGCACTAATAGGTGCTACAACTGTGGGATAGAGGGTCATAAAGCAAAAGACTGTCGTAAGGGCAAAATTAAATGCTACGACTGTGGACTAGAAGGACATCTATCTAGAGACTGCCCTACTAAAGCACCACAGTATGTTTCGAATCAAGGCGGTCCCGCAAGGTTACACCAACTGCAGACTTCCATTGAGGGACCCTCAATAAGTCAAGGGAGATTAGAAGCTCCACCAACATCTAGGGGAATCTGAGCAGAAATTGTCATTCTAAGTTCGGGGACGAACTTTCAATAAGTAGGGGAGATTGTAACACCCCTAGAAAGCCTAGAAGGGTAATGGGAGTACGAATGAAAAGAGGATGTAAATACTCTATGTTAAATATTAAGATGGATTTAGATGATTAAAACTTTATGAAAGAAAAATAAAGTTGAGAATATAATCATCTAAGCATGATTTAAAATGTATGGAATTAATGTGGACAAAAGAAAGAAATAAGAGATAATATGTACATGTATGAAATATTTATGCATAATGCATAATATATGTGAATTATTAAGTGTAAAAGAAAATAAAATGTTAGAAGAGAGATTGAACCTTGGATCTCTTGTAGGGAACATGTATAGGATACCAAAGGGGATAGGAGGATTATTGATAAGGAGAGAAAGGATTAAGTAGTTAAGAATAAGAAAGGATTCTTTTTACTTAAAAGAAAAAGGAAGTAAAAAGAAATAAAAATATACATAACCAAGTTTTGAACCTTGGTTCTCTTGTGGATGCATGCATGTATTAACCAAGTGGGATAAGAGAGGATATTGTAAGAGGAGAGATAGAAAATTTTATTAAAGGAGAGAAAAGAGAGATTAAGAGAGAACTCACAAGGCATATCTCTAGAATATTCCTATCATAAAGAAGAGGAATAAATGGGGAGGATGAATCAAGTCAAATTTCCTCCCCTCATTTTAGTATAAATAGGCATGGAGGGGTGACTTCAAATTCATCCTCCACTCCTCTCCCTCTCCTCCTCCCTCTTGTGCCGAGACCCCTCTCCCTCTCCTCTTCTTCTTGTTGCCAAGCAACACAAGAGGAAGGAAGCTCCTCTTCCTCCTCACTCCCTCCCTCTTCTTTCTTCCTTGTTGTTGCCGAGCAACACAAGAGGAAGAAGCTTCTTCTTCCTCCCCTCTCCACCAAAAAACCTAGCCACTCCTTTCCCTCCATTGGTGCCGAACCTAGCAAGCAAGAAGAAAGGTCCAAGCAAGTTCTCAATTCTAGGAAACTTAAGCGAAGAAGGTAAGTTTCCCCTCACCTGTGGTACAAGGCTTTTTACATGTTTTTTATGATTTTATGAAGATTTTAAAACCTAGAAACAAGTATGAGAAAATTCGGTTAAGAAGAGCTTTCGAAATCTAGTGATGTTTAACTAGTCTTCACTAAATGATAGATTTTCTATGCCATGGAAAAGGATTCTTCTTCATGTTTTTATACCTATATGATGCTTGATAAGAGGAGCACTTAACCCTAGAATTTCGGCCAAAAATATTTTTAAGAGACTAGAGAAATTCATTGTTTTACTCAACTAGTACAAGGTTCTTCCTATGAAATGTTAGGGACCATGTAATTAGTTTTCTTGCTTAGAAGATGTTTGAACTAAAAGGAAACCCACCCATATGTTTCGGCCAAGAAGGGGTTTAGGGTTAGGAATACCCTTAAATTTAAATAAACATGCTCATGAGGTAGGATACAAAGATGTTAAAAGATTTGTATGTTTCGGCCAAGTTGTTCATGAACTAAATTTATATGTTTGTTTCTTAGTAAATTTTACCATGAAACTCACTTAGATTTTCATGCTTTAGACTACTTAAAAACCTAGCTAAAGAATGGTAGGTTTCGGCCATGTGAAGGAAATAAAAGAAAAAAAAGGGAAAGAAAGAAACCTAGGAAATGTTATGCAATGAAATTTATGTAAATGCCATGATATGTGATAGCATATGAAATGCTATACATAATGAGAAGAATGAAATTTATGTAAATGCCATGATATGTGATAGCATATGAAATGCTATACATAATGAGAAGAATGAAATGTATGTAAATGCCATGATATGTGATAGCATATGAAATGCTATACATAATGAGAAGAATGAAATTATGTGAATGACATGATATGTGATAGCATATGAAATGCTATACATAATGAGAAGAATGAAAAATGAAATGCATGAAAGATTGTTAGGGATATGATATGATAGTTATGCATGATAAATTACTTTGTATGGTTTGTACCAAGGGTGGGCTCCGTAAACGCCCCGGGGTCGATGGAATAAGACTTGGGCCTCGTCAGTAATGGGCTTCTGATGCCCTAGGTCGATGGAGTAAGACTCGGGCCTAGTATGTATGTATGGTAGGGTTCAAGACTTGCTACCTTGGACCTACGTATGATGTATGTGGTACAAACCGGGATCCCCAATGATGATGATATTAATTTCAAGTACTTACAAGTATAAGTTTTTCAAATTCATGATGCATTGCCTGCATATGTGCTTGAAGTAGCTAATGATTTGATATGATGCCATGATGATATGAATACGATACCTTTGTACGTTGTATGCTTATGATATTATGCATGATGTTAATATACGATGATTTTCGGTTTTAGTGAGTAGGAAAGGAACTTACTGAGCCATGAGTGCTCACAGCTTACTTTCCTTGTACCGCAGATAAAAGAACTGGATGAACTAGAGGAGCAACAGGAGGAGCGGATAATGATGTGTGTGGTGGTGGCTCGGCAAAGAACGATTCGGACAGATTAATATGATTAGTTATAGAATCAATATATGCATATTTAATCTGTGATATCATGCTTATTTAAATAAAATGAATGGTTTAAATTTTTTTATTCTTCCGCTGTTATAGTAAAACATGTACGTAAGTAGTATAAGAACGTAGCGCCGCCTTTGGTTGGGTAAGAAGGGCGGGCGTTACAAAGGATAAGTGTGTCATCGAGCAAGAATTTGAGGAGGCATCCATACCACCACATCTAATGGTAGGTGACTTCAAAGTAATAAAGGTCTAGGAAGCAAAACCTATGATTAGGAATAAACTACTAGAACCAGGAGATGCAATTATATACAATGAGCCTGAGAAAAAAGTCATGTCTTGATCAAGTGATGAGTGTGATGTGGCTATGAAAAATCAATGGTACATCACCTATGGTGAGTGATCCTATCTGAAATTGGGGAAGATGGTGCACTGGGTAGGTGGTTTTGATGTTGACCATGAGAAGACTTTGAGTTGAAAGAAGAGGGCACCGAATGATCCTGCCTATTAAAACAGAATGTAAATGGAAGAAAACATCAGCAACTGGGCTAGGGAGGGTATTTCGGAGTAGGCACACTGACGTTTAAGTCAAATAAGTGGTCAAGAGGAAATAGAAGATGATGAACAACAGAAAATGAACAATGGACTCTGAGTGCGTAATGTTGCATACTTGCGTCTTTAGGAGGAGACCCCTTATATATTGTTTCTTCCTCTATGCATGAATATCGATGTATTTTAAAAAAGGACCGACCATTATGACATTTTGATACCTTTCTGAAAATAAACCGACCACTTCTGTGCTTTGCAGGGTAGAAGCTTCTATTGTACATATTGCACAAGAAATATTCCCTTGATTCTCTGACAATAGTTACATGAAATTCTAAAAAGGAATATTAGGCTGTTGGATTGATAGGCCATTAATATGCTTTGATGGTAGGCCGAACGAGTCCCCTTTATCGCCTGATCGGAACTCTTCCATATATGGGGTCGGGTCGGGTAAGGAACGATGACCCCTCGAGGACTCGACCTCTGCTCAGCCTCTCTGCTCTACCTCTCCACTTGGCCCAAGAGTCTAGTTAGATTAGATGCCTAGCATATCCGATCAAGACAAGAGGACTCAACTCTGAATTGCACTAATACAATTCATGATTCCATCAATTCTAAGGGATTCGAGATCCGATTGGACTAGAGGTCCAATCGGCCAGACTACTCAGCCGAGACATGTGATCATGTTAGCCTCGAGTGTTGACCCCTCCTTGACTTTGACTGCCACATCAGTCGACTTTCTTGACTTCAACCCTAAGTTTGGGGGCCCCACCTTATTTGCCGTATTATAAGCCCCCCCCCCCTTCAATTTTAGTCGAAGGAGGTTGCAAGCTCAACTAATTAGACACTTGTGTCCTTTTACATTTCTTACTTTCCGATCAGATGCTCAGTTCCTAATCAGTCCCTTGGATCGGGATAACATCATTCTCTCATGCCATATTTAATCCTTGAAATCTTGGTACATCACTCACAATTAATGCTTAGAGTGACAAGAACATCTTCTGATCATAATATTGATTACCGCCACCCATCCCTAATAAATGCATGCCTCCTCTCTCTGCCACATGGCACATGCTCATGAAAAGAATATCTAAAATGACAAGTCACTGTTAGGATTTGATGCGACAGGTAACCATTTGAATATAATTGTTCTAATTTTTCCTCTCTCTTTTGTGCCCTACTTCGGTTGGCTCTGGTGGAGCATCATTAGGGTTTTTAAATTTTTGAATGTTCCCTTCGACCCTTATCTATTTTTCATTCTCTTCCATGACTTCTCCTTCAACCATTCTCACTATCACCTATGATTGCTTAGGGTTTCCTCTCTCCATTATAAGTTCATTTCTCACACCTCCTTTGTTTCCTTCATTCACATTTCATGGTCGTTTCTTCCTCTTCCTCCATCCTCGACCTTTGGTATACCTCGACCATATCAAATTTTAATAGAGGAGAGCTTGACCAGATTCGCCTCACCTATCACTGATGTGTACAATCTACAAGTGTACAGTTATCATCAAGTAATAAAATATTAATCTCACAGGGACTGTTGAAAAAGTACTAGTTAACTTCGTGTGATGAATGATCTAGACAATCAAAGGTTGGCTCATGAATGCTTAATAGAGGGGAAAAAATAAAAATGATAAACCCAACTAGCTATGGGGTGGCCGGCCCGACCCCATGAAAATTTTTCATTAGCTAATAGGATAAATCGGGAAGTGCTCGCGACGGAAGAGAAGGCGAGAGAGAGAGAGAGAGAGAGAGAGAGAGAGAGAAGAGTAGAGAGAGGGAGAGAGGGAGCGTAAGTGAGCGAAGGTGAAGTTGGTTGGGGGAATGATTTTAGGAGTTCGGTTTCACTATGATGCTAGTTAATGTCCCTAATATATTCTTCATCTCCTTATCTCCATCCTTATGCACATGTAGAAAGTCTAACTAAATACTGACACTATCCCACGACAGTCATGTCAGAGTGCTACCCCTATTGGTATCTAATACTACTAAGTAAAAGAGGTAACATAGCAAGTTCGATTAAAGGGATACCCTTGTCACTAGGGCCTCCCGATCATATAATTGTTAGATTACACAAGACACTTATTAACATAGGATTAGAGATAACCCATTAAGCTTAATTAGATGCTTCCTTATGGAGAATTATCTTCTCTTTCAAGGCAATAATCTAGATGTTCGGTTAAAGGGATACCCTTGTCACTAGGACACCCTGGTCATACAATCTAGAGTATCCTCTCTACGGGATGAACAATCAATACACATCTACATATTTACACCATTCACATATTTCATCAAACACATAAAAGACACAACACACACAGAACATGACATAAACACTTCATTGAATAAGAAAATAAGCAAGTGCATAGTTCATATATCAACATCGCATCACAAATACTACCTATATCCTAAGAATCAAAGGGTATACTCCATTGCAATTGAATACAACCAAAAGATAATAAAATAGTAAACTATAACTCAATATATGAAAATAGAGAGAAGAGAGTGCTTATTCTTGAAGCCTGACATCTTTGGAGGCGTTCCCTTACTTTGGAGGTGGATGGATTGTTTAGATTGGTGGAGATGGAAGTTCTAGGATTTCCCTCTAAGGGGAGAACCCTTCCCAAAGGAGAGAGATAAAGTACCAAATCCAAGATGAGTTAAAGAATGAGATTCTTGACCCTTTTATATCTCCTCCAAACTGCCCATTGCAGGGGTTTGGTAAAATAGGTTTTTTACCACTTAAACCTGATTTTCTCATATTTCACCCTGAACTAAAGTTGTATCCCTTGAAACCATCTACATTATGATATTTGGAATGAGCCCTGAATCCAACCAAACGAAAAGTTATGGTGGTTTAAAGTTTTATCTGCAGTTTAGGTAGAGGACCTAATGCAGCCTTGGCTAGGAGGCACGACCATGCCTTTTAGCATGGCTAGACCATAATTTTTATCTATTGAACCTAAAATAAAGTTGTAAATCTTAAAGTTATCTATATTTTCATATAAAGATTAGCCCATAACTCCAACTGAGCACAAACTTATAGCTATTTCAAAATAAGTCTGCAGTCTGCCCATATTCAACATAGCTTTGTTTTTACGCGACACATCCCCAACTCCATGCCACATGGTCCCCTCTTGTTCTCCATCACATGGCTATGCCTGGAGACACGACCGTGGCATGGATGCCCTTGGGTGGAAGGCACGCCCATGCTATTTGGCACGACTGACCTCTGAAGCATCTCTAAAAATGTGACAAGGTCGTGCCATTTGGCACCATTGGAACACGATTCTGCCATGTAAGGGGGCATAGCCGTGTGTTTTCACCCAGACACTCTTTGGTTGGTTGTTGATGGGAGGCACGCTTACCCTTGCTTTACCACGGGAAAGGGCACACGGTTGTGCCAAGAGAAATGACCCATGTTGATGATCTTCACAAGTTGCTTCAATGTGTGCCTTTTTGCTCTATTTTCGCTCCAAATGATGTCTTGTTAATCAAAATATGCAAAGAGTATATTTTCGAACAAATAGAATGGAACTATGATATAATAATAAAATAGGGTGCAATAAACATAGATTATATACATGAAATATAAATAGATGTGTGTTAAATAATGTTTAAAAATATATATAATTTACGCACATCAATCACCTCCCCGACGAACACCGCATCATCATACCATCATGTTATGATCATCCCAATCTCCCTCTGATAGGCTACATCACTCTTTTTCAAGACCACTTTTTGGCTAGTCTTCACTTTCTGTTGCACCTATTCTTTTTCAAAATCTCTCATTACTTTATTCCCCTCCAATATCTGGCCCCCAACTCCATTAGATTGTTGTGTGGGGGTCGTGATTCTCTTCCAATTGTATTGTATCCCCCTGATTCCTCCTGTCTTTCACGTTTTTTATTACCCTAAGAAATTTGACCCAAGAGTCTTTATTTTCCAACCCCGCACGGGTTCCATCTTTTTTGATAAAATGCCTTCTTCCAACAAAGGTTGGAAATCATATTACTTCTTTCTTTGACTCGCACCTCCTATATCCTTTCTAACAGGCTGGCAGATGGAATTGCCACCCGCGCCAGAGCTGGGTGACTTTCGTGGAGTGTCTGCATACACCGCCACCTCGGAGACTCTATATAAATTAAAATTCAATATCCATATGATGCTTCTATAGGGTGTCTTATACATCTTAGGGCTAAGTCCCATCCAAGCTAGACTGCTCAGCAGCTTCGGTAAGGGACTCGGCACCCTTCTGATATTATATCTAATTGCTTTTTATTATTATTTAATAGCTGAAACCATGTGGAGATCATATGAAGTCGATTCCACCAAGCTGGATGAGGAGAAAATGAATTAGCATGGGGGAAACCGAGCTGGTTTGCTGCGGTGCTTTGCTAATTGGCTCAATTAAGGAGTCGATTGGCGAGGAGGGTGGCAGAGGGGCTGCGGGCAGTGATGCGACGACCAACACTAAACAATTACCACCTCTTGACCTTCCATGGTTCCTGAATAGGTTTCTTCCGAGTCCATCACCTCCGACGTGCTTCTGCGAATCTGTCAGAAGAGACACCGATCGGCTACACCCATACCCCCGACCTCAATCTCCGCACCTTCATCCCGTCCACCATCCTAGCAAGGGGAGAGCTTGGCTCCTACTCCCACTACACATGGTACTGAACTACGGGACCTGACCCCCTTTGACAGGGTACTAGCGCATCCCTCCACACTGACTGACCCCATTATAGAAACACCCATCTCTTATCTGCCTCCTGACGAGGGGGACCCCGTATCCAAAATTACCTCTAAGTCAACCACTAGAACCAAGTAAACCTCACACAAGGCCTAGTTCAAGAAAATCAGTGCCACTCAACCCTCAACATCTGATAAAAATACAAGGCCCACTGGCTCAAACCTAGACGGACTCGTGGGCCTACACGGCTGAGCACTCCCTAGAGGAGTTGGTCGATCGCTTCTCCCATGATGCCACAGGGGTAAAACTTTCTTTAACATCATCATTTTATTTTTGTTTATACTTCACATTAATTTCTCCTTTCCTCGTCAATTCTGAGTGACTAGTTTATCCCTCTACCAAAAGATGGTAGAGCTGAGTCATAACTACCATACCATAAAGGAGTCTATGGGAGAAGTAGGAAATTCCCGAGTCCCCTCCGAGCGACTCCAAGAAGAAGTATCTCATCTAAAAAAAGAGCTAGAGGATTGGAGCGAGCTGTTGCTAAGGACCAAGAAGGTCTTTCCAGAAGAAAAGGAACGAAGACTCGCTTAGGTAACCTCCATGGAAAAACTTCAAAAACAACTTCAGATCGCTGAGTCCCAACTCAAGTCCAAGAACACTTGGAAGATAAGGGCCATAGAGGACTTGGACCATAAGAATGCTAAGGCCTGAGCCCTCTCTTCGTAGTTAAAGGAAGCAAAAACCACCCACGCCCTTGAGTTGGCCAATAAAGTAGTAGAGATGACTGCTAAGGATGTCCATCTTGAGGAAAAGCAACAAACTCTGGATAACAAAGATGACGATCTAGAGGCATTGAAGGCCGAACTAGAGGCGTTGAAAATTAAACTAGCTAATTACAAGGTAGGAGAAGCTAAGAGGCTTGAGGCCCATAGAGTTACTTATTTGCATTTTTGAGAAATCAACATGATGCTCGACTGACGAACCTCTAAGATGTATGGATATGGTGTGGATGATGTTATAAAACAGCTATGGAAGTTGACTATCTGAAAGCGGATATCCCCAAGACCTTTATTAGCCGCTAGAAGATTTTAGGGGTTATCCCTGATGATGCTTTCCCTTACTTCTCTTAATACTCTTAAGAGAACTTTCTTTAGGGTTCTATCCCCTTAACCTTGTAAAAAACCTATGCTATTTTGATGTATACCTATCTACTGGTTTTTAATCTTTGCTTCTTTTCCCTGGCATTATGTCCATTTACATTCACAAACTTGGGCGAGTAGTGTTAAAATAGATGTTGACTTGAGTGAACACTACTTCGACCGATCGAAGGGTTTTTTCCTTAGCATACTTGTGCCACACTCAGCTTAGCTATCTTTTGCTTAACACTATTTTGCAACACCTCATTTGGGGAATATTGATCAAGTGAATCGAAGACCGACAATAGGCCATCTCCACTTTGTTATATGTGTGAGATGCTTGAACTTAATGGACCACCTCTTTGTAGGTAGGAGACTATAGGTTTTCGGGTCCCAACCTTATCCATGACTTGGCTTTCCTACCCCCGAGTGGGTGACCATATGTTTTTAAGTATCTAACTAAAGCAATGAGAGATTGTGTATAACCCACTCCTTTGTTGGGAGAAATTCTAATGTAATTGGATGTCTAACCGACTGATCAAAGAATACGGAGAAACTGACTTATAACTTGGTGCTAAAGCCTGAGAGTATGAAGCTGGGTGTGTGAGCAAATACACTTATAACTTGATCGAGAGGTCCAAGAGTCTAAATTTTGGCGCGTGAGTAAGTACGCTTATAACTTGGTCAAAACAAGATTTTAAATTTTAGGCGTGTGAGCAAGTATGCATATAACTCAGCCTAATGGTCAAAAAGTCAAGAATTTAGGGATGTGAGCATGCACGCTTATAACTTGGCTATACGATACAAGAATTTGGAGTTGGGCATGTGATCAGGCACTTTTATAACTCAACCGAGAGGTTAGAGAGTTTGTGTGACAACCCAAATTTCCTCCTTACGAGTCCTAATTGTGCTTAAAAATATTTAGAAATACTTTAGAAATATTCTAGAGATTTTTAGGAATTTTTAGAAGATTTTTATGTAATTTTTGGAGTTCGTTTGGTATTTTTACCAAAAGAAAGAAGTTTCAAAAAATAAAGAGGTTCAGCCGAGGTTCGAACCCGCAACCTCAAACCCGATCCGAGACTTAAGCGAAACGTGATGACCAAGAACCCAGCAGGGCCGTGCTGATCAAATAAAAGGTGGAATTATATTTAAGTAGTAGTTGATGACAAGAATTTTTAGGTATTAAGAGAGGAGTTGGATTTAGTTTTCCCAAAACCTAATTCCTTCTTCTCTTCGCGTGTGACGGCGGTGCTCGGGCGGAAAACAAAGCCGAGGTTAGGGCATCGTTTCCGACAGCCGGCCAAGGTTCATCCAAAGGTTTCTACACATCCTCGCAATCCTCTCGCCGAGGAGAGTTCGTAGTCACAAAGAAGGGGCTGAAATCTCGAGTTCTCCGAAACCCTAGAAGCCGTTTTGCTGGGTAGTAAGTCCAAGAACGAGGTAAGTTCTACTTGTTGGAACCCCGAGGTGTTTTGATGTGATCAAACCAAGTTAAGTTAGGTCCTGCGTTGTTTAACCCTTGTGTCTAAGTGTGCAGGAACTTAGGAACACAGGAAGTCGAGCGGAAGACGCGGCTAGCGAGAAGGACGGCACGGGAAAGAGCCGACGGGCTCGGTGCGTCCGAGGGACGAGGTGTCCGCGGAAGAGTACACCGGTGGACGAGAAGAACGTGTGCGGCGTTCGAGGGACGAGAAACCGGGAAGGAAGGCTGCTCGAGGAGAAGGCCGGAACATGGGTTCGGGTGAGCCCTATTCCGGATGGCCAAGATCACCCAAGCTAGTGGAGCCGGAACAGAAGATCCGGACCGAGACGAGCTGAACCGAAGCAGAGCGACCGGACGAAAAAAGTCAACCAGAGTTGACTTTTGGGGTCCGGGGCGCCCGGAATGTGGCTTTTGACCAAATCGAGTCAAACTCGATCTGAACGTTGGGGGATAAAGTTTTATCCCCCCAGGGCGCCCGGAACCCTTCCAGGCGCCCCGACCAAGGCTATAAATATAGCCTTGGTCCAGAAGCAAATCAATTAATCAGAACGACGAACTTGTAATCAACTTCTGTGTGCTTTACTTTTCTTCTTGTACGTTCAACGCTGTAAGAGGCTACTCCGCCCAGAGGAGAATCAGATAGTGCGCTTTCTTTGCCTTGGATTAGCAATCCTCTGATTGCAAACCAAGTAATTCCTCTGTGTCTATTTTCTATTTTAATTAGTCTCTGCTTTTTTTAATTACAAGTTCTTTTAAGTTAGTTGAATATCCGAGAAGGGTTTTTGTTTAATTTTGTAGGGCAATTCACCCCTCCCCTCTTGCCGGCCTCTAAAGGGACCTACAAGTGGTATCAGAGCAAGGACGCTTCAGGAGGACTAACCGCCGATCGAAGCAACAAAGATGGCCGGACCAAGCATCGTTCCACCAAAATTCGAGGGGAACTTCACAGACTGGAAGCGTCGTATGGAGGTATTTCTAAAAATCGAGATTGAAATTTATTTCATTATGAAATACGGTTTTGTAGCTCCAACAAATCAGAACGGTGAAGAAAAAGAAGAAAGCAATTGGACAAAAAAAGAGCAGAATGAGTTCGTAGCAAACAGCCGTGCGGAATATCACCTGCTAAGCGTATTACCGCCTCAGGAAGTAAACCGCATCGGAAGCTACTCATCAGCTAAAGAACTTTGGAATAAGTTTCTAGAACTCCACGAAGGCACATCCGAAGCGAAGCTCGCTAGAAGGGACATCCTCCGAAACAAACTAATGAACATCCGCTTGGAGAAAGGTGAGAAAGTAGCCGGTCTACATGCAAAGGTAAAAGAACTAGTTACTGGTCTCGAGAACCTCGGTGAAAAGGTAACAAATCGGGACGCCTTACGCTACGCACTCAACGCCTTTCCCAGAACTCCAGAGTGGACGTCAATAATCGACGCCTACTACATCTCAAAGGACCTGGAGGTAAGTACATTAGAGGAATGTTTTTCCACTCTTGAATTACACGAAACTAGATGTGCAGGAACGACAAAGGATACAACCCAGACTATAGCGCTGAACACAACTCAGAAGGATGAACTCGAGTCAGACTCCGAAGACGATCAAGAAGCGCACATGGTAAGAAATTTTAAAAAATTCTTTAGGTCTAATAAATTTAAAATGCAGAATAAAAAGAATCAAAAAGGAGGAAGAAAGGTGCGATGCTACCAGTGTCAGAAGGAGGGACACATAAGAGAAGATTGCCCAGAACTCAAAAAGGACAAAAGGAAGTCTCCCAAGAAACACAACCTAAAAGCAACTTGGGATGACACTTCTTCATCTGAATCAGAAGCTCAAGAATACGCCGGGATAGCACTGATGGCAAGCTACGATGGACAAAGTATATCAGAATCGAGCAACGATGAAGAGGGAGCGACCTCGGATGAAGGCAGCGAAGCAGGGGGAGATTCAGGCTTTAAGTCTGACATGGTAAGTGAGGTATGCCTCTTACCCTGATCAACTTTACTCTGGCATTAAGGCAATGACTAAATCCATGTATAAATTAGAAAAAGAAAATGCCAAATTAAAAAATGAAATTTTGGAAACAAAAGGAATTTTAGCAAAATCATGTCTTATAGAGGATTTTGATAGATTGAAAATTGAAAATGAAAAACTAAAAGAAGAAATAGAAAGATTGAAAAAATATAAAAGTTCAAATATTTCTACTTTTAGAAATTATAGAGGTTTAAATTGGTACTATAGATTTCATCAAAGTCAAATTAGAAATATATCAAAAATCTATGTACCTAGGAAATACTTGGTTAACCCTGAGGTAGGAACTGGGTTCCAAAAACCTGTTTAATTTAAAATTAGACTTAGCATTTTCAGCAAGGAAATTAAACGACTAATTTCATTATAAGGCTTTGTCTAAGGAAGTGGTTGTTGCTCCAATAACCAAGAAGGCCTAGTGCCTCGCCACGACCTGGAAGCCAAGTATCGAAATGAAAAGTTTAATTGACTAACTGAAAAAGTATTAATTTAACTTACCTAATGCTTTAAAAGAGTTATTCAATTTGTGTTAGAAAATATTTAAAATTAATTTTAAAAAAAAAAAATTTAAAATAATTTTTTTTAATTGACTTAGAAAATTTCTGAAAATTATTGACTTAGATATTTTTTAAAATTAACTTATAAATTTTTCTATGAATATTGGCTTAGACATTTTCCTTTGAAAATTGCCTTAGAAATCTTTTATGAAACTAAATAAAAGATATTCTGAATATTGACTTAGATTTTTTTAAACTAAATATTCTCTTGTGAAACATTGCCTTAGAAATTAATATTAATTGCCTTAGAAAGTTTTATGAAAATTCACTTAAAATTTTTTTTACCTTAGACTTGTTTAAAGAACCCCTATTTTTAATGTGATCAAAGGGGGAGAAGTATGTTAAGTCTAGGGGGAGGTAGATAAACTTTTTATGAAATATCTTAACTTGTTTTTATTACCCCTATTACAAATAAATTGTTTTTATTGCATCTATTTTTCCCTAGCTTAACTTGGGTTGCTCACATCAAAAAGGGGGAGATTGTTGGAACCCCGAGGTGTTTTGATGTGATCAAACCAAGTTAAGTTAGGTCCTGCGTTGTTTAACCCTTGTGTCTAAGTGTGCAGGAACACAGGAAGTCGAGCGGAAGACGTGGCTAGCGAGAAGGACGGCACGGGAGAGAGCCGACGGGCTCGGTGCGTCCGAGGGACGAGGTGTCCGCGGAAGAGTACACCGGTGGACGAGAAGAACGTGCGCGGCGTTCGAGGGACGAGAAACCGGGAAGGAAGGCTGCTCGAGGAGAAGGCCGGAACATGGGTTCGGGTGAGCCCTATTCCGGATGGCCAAGATCACCCAAGCTAGTGGAGCCGGAACAGAAGATCCGGACCGAGACGAGCTGAACCAAAGCAGAGCGACCGGACGAAAAAAGTCAACCAGAGTTGACTTTTGGGGTCCGGGGCGCCCGGAACCATCCGGGGCGCCCGGAACCATCCGGGGCGCCCGGAATGTGGCTTTTGACCAGATCGAGTCAAACTCGATCTGAACGTTGGGGGATAAAGTTTTATCCCCCCAGGGCGCCCGGAACCCTTCCAGGCGCCCCGACTAAGGCTATAAATATAGCCTTGGTCCAGAAGCAAATCAATTAATCAGAACGACGAACTTGTAATCAACTTCTGTGTGCTTTACTTTTCTTCTTGTACGTTCAACGCTGTAAGAGGCTACTCCGCCCAGAGGAGAATCAGATAGTGCGCTTTCTTTGCCTTGGATTAGCAATCCTCTGATTGCAAACCAAGTAATTCCTCTGTGTCTATTTTCTATTTTAATTAGTCTCTGCTTTTTTTAATTAAAAGTTCTTTTAAGTTAGTTGAATATCCGAGAAGGGTTTTTGTTTAATTTTGTAGGGCAATTCACCCCTCCCCTCTTGCCGGCCTCTAAAGGGACCTACACTACTCACCTGCAGTAAGGGTAGTTTTGAGCTTCGATTTAGCGTCTCTTTTGTTTTTTTTGGAATAGCTGTAAAGATTATGGATTTTGAGTTTTCTGTCGTGAGTTCATAAGGAAATGAAAAGGGTTTTGAATGGATTGGGCATGAAGTTTAGACTCCTCTCCCCTTATAATTAGCGTTTCATGTTTAGATTTCCACATGATCGGATCACTTTAAGCCTTGCAGGTCTCAGTCTTATTGGCAGGTAACGAGTAGGAGATGAGTTATGTTTCAAGCATGTGCTGTTGGTTTCGTGGTTATTGCTATGAACAGAAATGGCTTATACATTTGTAATATCTTAGTGTTTAATTTCCTTGCTGCCGTGTATCTCAATTCAGTTTGTTAGATTGGGGAAAATGAATGAACTGATCAGATTGGCATGTGGCTTAGTAGTTCAGTTGTGTAGTAAATTTGTATACATGAAGTTTTGGATCTAGTGTTTTCAGCTGTAGATTTTTCTGTTAAATCCGAAGAAGAACAACCCATAATTTTATACCAGCCTGAGACTTTTTGCTGATTTACTAAGATTATTCTGTTGGCTGGTTTTTGTTTGAGTGTGAAGGGCTTTATTAGTAGTATGCAGAATTTTGTAGCATAGTATGCAGAATTTTGTAACATAGTATGCAGAATTTTGATTAACATAGTAAGCAAAATTTGGTAGCATAGTATGCAGAATTTTGATTAGCATAGTATGCAGATTTTTGTTTATACATTTCAATGTTAGAATTTGTTTAAACATTTTAGTTTTTAAAGAAGCATTCTTTTATTAGAAGTATTAACAAGTATAAGTATTTTACTTGAGAAGGCTAGTACCCGACTTCTGAGGTTGTCGTTAAACAAATCCTGGTGACCGTTTTCGAGATCTCGACCCTGGTAAGACCAAGGTCTTTACCCTCATAGGACTGGTAGCTCGCTACCTCAGTTTCTATTAGGGAGCACGCATTGGTACTAAGCCTGGGCCCAAGATATTAGTATTTTGAAGTATAAAAGTATAAGTTTTGAACATGTGAAATAAGCTTCACATAAGTTTAAAATTCAGCAAGTTTAGTTTCTTTTATGCTAGCATGTTATTTTGAATTTTCTTGTTGTTATTTGCTATTAGATGAGCAGCTTTACATGTTTAGCAGTTCAGTATATTCACATGCATATTCGAGTTTTGTGAGTTAGATAGCGCTTACTAAGAAATTTTGCTTATAGTTGCATTTACTCTTACTGCAGATAAGGGAAAGGAAAAGCTATAGCGAAGGAAGGCGACAAGGAGGTGCGGATGGATATGTGATGTTTGGACCATGGAAGCCTTGGGATTTAGTTTAATAATTCATTAAGACTTTGTATTCAGAATATTGGAACAATTCTTTCATGTTGTTAGATTTGCATTGGATATTTTATGTTTAGAACTCTTTCTTTTAATTGCTATGCACATTGGTTTATTATATGAGTTGTATCATTGTTGCATGCTTGTGTAGATTTATATATATAGTTTCTAGCATGTTCAGATTGAAGTATAGTTTTAGTTGTGAACGTATGCTTGAGTAGTATGTTTTCCGCTGTTACATATTGTATGCTTTGAGTTTTGAGAGTTTTAAGCATAGATAATTTCATGTGAGCAACATTAGTTAAGATAAGTTAGTAGTCCAGTAGCGCTCCACCCTCATAGACTAGTAGTGAGGAGGGTGGGGTGTTACAAGTTCGTACCAAAGCAGTCCCCATTCTCCAGCATCACACACACATCAGCATCAACCTTGCCGTCTTCAAGCAAGAAAGTACTTAAATTCTTTTATTTAGTATGTCTTTCCTTATTATTTGTAGTATAGAGAAATCCTTAGAAATATTTGATTATTTATGTGCAGATTTCTTTTGTGTTCTATGCATGATTGTGTGTTACCTAGTTAGTTTCACTTATAGATGCATATGGAAAAATACCCTATCAATATTTTGAGTTTAAGAAAAGTATAAGAAAGATAAAGAAAAGAAAAGAAAAAGGCCAAGGCCTTAAGTAGATCCCAAAGTCAAGACTTTAGGGATTTTGGCACACAAGGTGTTTGTTAAAATACCAAGGCATTTAAAGAAGAAGTAATTAAGATATTTTACTTTGAAAGGCCAGAAATAGCACTTAATGTGAGTAGTGGAACTCACAGACCACAGACTGGTGAAGAGCTGGTCAGCATGACATTAGTCGCTGAGCACTATCGGAACAACATCAAGGCACAACAAATGCAATTCAAGCCAGTCAAGATAGAGGACAAGACAGCAGGGAGTCAGAAACCTCAGTCAAGTAAGCAGCACTGGAAGGGCAAAGATAACAAGAGGAAACAGTGGAATACAGGAAGTAGCCAAAAGGGAGGTCCTACAGACAAGTAGGCCAAGTTCCCTCCCTGCCCTAAATGTGGGAGACTACATCCAGGAGCCTATCTTTTGGGTCTGACTGGATGTTATTCATGTGGTCAAGAAGGGCATCTAGCTAAGGCATGTCCTAACAAGCTTAAAGCACCTCAGCAATAGACAGCGCAATACGGGAACAAGCCTCAGTTACACTACATGCCTGCAACTCTGGACGGACCTCAGCTCAGTCAAGGAAGGTTGGAAGCCCCACCAGTTTCAGCCAGTGCCAGAGTATTCTCCCTCACTAAAGAGGAGACTGCTAGTGCCTCCACGGTCGTAATAGGCCAAGTAGTTATTTTTCAGCATTTAGCTACTGCACTATTTGATACTGGGGCGACCCATTCTTTTACATCAGTACTCTTTGTCAAAGAATTTCAGATGTCTACAGAGAGCATGAACTCTAAGTTTTTAATGACCCTACCTTCTGGGGAAGTCATGGAGTCCAACCAGTGGCTTCGGGCTCTACCAGTCAGAATTTCAGACCGAGAGCTATATATGGATCTAGTAGCCCTCGCGATGCAAGATTTCGATGTCATTCTGGATATGGATTTCCTCAGCAAGTACAGTGCTTCGATGGACTGCCACAAAAGGAAAGTGATTTTCAGCCCAGAAGGTGAACCACCCTTTGAGTTCACGGGAGTACCGAAGAGGAAGACCCAGAAATTCCGCTCTTCCCTCACAGCTCACCAGATGTTAGCTAAAGGGTGTACTGGTTTTCTTGCGTACATTGTGAATGCAGAAGAACAAGAAAGACCCAAGCAGGAAGATGTTCGAGTAGTCTGTGAGTATCCAGAGGTATTCCCAGAAGAGCTACCTGGACTACATCCCAACAGAGAAGTGGAGTTTGAAATTGAGTTGGTTCTGTAACGCCCGCCCTCCCTGCTACCCTAAGGGACGGGGCTACGATACTCTACGTATAAATTTTTCTTTTTAAAACAGCGGAAGACTTAAAATAATTTTCATAGTTTTAATAAAAACTTTTCTTTTAAATTTATTTTGAACTATACTATCACATGTCATCAAAATCATAACATCAAATCCAGTGGAACCATAATGTCAAGCCACACATGTTTAGGTATCACAAGTCATAAAATACCAATGCATAGTTCTTTAAAGAAACTTTAAGCAGGTTCTTAATTAGTTGCCTAGCCACCGCCACACACATCTTCGTTGCCCCTCCTGCTGCTCCTTTAGCTCATCCAGCTTTTCCCTTTATCTGTGGTACAAGGAAAGTAAGCTGTGAGCACTCATGGCTCAGTAACTTCCTTTCCTACTCACTAAAGCCAAAAATCAGCACATAATCAAGAATGCATCAATAAGTCATAATCTCAACTAATCATGGCATAACATAGCATTCTATTCAAGCATATCATGCATCATAATATAATCACAACTAGACATAGCATATCAAGCATCACCATGGCCGAAACATATACATAGTGCATTGCATAAAACATAGCTAGATATGGCATAACAAACAAGTATCATGGTATATCAAAGCATGGCCGAAACATGTATATCAAAGCATCATACTATGGCCGAAACTTGTACATCAAGGCATCATCATATCTATGGCCAAAATCTATATATCAGGCATCAACAAATCCATGGCCGAAACATGTCTATAAGGTATAGCATGAACATAACATAATCATACCTTATCATGGCATATCATAATCAAGAGCATAACATGAAACATAGCATAATCATAAGGTGTATGCAATATGATTTTGGAAAACATGTATCCGAAAAACATGTGTATGTCTCATGATCTTTAAAACCATTTTCTTTTACATATATACTTGAAAGTAATCTCAACATAAGGAGGATCCCGGCTATGTACCACTTACATATTGCGCGTAACCTTGTAGGTCCAAGGTAGCAAGTCTTGAACCCTACGAGGCAAACATACTAGGCCCTTAGTCCTAGGGGCACTTAGGAGCCCATCCCTAACGAGGTCCTTAGTCCCCGAGACGCTTATGGAGCCCACCCTTGGTACAAGCCAGTCACACATAAAGTAAAGTACATGTCATATATATCATGTATCATAAAAGCATGCATCACTTAGGCACATATCATATCATAAAAGTATGCATCACTTAGGCATACATCATGTCATAAAAGTATGCATCACTTAGGCATACATCATATCATAAAGGTATGCATCACTTAGGCATACATCATGTCATAAAGGTATGCATCACTTAGGCATACATCATATCATAAAGGTATGCATCACTTAGGCATACATCATGTCATAACAATATGCATCACTTAGGCATAGATCATAAAAACATGCATATCTTAAGCATAAAGCATATCATCAAGCATGCATGATTTAACCACATAGCATATCATGGAAGCATGCATATTTTAAGCACTAAACATAGCATTAAAGCATGCATAATTTAACCACATATCATAACATAAGCATGCATATTTTTTAGCACAAAGCATATCATATCATAAAAGCATGCATATCATATCATAAGTCATAAATCACAAGCATACATATTGAGCATAAGGGTGTATCTTGTGATTATCCTATCATAGGAAACATGGTATCATATTTATCTTGGTTTTAAGCTTCCTAAACCCTTGTGGCCGAAACCCTTTAGAGCTCAATTTAGGTTAAACACAATATCCAACCATGTGGCACCTAAATTATCATCATAACATTTTCATAGGAAGCATTATAAACATGATTAACTTAGTTTCTAAGTTCCTCAAGTCCCTAATTTCATATGGCCGAAACCTTAATGTGTGAAACAAGGTTCCATATGACATAAAAGCATGGACAACTTTAAATCATATTTATAACATTTTAACCAAGGAACAAGGTAAACACATTTGACACATTTGAATTAGTTCCCAAGTTCTTTAAGCCCTTAACATATGTCATGGCCGAAATTTAACAAGTTCTCATTAGGGCTACAAACAAGCATACAAGCATGTGAACTTGGACTAACATTATGTATAAATTCATACAAGGCATCATACAATAGTTATGGCCGAAACATACCCTAGCATCATTTTAGGTCATAAAACAACATATAGCAATTGAACCTTGGCTTTCTACTTATCATATTTCATCTAGAGTGACATGAGCATATTTAATTTAAGTCCTAAGGTTTCTAGGGCATCTATTCCTTCATGACCAAAACATTCAAGGGTTCATTTAGGTCATGGAACAATTATACAAGCATGTGAAACAATCAACACATTATCCTATTTTCATAAGAAGTACTTTTAACACATTTGGTTTCATTTCTAAGGCCTCTAGGTCTTTTAAACCCTACTTGGCCGAAACTCACAGAATATAAACTTGCTTCAAATAGCCTAAAATCATGAGAATTTATACAAGTTTCATAGCATGTATAAGGACAAGCATAATGAGTATACATATGAATTGTGTCTTAGGCTTTCTAGGTTTCTTTTTCTCTTTTTCTTTTATTTTTTTCTCATGGCCGAAACCTACCATTCCTTAGCTAGGTTTTTAAGTGGCCTAAAGCATGAAAAACCTAAGTAAGTTTCATGGCAAAAGTTACTAAGAAACATATATACAAATTGGTTCATGAATAAGCTAGGACCCCTTGTGGTCATACATGTTATATGTCATGCAACTAATTTTTCTACACCCTAATTAAGCATGAGGGCATTAAACAATTTTCATATCTAAATAGTACAGAGGTCTTGAGCATATTAATATTTTGTTTAAGCTTTTCTAAGCTATCCATCTCATCATGGCTGAAAAACCCTAAGAAGGAGTTCATGAAATTCTAGCAATATTCAAGCATACAAATCCTTTAAGATCTTTGTATTCTATCACATGAGCATGGTTATTTAAATTTAAAGGTCTTCCTAACCCTAAACCCTTTCTTGACCGAATCATATGAGTGGGTTTTCTTTTAGTTTCAAATATCTTCTAAGGAAGAAAACTAATACATGATCCTTAATATTTCATAGGGAGAACCTTGTACTAGTTGGGTAAAACAATAAATTTCCCTAGCCTCTTAAGAATATTTTTGGCCGAAATTCTAGGGTTCAATACTCCTCTGATCAAGCATCATATAGGTATAAAAGCATGAAGGATAACCCCTTTACATAGCATAGAAAAATCTATCATGTAGTGAAGACTAGTTTAAACATCATTAGATTTTGAAAGCTCTTCTTGGCCGAATTTTCTCAAACTTGTTTCTAGGTTTTAAAATCTTCATAAAATCTGAAAAGAACATAAAAGCCTTGTACCACAGGTGAGGGGAAGCTTACATCCTTTTTGCTTGTGGATCTAAGGTATGGTGAAGAAGAAGTAGCCTCTTCTTCTAGTTCCTTTCCCTTGATTCCCTTGCTAATTCCTCCTTGTATCTTAGGTTTTCTTAGGAGAAAACCTTGGCTTGGGGCCGAAAATGGATGAGAGGGGGAACTGAGGTTTCGGTGAGGGAGAGGTGAGAATGAGAAAAATGAGAGAAAATAGAATTTTCCCTTTACATATTCTCTTTTATGTTAAGGGGGAAGAGGTAGCAAACTTAGTTTTTGCTTTCCTTTTCCCTTAGCCTTTTTTTTTCTATTTTATTTTTATTTTTATTTATTTATTTATCCTCATTATTCATGGTGAAATAAGGGGGAATGAATCCCCTTAATTCCTCTTTAAGTTTTCGGCAAAATCAAAGAGGAAGAGGGAGAGGAAGGGAGGAAGGCAAGTTGTCTTTCTCTTGCTCTTTTCTTATTTTCTTTTGGCTAGCTTTTACTCTTACCTTTATCATAAGTTTCCCTCCTTTGCTATCAATATCTTCTCTCTATCCCAATTGGTTTCTACTAATTAATTCTATGAAATATAATATAAGAGGTTCAAGGTTCAATCCTTGACCTCTCCCTATTTTTATTTCTTTTTATTTCCTTTTTGGTTCAACTCACTTCCTATTATTTTCTAAGGCAAAATTCCACATTCATATATTTATCTTACAAGCTTAGTGGGTATTACAGTACCCCGTACCTCATAAAAAGTTCATCCTCGAACTTTAAAATAGTTGCATCAGGTGGCACTGAACTTTCGGCTGAGTGCATCGGCCACTTTGTTCGCCTTTCCGGGGTGATAAAGAATCTCGCAGTCATAATCTTTAACTAATTCGAGCCATCGGCGTTGCCTCATATTCAGGTCTTTTTGCGTGAAGAAATATTTCAGACTCTGATGGTCGGTATAAATCTTACACTGAGTTCCATATAAATAATGTCTCCATATTTTGAGAGCGAAGACCACGGCTGCTAGTTCTAAGTCATGAATGGGATAATTCTTCTCATGCTCTTTAAGTTGTCTTGAAGCATAAGCAATGACTTTGCCATCTTGCATGAGTACAGCTCCAAGTCCTGTGATGGAAGCATCGCTATACATATCGAAGCCTTTGTTGGTTTTCGGAAGAGTAAGAATCAGAGCACTGGTCAGTCTCCTTTTTAATTCCGTGAAACTCTTCTCGCAAGCTTCTGTCCATTCATACTTGGTACTTTTCTTGGTGAGGGTTGTCATAGGGGCTGCGATTTTGGAGAAATTCTCTACGAATTTCCTGTAATAACCTGCTAGTCCAAGAAAACTCCTGACTTCTCATAGCTTCGATTTTTACTTGGATCCACCATAACTCCATCTTTGGAGATGACATGACCTAGAAATATTACCCGGTCAAGCCAAAACTCGCATTTGGAGAATTTTGCATATAGTTGTTTCTCTTGAAGGATCTGTAGTACAGTATTCAGGTATTCAGCATGTTCTTCTGGGGGTTCTTGAGTAGATAAGTATATCATCAATGAAGACAATTACAAATTTATCAAGATATGCCGTAAATACTCGATTCATCAGGTCCATAAATACTGCAGGAGCGTTGGTTACTCCGAAAGGCATAACTATGAACTCATAATGTCCATACCGAGTTCGAAATGCTATTTTCGGTATATCATCTGGTTTCACCTTCACTTGATGATAACCGGATCGTAGATCTATTTTTGAGAAAACGGTCGCACCCTTCAGTTGATCGAACAGGTCATCGATTCGTGGGAGTGGGTATCGGTTCTTGATCGCTCGGTAGTCTATACAGATACGCATAGACCCATCATTCTTCTTTACGAATAGCACTGGAGCTCCCCATGGAAAGTGACTAGGACGAATAAGTCCCTTGTCGAGTAATTCGGATAACTATTCCTGAAGTTCCTTTAATTCAGCCGGAGCCATACGATAAGGTGCTTTTGAAATCGGCTGAGTACCAGGAGTCAATTCGATTCCGAATTCTATCTCTCTGTCAGGGGCCAACCCTGGTAGTTCATCTGGAAATACTTTTGGATAGTTGCATACTACTCTGACATCTTCTAACTTTGGATCTTTGATTTGATTGGTATCAACCACTTGTGCTAGAAACCCCATACATCCTTTATCTAACATCTTTTGTGCTTTAATAGATGACAATAACTTCTCCGTTCCTTTTGATTCTCCGTGAAATTCAAACTCTGGTTCATTTTCGGGTCGGAAAATCACTTTTCTTTTGCGGCACTCGATTGATGCGTCGTACTTACTAAGGAAATCCATGCCCAAAATTATGTCATAATCCTGCATATCAAGTACTATCAGATTGCAGTAGAGTTCTCTGTTTGCGATCCGAATAAGTACTGCTTGCAGCATATAGTCCGATGGCATAATCTCCCCCATGGTAAGGTTGTTAAGAAGGTGTCCTCTAGAGTTCGGAGTGGTATGTCTAGCTTCTTCATAAAAGGTATTGAAACGAACGAGTGTGTTGCCCCAGTATCAAATGATACTACAGCATACTGATTGTAAATAAGTAGCTGACCCGTGACTACCTGTGTCAGGTCTGGTGGAGTCACTGTCCCCTCGGTTCGGGCATTGCGTGTCCTAACCATGTTTATCTAAATAAGGACAATTAGACTAGTGTAAGTGGTTATCGTTTTAGCCAACCTAACTTACTGTTTTGTTTCTATTTATTTGTTCTAGTATTATTCCTAACCTACCAATATGAAATCCTAATCTAAATTATAACTAAAAGCATAGAATAAAGCATCAAACATAAGCAAGTAAAACATGAAGCTAAAGCATAAACAACATAAAGAAATGTAAGGAATATAATGACAAACAATGTAACATAAGGAAATAAAGCATAAGCAATGTAGTAAAGAAATAAAACATAGGCAATATGACAAGGAAGAAAAATAAAGCATAAGTTATATAACATGAAACTAAACATACGCATATAACAAGAAATTTAAGCATAAACAATATAAGAAATTCAAAGAATAAATCAAGCAAATAATATAACACAAGAAAATAAGCATGAGCATATAAAATTAAGCATAAACATATAACAAGAAAATTAAACATAAGCATTCTTACTTGGAGCGGCAGGTAGGAGGCTTGATGTGTGTGTAGTGAGCTGGCAATAACCTCCCTAAGGGACGGGGCTACGATACTCTACGTATAAATTTTTCTTTTTAAAATAGCGGAAGACTTAAAATAATTTTCATAGTTTTAATAAAAACTTTTCTTTTAAATTTCTTTTGAACTATACTATCACATGGCATCAAAATCATAACATCAAATCCAGTGGAACCATAATGTCAAGCCACACATGTTTAGGTATCACAAGTCATAAAATACCAATGCATAGTTCTTTAAAGAAACTTTAAGCAGGTTCTTAATTAGTTGCCTAGCCACCGCCACACACATCTTCGTTGCCCCTCCTGCTGCTCCTTTAGCTCATCCAGCTTTTCCCTTTATCTGTGGTACAAGGAAAGTAAGCTGTGAGCACTCATGGCTCAGTAACTTCCTTTCCTACTCACTAAAGCCAAAAATCAGCACATAATCAAGAATGCATCAATAAGTCATAATCTCAACTAATCATGGCATAACATAGCATTCTATTCAAGCATATCATGCATCATAATATAATCACAACTAGACATAGCATATCAAGCATCACCATGGCCGAAACATATACATAGTGCATTGCATAAAACATAGCTAGATATGGCATAACAAACAAGTATCATGGTATATCAAAGCATGGCCGAAACATGTATATCAAAGCATCATACTATGGCCGAAACATGTACATCAAGGCATCATCATATCCATGGCCGAAATCTATATATCAAGCATCAACAAATCCATGGCCGAAACATGTCTATAAGGTATAGCATGAACATAACATAATCATACCTTATCATGGCATATCATAATCAAGAGCATAACATGAAACATAGCATAATCATAAGGTGTATGCAATATGATTTTGGAAAACATGTATCCGAAAAACATGTGTATGTCTCATGATCTTTAAAACCATTTTCTTTTACATATATACTTGAAAGTAATCTCAACATAAGGGGGATCCTGGCTATGTACCACTTACATATTGCGCGCAACCTTGTAGGTCCAAGGTAGCAAGTCTTGAACCCTACGAGGCAAACATACTAGGCCCTTAGTCCTAGGGGCACTTAGGAGCCCATCCCTAACGAGGTCCTTAGTCCCCGGGACGCTTATGGAGCCTACCCTTGGTACAAGCCAGTCACACATAAAGTAAAGTACATGTCATATATATCATGTATCATAAAAGCATGCATCACTTAGGCACACATCATATCATAAAAGTATGCTTCACTTAGGCATACATCATGTCATAAAAGTATGCATCACTTAGGCATACATCATATCATAAAGGTATGCATCACTTAGGCATACATCATGTCATAAAGGTATGCATCACTTAGACATACATCATATCATAAAGGTATGCATCACTTAGGCATACATCATGTCATAACAATATGCATCACTTAGGCATAGATCATAAAAACATGCATATCTTAAGCATAAAGCATATCATCAAGCATGCATGATTTAACCACATAGCATATCATGGAAGCATGCATATTTTAAGCACTAAACATAGCATTAAAGCATGCATAATTTAACCACATATCATAACATAAGCATGCATATTTTTTAGCACAAAGCATATCATATCATAAAAGCATGCATATCATATCATAAGTCATAAATCACAAGCATACATATTGAGCATAAGGGTGTATCTTGTGATTATCCTATCATAGGAAACATGGTATCATATTTATCTTGGTTTTAAGCTTCCTAAACCCTTGTGGCCGAAACCCTTTAGAGCTCAATTTAGGTTAAACACAATATCCAACCATGTGGCACCTAAATTATCATCATAACATTTTCATAGGAAGCATTATAAACATGATTAACTTAGTTTCTAAGTTCCTCAAGTCCCTAATTTCATATGGCCGAAACCTTAAGGTGTGAAACAAGGTTCCATATGACATAAAAGCATGGACAACTTTAAATCATATTTATAATATTTTTACCAAGGAACAAGGTAAACACATTTGAATTAGTTCCTAAGTTCTTTAAGCCCTTAACATATGTCATGGCCGAAATTTAACAAGTTCTCATTAGGGCTACAAACAAGCATACAAGCATGTAAACTTGGACTAACATTATGTATAAATTCATACAAGGCATCATACAATAGTTATGGCCGAAACATACCCTAGCATCATTTTAGGTCATAAAACAACATATAGCAATTGAACCTTGGCTTTCTACTTATCATATTTCATCTAGAGTGACATGAGCATATTTAATTTAAGTCCTAAGGTTTCTAGGGCATCTATTCCTTCATGACCGAAACATTCAAGGGTTCATTTAGGTCATGGAAAAATTATACAAGCATGTGAAACAATCAACACATTATCCTATTTTCATAAGAAGTACTTTTAACACATTTGGTTTCATTTCTAAAGCCTCTAGGTCTTTTAAACCCTACTTGGCCGAAACTCACAGAATATAAACTTGCTTCAAATAGCCTAAAATCATGAGAATTTATACAAGTTTCATAGCATGTATAAGGACAAGCATAATGAGTATACATATGAATTGTGTCTTAGGCTTTCTAGGTTTCTTTTTCTCTTTTTCTTTTATTTTTTTCTCATGGCCGAAACCTACCATTCCTTAGCTAGGTTTTTAAGTGGCCTAAATCATGAAAAACCTAAGTAAGTTTCATGGCAAAAGTTACTAAGAAACATATATACAAATTGGTTCATGAATAAACTAGGACCCCTTGTGGTCATACATGTTATATGTCATGCAACTAATTTTTTTACACCCTAATTAAGCATGAGGGCATTAAACAACTTTCATATCTAAATAGTAAAGAGGTCTTGAGCATATTAATATTTTTTTTAAGCTTTTCTAAGCTATCCATCTCATCATGGCCGAAAAACCCTAAGAAGGAGTTCATGAAATTCTAGCAATATTCAAGCATACAAATCCTTTAAGATCTTTGTATTCTATCACATGAGCATGGTTATTTAAATTTAAAGGTCTTCCTAACCCTAAACCCTTTCCTGACCGAATCATATGAGTGGGTTTTCTTTTAGTTTCAAATATCTTCTAAGGAAGAAAACTAATACATGATCCTTAATATTTCATCGGGAGAACCTTGTACTAGTTGGGTAAAACAATAAATTTCCCTAGCCTCTTAAGAATATTTTTGGCCGAAATTCTAGGGTTCAATACTCCTCTGATCAAGCATCATATAGGTATAAAAGCATGAAGGAGAACCCCTTTACATAGCATAGAAAAATCTATCATGTAGTGAAGACTAGTTTAAACATCATTAGATTTTGAAAGCTCTTCTTGGCCGAATTTTCTCAAACTTGTTTCTAGGTTTTAAAATCTTCATAAAATCCAAAAAGCACATAAAATCCTTGTACCACAGGTGAGGGGAAGCTTACATCCTTTTCGCTTGTGGATCTAAGGTATAGTGAAGAAGAAGTAGCCTCTTCTTCTAGTTCCTTTCCCTTGATTCCCTTGCTAAGTCCTCCTTGTATCTTAGGTTTTCTTAGGAGAAAACCTTGGCTTGGGGCCGAAAATGGAGGAGAGGGGGAACTGAGGTTTCGGTGAGGGAGAGGAGAGAATGAGAAAAATGAGAGAAAATAGAATTTTCCCTTTACATATTCTCTTTTATGTTAAGGGGGAAGAGGTAGCAAACTTAGTTTTTGCTTTCCTTCTCCCTTAGCCTTTTTTTTCTATTTTATTTTTATTTTTTTTTATTTATTTATCCTCATTATTCATGGTGAAATAAGGGGGAATGAATCCCCTTAATTCCTCTTTAAGTTTTTGGCAAAATCAAAGAGGAAGAGGGAGACGAAGGGAGGAAGGCAGGTTGCCTTTCTCTTGCTCTTTTCTTATTTTCTTTTGGCTAGCTTTTACTCTTACCTTTATCATAAGTTTCCCTCCTTTGCTATCAATATCTTCTCTCTATCCCAATTGGTTTATACTAATTAATTCTATGAAATATAATATAAGAGGTTCAAGGTTCAATCCTTGACCTCTCCCTATTTTTATTTCTTTTTATTTCATTTTTGGTTCAACTCACTTCCTATTATTTTCTAAGGCAAAATCCCACATTCATATATTTATCTTACAAGCTTAGTGGGTATTACAGGTTCCTGGTACCGGTCCAAATTCAAAAGCTCCGTACCGAATGTCTCCAGCAGAACTGAAAGAGTTACAAGAACAACTCCAGGAGCTGCTTGACAAAGGCTCCATCCGCCCTAGTCACTCACCATGGGGAGCTCCAGTGTTGTTCGTTAAGAAGAAAGACGGATCTATACGAATGTGCATAGGTGTAACGCCAGCCCCTCCTACTAGTAGGGCGGGGTTACTTACTTATCATGGGGAACATACATGCATATAAACATTTCTTTTCTAAAGTAAAATAGTGGAAGAACTTATTATGAAATCATGAAATCATGCGGAACATTACATAAACAAACTTAGTTCATGTCAACATAAAATAACATAAGCAGGTCTTTTTCATTTTATTTTCTTAGCCGAGCCACCACCACACACATCTCTCGCCTCTCCTACGGCTCCCTTAGTTTATCCATTCTTTGCTTTTATCTGCGGTACAAGGAAAGTAAGATATAAGCACACAGGCTTAGTAAGATCCTTTCCTACTCACAAAAACGTATTTCATATCATAATCACTTAAACATATAACAATGGAGACATAATCATCTAAACATCATATCATGTAAACATGGCATCATAACATATCATCTCATAAAGAATATCATGCTATATCATATCATAAATCATAAGAGCATCATGTCATATAAATCATAGGAGTATCATAAAGAAATATCATGATGTATCATATCATAAATAAAAGAGCATCATGTCATATAAATCATAAGAGCATATCATATCATAAAGAAATATCATGATGTATCATATCATAAATAAAAGAGCATCATGTCATATAAATCATAAGAGCATATCATATCATAAAGAAATATCATGATGTAGCATATCATAAATAAAAGAGCATCATGTCATATAAATCATAAGAGCATATCATATCATAAAGAAATATCATGCAAGATGTCTTTTAAAACATATGTCATGTCATGTGCATGATGTCTTAAAACATATCATATAATACTTGAACATAATATCATCATGAGGGCCCGGCTTGTACCACATACATACATAAATGCGCGCAATCCCTAGGACAGGGTAGCTAGCCCCGAACCTACTAGGGAACTAGGTCCGTACTATGACCGTCGACCTAGGGGCGTACTAAGGAGCCCATCCCTTTTTACTAGACCCGTTCATAGTCCGTCGGCCTAGGGGCGCTTATGGAGCCCACACTTGGTACAAGCCATACAAAGTAAAATAGCATATCATGGTACATGTCATAACATAGCATATCATGAAGAGTGCTCTTAGTCCCCAAGGGGAAGTAACTCTTAGGCCTTCACTTGTCATATCATAAAGAGTGCTCTTAATCCCAACACAAAAGGGAAGCAACTCTTAGGTCTTTTCTTGTCATATCATAAAACATGCATACTTGAGCACATAGCACATCATAAGAGACATTATCATGCATGGATCATAAGCATACATAAATGAGCATAATACTTGTCATATCATAAAGCATGCATACTTGAGCATATAGCACATCATAAGAGACATTATCATGCATGGATCATAATCATACATAAATAAACACATCACCTATCATAGCAAAACGTAATCATGCATGGGATCATTAAATAACATCTCTTAATTCATAACGTATCATGTGAGGCACATAATGATTAATAATTGGATCTCAATCACCAAATTCTATAGGGAGGCCGAAACATTCAAGGTATTTCCCTAAGGTACAAGCAACATCAAAGCATATGAACCTTAACTCAATTTCATAGCATTTATCATAAAGAACATCATGAGCATATTTAGTTAGGTTCTAAGCTTCCTAGGTCTTTCAACCTAATTGTGGCCGAAACATTGTAAGCATGAACCTAGGTTACAAGTGGCACAAAACATATGAATCCCTAAACCAATTTCATATCATATACTTTAAGGAACATCATGAGTATGTTTTGTTTAGGTTCCAAGCTTCCTTGGTATTTAAATCTTGTTCTGGCCGAATAGTAAGGAGCATGAAACTAAGTTCTAAACAACATACAAACATGAGAATATCATGTTAACTTCATATCATATCATAAGGAAAGTCATGAGCATGTTAAATCAACTTTTAAACTTTCCTAGGCTCCTAATCCCATCATGGCCGAAGGTTCAAAGAGTATGAACCTAAACTCTAAACAATATACAAGCATAAGAATCTCATGTTAACTTCCTATCATATCATAAGGGAAGTCATAAGCATGTTAAACCAATTTTTAAGCTTCCCTAGGTCTTGAATTCTATCATGGCCGAAAGTTCATGAAGAGGAAATTTAAGCTCTAATCATACAAGCATAAGAATCTTATGTTAGCTTCATATCATATCATAAGGGAAGTCATAAGCATGTTAAATCAATTTTTAAGCTTCCCTATGTCTTGAATTCTATCATGGCCGAAAGTTCATGAAGAGGGATTTTAAGCTCTAAACAACATACAAGCATAAGAATCTCATGTTAGCTTCATATCATATCATAAGGGAAGTCATAAGCATGTTAAACCAATTTTTAAGCTTCCCTAGGTCTTGAATTCTATCATGGCCGAAAGTTCATGAAGAGGGAATTTAAACTCTAAACAACATACAAGCATAAGAATCTCATGTTAGCTTCATATCATATCATAAGGGAAGTCATAAGCATGTTAAACCAATTTTTAAGCTTCCCTAGGTCTTGAATTCTATCATGGCCAAAAGTTCATGAAGAGGGAATTTAAACTCTAAACAACATACAAACATGAATATCAAGCTAACTTCATATCATATCATAAGGGAATTCATGAGCATGCTAGATTTAATTTTAAGCTTCCTTGGACCCTAAAATTGATCATGGCCGAAACATAAGGAGGCATGCATCTAGGTTCCAATTAACCTACAAGTGTGAAAACACTAAGTACTCTTCATAACATATTAATAAGCAAGTCATGATCATGGTAGACTAAATTTTTAACCTCTCTTAGTAAATTTCTCTATCATGGCCGAACACTTCATGAGCATGTATTTAGGTTTTAAGTAACATATAAGCATAAAAACACCAAACAAATCTCTTATCATAGGGTACATATCATAAGGACATAGTGAGCATATTTAGTTTAGGTCTTAAGCTTTCCTAATCCTTTATTCATACTTTGGCCGAAAGTTCAAGAGCATGTATCTAAGTTTTAGGTAAGCATACAAGCATAAGAAACATTCACTAACTCCTATACTAGGGCACATATCATAAGAACATAGTGAGCATGCTTAGTTAGGTCTTAAACTTCTCTAAATCCTTTGTTCAAGTTTTGGCCGAAATCTCAAGAATTGATTCTAGATTTTTAAGCATTCTAACTTTATGGAAAACACGTAAACAACTTGTACCATAGGTGAGGGGATACTTACAACTTGTTGCTTGTTTTTTTTCCTAAGGAAGATGGTACCCTTGTGAAGAGGGAGAAGAAACTTCTCTTCTTAGTTGTCTCTTTTCTTCTCTTACTTGTAAGGAGTAGATCTTGAAGACTCCTTCTTGTGAATTAGTTTTTCTTAGCAAGAAAAACCTTAGCTTGGATTTTTGGAAATGAGAGAGGGAGAGTTTTAGGTTTCGGTGGAGAAGGAAGAAGGAGAAGGAAGGAGGAGGAAGAAGAAGGAGGAAGAATTAACCAACTTTCTTTCCCTTTTCTTCTCTCATTCCTATTTATTCCCAATGAGAATGAAGCATGTCCCCATTCATCCCATTAACTCCTCTATCTCCTCACTCTCTTAATTCCCACGAAAATAGAACAAAAAGAAGGAAGAAAGGCATCTTGTCCTTTGCTTGCTTCTTTTCTTAACCAAGAGGAAGAGGAGGTAAGCTACTTGATTTTCTCTTGTTCCTTTACTTAATTATATTCTTACTTTTAACTATAATTCCCATTCTTTTCTATTCATATATCATTCATTACTCTAGTGATTACCATACACCAATTTAACTCTATCATTTGTGGGAGGTTCAAGGTTCAAACCTTAACCTCTCTTTCTTTTTATTTCATCTTGGTTTCTATTTCCATTTCTCTTTTCTTTTATTCTAAAAGAAAAATATCCATAGGTATAGCTTATCATTTCGTGGGTGTTACAGTACACCATACCTCATAGAAAGTTCATCCTCGAACTTAAAATAGCTCAGGATACTTTCGTTTCATATCGTCTTCTCGCTCCCAAGTGGCTTCTTCGAACCTTTGATTTTGCCATAGGACCTTTACTAAAGGTACCTCTTTGTTCCTTAGTCTTTTGATATCTCGATCTAATATCTGGACCAGTCGGCTCTCATAACTTAGGTCCTCTTGCACTTGTACTGTTTGTGGTTCGATCACTTGGTCCATGCTCGGAATACATTTCTTTAGCATCGAAACGTGGAACACGTTGTGGATGGCTGACATCTCCTGAGGCGGCTCTATTTCGTAAGCTACCTTACCAATTCTTTTCAAAACTTGATATGGTCCCACATAGCGCGGGCTTAGCTTTCCCTTCTTACCGAACCTCATTACTCCTTTCATAGGAGCTACCTTGAGGAATACTGAGTCTCCGACACTGAATTCCAATGGCCTTCATCGCTTATCCGCGTAATTCTTCTGTCGACTCTGAGTAGTTTCTATTCTTTGGCGGATGTTCTGTATAGCACGGGTGGTGTTATCAATGAACTCTGTTCGAAATCCCATCTCCTTCTTTTCACCGCCTTCATACCAACATATAGGGGATCTACATTTCCTCCCGTACAGAGCCTCGTAGGGCGCCATTCCAATAGTAGCCTGGTAACTATTGTTGTAGGCGAATTCCGCTAAGCATAAATATCGGCACCAGCTCCCGTTGAAGTCTAAGGTGCAAGCCCGTAACATGTCTTCCAGTACTTGGTTCACCCTTTCTGTTTGTCCGTCGGTCTGAGGGTGGAAGGCAGTACTGAACAATAGCTTTGTACTGAGAGCCTTCTGAACACATTCCCAAAAATGTGAAATAAAGCGACCATCTCTGTCAGAAATTATGGTCTTAGGAATCCCATGTAATCTAATAATTTCCTTGACATATAATTGAGCCAGTTGCTCAATTGAATAAGTCTTCTTGATTGCCAGGAAATGGGTGGATTTTGTTAATCTGTCCACGATTACCCATATAGCGTCATAGTCGTTTGTTGTCTTAGGTAATCCTAAGATAAAGTCCATAGAGATATCTTCCCATTTCCACTCTGAAATTTGGACTGGCTGCAGTAATCCTCCAGGCCTCTGGTGTTCTTCTTTAACCCTCTGACAGGTCAGGCAGGTACTGACGTACTGAGCCACATCTCTTTTCATACTGGACCACCTCTGACAGGTCAGGCAGGTACTGAACAAAGTAACAATTAAGAACTAGTACCCTCTTCCCAGAATAGATGATCTATTTGATCAGTTAAAGGGGACAACAGTGTTCTCTAAGATAGATCTGTGCTCTGGGTACCATCAGTTGAAAGTGAAAGAAAGTGATATACCCAGAACAGCTTTCAGGACCAGATACGGACACTACGAGTTTGTAGTCATGCCTTTTGGAGTGACTAATGCACCTGCGGTCTTCATGGACTTAATGAACAGAGTGTTCAAAGAATACATCGACAAATTTGTCATCGTGTTCATCGACGACATTCTAATTTATTCCAGAACCCCAGAGGAGCATGACACGCACTTGAGAATAATACTGCAGGCCCCTCAGCAAAAGCAGCTTTATGCTAAATTTTCGAAGTGCGAGTTCTAGTTGGAGCAGGTGGCGTTTCTAGGTCACATCATTTCTAAAGAAGGTATTCAAGTGGATCCAGCCAAAATAGAAGCGGTCAACAACTGGAGTAGACCCAAGAACGCTAGGGGGATCAGAAGCTTCCTTGGTTTAGCTGGGTACTACAGGAAATTCGTGAAGGACTTTTCCAGGATAGCCTCTCCACTAATAACCCTAACTAGGAAGAACAAGAAGTTTAAATGGTCAGACAGATGTGAGCAAAGTTTCCAAGCATTGAAGAAGAGATTGACCAGTTCTCCCATTCTGACTGTTCCAGAGAGTGACAAGAGTTTTGACATATACAGTGATGCTTCCAAGATGGGCCTTGGAGCTGTTCTCATGCAAGAAGGGAAGGTTATAGCTTATGCTACCAGACAACTCAAAGACTATGAGAAGAACTACCCCACTCATGATCTTGAGCTGGCAGCTGTGGTTTTTGCACTAAAACTCTGGCGACATTATTTGTATGGAGTTCAGTGCAGAATCTTCACCGACCATCAGAGCTTGAAGTATTTCTTTACCCAGAAGGATTTAAACATGAGACAGCGCAGGTGGCTAGAGTTGGTTAAAGATTATGATTGTGAAATCCTCTACCACCCAGATAAAGCTAACAAAGTGGCAGATGCACTAAGTCAAAAGTCCAGTGCAACCCTGATGCTCTTGTCATCATTAGCACTACCACTGCAAAAGGAACTGTTAGATTTTAGAGTCGAAATTGTTTATGGGCAACTCTCTGCATTGACAATAGAGTCAACCTTGCTTGAGGATATACAGAGAAAGCAAAGTGAAGATCCAAATATTCAGAAGATCAAGCAAGGGATACAAAAAGAAGAAATTTCAGAGTTTCGAGTATCAGACAGTGGAATTCTTTATCAGAGGAGCCGCCTTTATGTTCCCAATGATGAGGAATTGAAGAGGAAGATTCTAGAAGAAGCTCATAGTACACCATACTCCATGCATCCTGGTTCCACCAAGATGTATCAAGATTTAAAGTAGAGATTCTGGTGGTCTGGACTCAAGAGGGATGTAGCAAAATATGTCAGTACCTGTCTGACATGCCAGAGAGTCAAAGCAGAGCACCAGAGACCAGAAGGAGTTCTACAACCTCTTCCAATACCAGAGTGGAAGTGGGAAGAAATATCCATGGACTTTATAACAGGTCTTCCAAGAACCACTAATGGAAATGATGCGATATGGGTGATAGTGGATAGATTGACCAAGTCTGCCCACTTTCTAGCAATCAAGGTGTCCCACTCTATAGAGCAGTTGGCACAGCTATATGTTAAGGAAGTGATCAGACTTCATGGAGTCCCGAAGTCTATCGTTTCTGACAGAGATGGACGCTTCACCTCTCATTTTTAGGAGTGTGTCCAGAATACATTAGGCACCAAACTCAAGTTCAGTATAGCCTTCCATCCCCAGACTGATGGACAGACAAAACGAGTAAATCAGATTTTAGAAGACATGCTCAGGGCTTGTGCATTAGATTTTAAAGGCAGTTGGTGCAAGTATCTGTACTTAGCTGAATTCGCCTACAACAATAGCTATCAGGCTACTATCAAGATGGCACCTTATGAGGCACTGTATGGCCAAAAGTGTAGATCACCTATATGCTAGTTGGAAGCTGGAGAAAGAAAAGAGATGGAATCAAAATTGGGCAAGCAGATCGAGATGATGGAAGAAACCACACAGACTATCCAGAAGATCAGACAGAGGATTGAGACTGCCCAGAGTAGATAGAAAAGTTATGCTGACACTCGCCGTAGGTCACTTGAATTCCAAGTAGGGGATTCAGTCTTTCTCAAAGTTTCTCCTATGAAGGGAGTGATGAGATTTGGCAAAAAGGGCAAGTTAAGTCCCCGCTACGTAGGGCCATACCTAATCACAGAAAGGATTGGGAAGGTAGCTTACAAGCTAGACTTACCACAAGACATGTCAGCAATACATAATGTATTTCATGTCTCTATGCTAAAGAAGTGCCTTCACGACCCTAGCCAAGTGATTCAGCCTCAGTCAGCGCAAATCCAGGAGGATCTTAGCTATAAGAGTAGACCTACACAGATAGTGGACAGAGAAGTTAAGAGGCTAAGGAATAAAGAAGTACCACTAGTGAAGGTCATCTGGCAGAATCAGAAGCACGAGGAAGTTACTTGGGAACGTGAGGACAGCATGAGACAGAAATATCCAGAGTTATTCTAAGTTTGAGGATGAACTTTTTATAAGGTATGGGGAATTGTGATAACCCAAATTTCCTCCTTACGAGTCCTAATAGTGCTTAAAAATATTTATAAATGCTTTAGAAATATTCTAGAGATTTTTAGGAATTTTTAGAGTATTTTCATTCAATTTTTGGAGTTCGTTTGGTATTTTTACCAAAAGAAAGAAGTTTCAAAAAATAAAGAGGTTCGACCGAGGTTCGAACCCACGACCTCCAACCCGATACGAGACTTAAGCGAAACGTGATGACCAAGAACCCAGCAGGGCCATGGTGATCAAATAAAAGGCGGAATTATATTTAAGTAGTAGTTGATGACAAGAATTTTTAGGTATTAAGAGAGGAGTTGGATTTAGTTTTCCCGAAACCTAATTCCTTCTTCTCTTCACGTGCGACTGCGGTGCTCGGGCGGAAAACAAAACCGAGGATAGGGCATCATTTCCGGTGACCGGCCAAGGTTCATCCGAAGGTTTCTACACATCCTCGCAGTCCTCTCGCCGAGGAGAGTTCGTAGGCACAAAGAAGGGGCTGAAATCTCGAGTTCTCCGAAACCCTAGAAGCCGTTTTGCTCGGTAGTAAGTCCAAGAACGAGGTAACTGCTACTCACCTGCAGTAAGGGTAGTTTCGAGCTTCTATTTAGCGTCTCTTATGTTTTTTTTGGAATATGCTGTAAAGATTGTGGATTTTGAGTTTTTTGCTGTGAGTTCATAAGGAAATGAAAAGGGTTTTGAATGGATTGGGCATGAAGTTTAGACTCCTCAACCCTTATAATTAGCATTTCATGTTTAGATTTCCACACAATCAGATCACTTTGAGCCTTGCAGGTCTCGGTCTTGTTGGCAGGTAATGAGTAGGAGATGAGTTAGGTTTCAAGCATGTGCTGTTGGTTTCGTGGTTATTGCTATGAACAGAAATGGCTTATACGTTTGTAATATCTTAGTGTTTAATTTCCTTGCTGCCGTGTATCTCAATTCAGTTTGTTAGATTGGGAAAATGAATGAACTGATCAGATTGGCATGTGGCTTAGTAGTTCAGTTGTGTAGTAAATTTGTATACATGAAGTTTTGGATCTATTGTTTTCAGCTGTAGATTTTTCTGTTAAATCCGAAGAAGAACAACCCATAATTTTATACCAGCCTGAGACTTTTTGCTGATTTACTAAGATTATTCTGTTGGCTGGTTTTTGTTTGAGTGTGAAGGGCTTTATTAGTAGTATGCAGAATTTTGTAGCATAGTATGTAAAATTTTATGCAGAATTTTGTAATATAGTATGCAGAATTTTGATTAACATAGTAAGCAAAATTTGGTAGCATAGTATGCAGAATTTTGATTAGCATAGTATGCAGAATTTTGATTAGCATAGTATGCAGATTTTTGTTTATGCATTTCAATGTTAGAATTTGTTTAAAGATTTCAGTTTTTAAAGAAGCATTCTTTTATTAGAAGTATTAACAAGTATAAGTATTTTACTTGAGAAGGCTAGTACCCGACTTCCGAGGTTGTCGTTAAACAAATTTAAGTGACTGTTTCTGAGGTCTCGGCCCTAGTAAGACCAAGGTCATTACCCTCAAAGGACTGGTGGCTCGCTACCTCAGTTTCTATTAGGGAGCGCACATTGGTACTAAGCCTGGGCCCAAGAGATTAGTATTTTGAAGTATAAAAGTATAAGTTTTGAATAAGTGAAATAAGCTTCACATAAGTTTAAAATTCAGCAAGTTTAGTTTCTTTTATGCTAGCATGTTATTTAGAATTTTCTTGCTATTATTTGCTATTAGATGAGCAGCTTTACATGTTTAGCATTTCAGTATATTCACATGCATATTCGAGTTTTGTGAGTTAGATAGCGCTTACTAAGCAATTTTGCTTATAGTTGCATTTCCTCTTACTGCAGATAAAGGAAAGGAAAAGCTACAGCGAAGGAAGGCGACAAAGAGGTGCGGATGGATGTGTGATATTTGGACTATGAAAGCCTTGGGATTTAGTTTAATAATTCATTAAGACTTTGTATTCAGAATGTCGGAACCATTCTTTCATGTTGTTAGATTTGCATTGGATATTTTATGTTTAAAACTCTTTCTTTTAATTGCTATGCACATTGGTTTATTATCTGAGTTGTATCATTGTTGCATACTTGTGTAGATTTATATATATAGTTTCTAGCATGTTCAAATTGAAGTATAGTTTTAGTTGTGAACGTATGCTTGAGTAGTATGTTTTCCGCTGTTACATATTGTATGCTTTGAGTTTTGAGAGTTTTAAGCATAGATAATTTCATGTGAGCAACATTAGTTAAGATAAGTTAGTAGTCTAATAGCGCTCCACCCTCACAAACTAGTAGTGAGGAGGGTGGGGTGTTATAGTTTGGAATTTGGATGCTTGAGCAAGCATGCTTATAACTTGGACGAACGACATGAGAGTGTAGAATTTGGGTGCATGTGCAAGCATGCTTATAACTCGGTTAAATAGTCCAAGAGTCTAGGATTTGGACTAGTGAGTAAGCATGCTTATAACTTGGTCGAACAGTCTGAGAGTTTGAAACTTAGGTGTGTGAGCAAGCATACTTATAACTCAACCGAACAACACAAGAGTCTAGAATTTAGGCACGTGAGCAAGCATGCTTATAACTTAGTTAAACGGTCTGAGAGTCTAGAATTTAGCCATGTGAGCAAGCACACTTATAACTCGATCGAATGAGCAACTGTATTTTGTCTTCGTAGGATGATATCATAAGAATCTCGACTCAACTACCTTAATGGGTGGACAACCCATCCACATAGATTTTTCAAGTTTTTTTTTATTTCGAGCTTTGTATCTTAGTTACAAAATCGGCTAAGGTTTGAGCTTTGATGGTCATTCAGGGTTGGTACTGTATGTTATATTTACTCAGCTCCATAGTCCACTTAATCAATCTTCCTGAAGCTTTCGAGTTTCTGAGCACTCGGCCTAGTGTGCTATTGGTCAATATGATGATTGGATGAGAATGGAAATAAGGACATAACATCCGAGCGGCTAACACTAGACCATATGCTAACTTCTCTTAAGCGGTGTAGCGACATTCAACATCTTCAATAAATGACCCAAAAAATACACTGGTTTCTATTCCTTTCTCTCCTGCCTTACGAACACCGACTCAACAACACTTTTGGTGGTGGACAAATACACCCACAATGGCTTGCCCACTATTGGTTTAGCAAGTAGAGCCAAGGCAAATAGGTAATTCTTTAGTTCCTCCAGCGCTTTGTGACACTTAGCATCCCATTGGAACTTGGTTGCCTAACGAAGTATTTTAAAAAAGGGTAGGCTTCAGTTGGCCGATCTAGAAATGAAATGGGATTGTGCTGTGATCTGTCTGGTCAGCCGTTGAGCTTCCTTCAGATTATGTGGGGGAGTCATGTCTCGGAGAGCCTGCACCTTGTTCAGATTAGCCTCAATTCCTTGCTCTATCACTATGTAGCCCAACAAACACCCACTCTTGGCTTCAAACAAGTATTTGTTGGGGTTGAGCTTGAGTATACTCCCTCAATGTTTGTTACGAACCGCAAGTGTACGGTTACGTCGTCAGTAATATAAAAGATTATCGTATCTACACAGACTATTGATTAAGCACTAGTTAACTTCGCACGGAGAATTATCTAGACAAACGTAAAATTGGTTGGGAAAGAAAACACGAGAAAGAAAAGAGGAAAGAGAGGGAATGGATCTTGAGAGGGGTTGAGCAAAGAGGATGTGAGAGATGATAAATTCTAGGATTTTGGTTTACTTGTAATGCTAGGTGATGTTACATAGATTGCTTAGTAACTATCCTCTATGTTCATGATCTTGTAGGAAGTTAGATGCATTACCGACTCTCCCCTGTAGTGGATAAGCCGACATGATCTCTTGCTCCATGTACTATGCTACTAAATGGAAGTGATTCCTATGAAGTCTATTAGCGGGGCAGCCCTGTCACGATGCCCCTCGGTCATACAACATAAAAACACACTAAAACACAATAACATAGAAATAGAAATAGTGATTATGCTCGATCCCCTACTTCCTTGTGGAGATTTGCTTCTCTATTCAAGGTGATACCCTAGACATCCGTTAGCAGGGTAGCCCTGTCACGACGTCCTTCAGTCATACGATCTAGGGTATCCCCCTATAGGATTAACAATTCTACACAACTATTTGATAAAACATGTAAAAGATATATATAAGCATTCACACACACACACACACACACACATCATCAAACATGAACATGGCATTAACAAGTCATTGAATAGAAACATGGCAAATTCAAATAGTTTTACATCTCCATTACAATATAAATACTTCCTACAACCTAGATCTGAGATCTACTCCATTACAAAGGAAGAACAACCCCAAAACATAAAGTAAAGCATACTTACAACCCTAGATGTGAGAAGAAGGGGAAGAAGAGATGCTTGCCGATGATTCCGATGTCTTAGGGATGCCTCCTTGCTCCAGAGATGGATGGATCTTCAAGGGAATGGAGGTGAATGAAGCTCTAGGGTTTCCCCCTTAGGGGAGAACCCTTCCCCAAGGAGAGGGATGAAGTCCCAAACCCAAGATGAGTCAAAGAATGAGGATCTTGACCCTTTTATACCTCCTCCAAATTGCCCAGGAAAACCACGATTATAGGGGTCCGGTAAATTAGATTTTTCACCCATTAAATCAGGTTTTCTCGTGATTCACCCTGAACCAAAGTTGTAGACCTTGCAATTATATTCAATTTGATACTTGGATCGAGCCCTGGATCAAACCGAGCGAAAACTTATAGCGGTTCAAAGTTTGGTTTGCAGTCTGGGCGGAGGTCCAGTTGAACCCGCGATTGGGAGGCACGACCGTGCCATTTAGCACGGGAATGAAGTGCTATCTCTCTGTTGGATCTGAAGAAAAGTTGTAGATCTTGAAGTTAGATATGTCTTGGTATAAAGAAAATCTTGAAACTCCAATGAATCGTAAAGTTATGGTCGTTTTACGATCGGTCTGCAATCTGCCCAGAATTCAGCACAACTCTGTTTTGGCATGGCACATCCCGTGTTCTTCGTCACACAGCTGTGTGAAATCCACACAGCATCACATGGCTTCCTCTCGGGTTGAGTCACATGGTCGTGTGGCTCAAATTTCTATGGCCTTCTTCTCCTTTGCCAAAGTCACACGACCGTGACCTTCCTCGCTACTGGGAACTTAGCATGGTCGTGCCATTTGGCACGGCCATGTGCTGTTTGGACACGGGGAGCTGACACGGCCGTGTGGGTCACATAGCTGTGGCTTGATTTACTTCGGGATGGCCACGCACCCTTGTGTCCTACACGACCCCAACTTGATTTCTTCCAATGTTGCTCCCTTGTGTGTTTTATCTCCATTTTTACTCCAAATAGCATCCTATCAATCAAAACAAGTAAAGAGCATATTTCCGAACATAATATAATGGAAGTATGACATTATAATGAAATAGGGTGCAATAAACATAGATTATGCTAATAAAATACAAATAGATGTGCATCCAAACATGCATAAAAGTACATATAATCTATGCACATCACACCCCTAGACTTAAACCTTTGCTTGTTCTCAAGCAAAACCCGTAATCTAGACTCATGTGGTTAGATAGTGCATCATAATATCTAGCAACTCAAACTAATCCTATCAAATGATTTCATTGGTGAGTAAGATACAAAAGTAGTTTGAGTATGATCTAAGTAGTAGTCCTCCATGCTCAGTGCAATAGTGGCCTATGTTTATCAAGTTTCAATCCCTAAACCTAGTCAAGTCGTCATAGAACTGAATTCCTTATGTTCTCAGCAATAGGTAGTTACCTACCACACGCTTGGTTCATCCTTCTCAATCTACCCAAGGTCTTAAAGGTGTGCTCGATATCAAGAGAAGCATAGTAGTTTTTTTCGCAGTAACCTAAATCGGTCTCAAAGGGGTAACTTGCTAGTTTCAACTCACGACAACTGTTTTTTATATCCCTTATTCATTTTTTCATTCTTATTTTTTTTTCTAAGTGATTGCAAGATGCAACACTTGGACACAAATGCACATAAATGCAAATATTGGGATATTTGTTTTTTCCAAATGAGCTTACATAATTCGAGCATCATCCAGTAACCAAAGTGTAGTTTGAGAAATCACTATGAAAACATTAGTACTAATCATGTTTTATGAATCATGACTATTTTCAAAGTTTTCTACCATCAAAACTAGGCAAAGTGTATAGAGGTCCTAAAACAAGGTTAATACTTACACTCTTATATTAAAAACATTACTCACTTCATGCTATCATAGATAGAAAAAGTTATATCACTAAACATACTAGCACCATAAGTAACACATAAACCACATAACATCTAGAATAAACGTGCTAGTAATTTGCATTAAGGAACAAACAATCATGATGTGATGAATGATGCAACTAGCAAAAAATTTTATTATGCAAAAAGAAATAAGCAAAAACTAAACTAAACCAAATGCATCTAATGCATCCTCCCAGACTTAAACTTTTCATTGTCCCAATGAAAGCTAAAAATAATGTGGAGGAGATTAAAAGTAAGAGAAGTTACCAAATAATGTGTGTCAAATGCCCATGTCATTAACTTCTCCATCATGTAATTGGCCTCCTCCTAATCTTTAAGTCCTATAAAAGAAGGTAGATAACAAAAATTAAGTAGAGGATACATATTTATTATAAAGAAATAAAACTAGAAAGAACTAAAGACATGAATGAAAACAAAGAAATTGGACTTGGGTTACCTCCCAAGAAGCGCTTGTTTAAGGTCTTTAGCTCGACCACCTCATTAGATTCATCTAAATCTCATTCTTGGAGGGGTAAGATATTTTAGAACCCTCTTACTAAGGGCTCTCAGTTTTTCAACAGATATGCTCTCCTTCAAAGGTTCAACCCTATCATGCCCTTTTGACTCTTGTGCAACGTATGTCCTACTATGACCATGCTCAAAAAAGAATTGATTAGTAATGGTAGATAAATCAATTGAAATTTGACTCTTACCAATCACTAATGTAAGTAAATCATTGAACATGGTTTGGACTTTAGATAAGGAAGATTGTGCCTCAAGTGGTGGTCTTTCTAAAAGAGGTGATTCTTGAGACTTAGCTTCTATTGTACAAGTCCCTACACTCTCAACATCAACTAGTTCATGTTCTATATCATCCAAAGTGACTAATGGTTGTATGACTAAGGGGAGTGATTCTTGGGTCATCCCTACACATCCCTCCACAACGTAATTGTAAATTGGTTCAGATGTAGGAAGGAAAGGCTCTTCTTGATCTTCGATATTAGGAGGTAATGGAATTAAAGTGGTGCACTCCTTTATCAAAGTCTTAGATTCATGATCCTCAAGCTCATCATAACATTTTCTTATTATAGACTCGAGATTAGCTGAAATTCTATTGTTTGTTGAGTACATTCTATCAAGTGTATCATGCATTTTCTTGATATCCTTGAGTGATTCAGCTTGGATAGCTTGAAGCTCCTCTAAACATTTTAACATTCTATCCTCAAATGATTAAGCTTCCATAGCATCTACATAGTTGCCTTGTCCCTTATTAAAGCTAAAAGAAAATTGGGGGGCATTAGAGTCAGAGCCATATGTGTGTGAATTTGATAAGGCCATTTCATCAATTTTTCTATCAAGTTCATCTATTGATGTTCCCAAATTGAATAGCTTGTAGCAACTCTCAATTGAATGACCTATTTCATTGCAAGCTTTACAAAATTTTGCTCTGACCTTTGATTATAGTTAGAGAAAACACCCCTTGTTTCAACATGCATTCTATATGGACGGTCAAATAGTGTTGGACAATTATCATATATATGACCAGTTGCACAACAAAATTCATAGAAAAGAGTATTAGAGTTCACAACAGACATTTGGTCAAACTTTTGAAATAGAACTTTCAATCTAGTGTTCAGTTTAAACATGCACATCTAAATGATTATAGTCAGAACATGATAGGCATGTAGAAGTAACAAAAATAAAAATGCAGAAAGAAAGTGCATAATGAAAACAAGAAAGAAAATGCAAAAGAAAAGTAAAAATGTCTAGAGTAACTCATATGTTAATCAACTAATGTTAATAAAAAATAGTCCTCGACAACGGCGCCAAAAACTTGTTACGAACCGCAAGTGTACGGTTACGTCATCAGTAATATAAAAGATTATCGTATCTATAGGGACTGTTGATTAAGCACTAGTAAACTTCACACGACGAATTATCTAGACAAATATAAAATTGGTTGGGAAAGAAAACAAGAGAAAGAAAAGAGGAAAGAGAGGGAATGGATCTTGAGAGGGGTTGAGCAAAGAGGATGTGAGAGATGATATATTCTAGGATTTCGGTTTCCTTGTAATGCTAGGTGATGTTACATAGATTGCTTAGTTTCTATCCTCTATGTTCATGCTCTTGTAGGAAGTTAAATGCATTACCGACTCTCCCCTGCAGTAGATAAGCCGTCATGATCTCCTACTCCATGTACTATGCTACTAAATGAAAGTGATTCCTAGGAAGTCTGTTAGCGGGGCAGCCCTGTCACGACACCCCTCGATCACACAACATAGAAACACACTAACACATAATAACATAGAAATAGAAATAGTGATTATGTCTGATCCCCTACTTCCTTGTGGAGATTTGTTTCTCCTTTTAACGTGATACCCTAGACGTCCATTAGCAGGGCAGCCCTATCACGACACCCCTCGGTCATACGATCTAGGGTATCCCCCTATGGGATTAACAATTCTACACCACTATTTGATAAAACATGTAAAAGATATATATAAGCATTCACACACACACATCATCAAACATGAACAAGACATTAACAAGTCATTGAATAGAAACATGAAAAATCCACACAGTTTTACATCTCCATCACATTACAAATACTTTCTACATCATAGATCTGAGATATACTCCATTGTAAAGGCAGAACATCCCCAAAACATAAAGTAAAGCATACTTACAACCCTAGATGTGAGAAGAAGGGGAAGAAGAGATGTTTGCCGATGATTCCAATGTCTTGGGGATGCTTCCTTGCTCCAGAGATGGATGGGTCTTCAAGGGAATGGAGGCGAATGAAGCTATAGGATTTCTCCCTAAGGGGAGAACCCTTCCCCAAGGAGAGGGACGATGTCCCAAACCTAAGATGAGTCAAAGAATGAGGATCTTGACCCTTTTATATGTTACGCTTCCACAAGTGCACGGATTCGTCGTCACACTTAGGATTAGCTATACTAATGATGGTTGTAAGTAACTTAAGAAAAGAGATTAGAAAGAGGGGAATGAGAACTAGCAACGAGAAGAAATCAACCTTGGTAATGAAGAGTTCTAGGACTTCGGTTTCATTATGGTGGTATTGATGTGTCACATACTATCCTATACTCATTGTCCATCAGCATACATTCATCGGAAGCTAAATAAACTATCCTTAAGCACCAAACAAAGATGATCCCTATGAAATCCTGTTACGGTTAACCCCTGTCACTAGAGCACCTCGGTAGATCACAAGGACACGACTCTAATTGATGTTATCAAAGATAGAATTAAGAAGCTTAGTTTGGTCTCTTACTTCCTTGTGGAAGAGTCGCCTCTCCTTTCAAGGAAGTACCCCAGATATCCGTGAATAGGTTATCCCTGTCACTAGGGCCCCTCAGGTGCACGATCTAAGGAATTCCCTCTACAAGGTTAGAAATTCCTACACAATCAATCAACATGACCAAGAGATCGAGTAGTCGAAACAAAGCAAGCGAAATTATCCAATGAATATAAGCGTAATATGAGTTTTACATCAAAACCAACCCACAATTACTCCCTCATCCTAGAATAAGGACTCTACTCTATAGACGCCGGAGAAAAATCCAAAGACATGATATATACAAATTCTCAACACGAAGAGAGAAAGAAGAAGTATGCTTATCCAAAGACGATGAGTGATCTTCGGATCCAATCCCTTGCTTCTGGAGTTGATGTGGTGATAAAAGATCAATGGATCGATATCCTGGACGACGTGGAACGACACCAGAGTGATTTTCCTCTTGACGGCTCGACTCCCGGCTCCCCCCCCCCCTCGAAAAAAGGGTTAAACCCCCTTTTATATGCTAGGGCGCAGCATGGCGGCATGACCGTGCAAGGATGGCATGGTCGTGCCCTTTCTTGGCTCTGGATGCACTGCATGGCCGTGCCAATTTGCACGGCCATGTGATGTAGGGACTCGGCTTCTGGGGACACGACCGTGCAGGATTGCACGACCGTGTACTGCTTGGTCTCGGTCATGGGGGGCACGACCGTGCAGGGTTGCACGGTCGTGTTCTGATCTGCCTCTGGGTTGGCCACACGGCCGTGCAAGGGGTGCACGGCCGTGCACTTCTCCTCTTCTTTTTGGCCACACGGTCGTGCAAGGTTTGCACGGCCGTGTTCTCTGGCTCGCTCCGGTGCGTTGGCAAACGCTGTTTTCGCTCTGAAAGTTGTCCCTGTCAACACAAAACCAAACAAAGAGCAGGTATCCGTATAAAAGAGTATATATGATGAGTACATGATAAAAGAGGCGATCATACAAAGAATATGTATGTATAAAGAAAGTGAATGTGCGTAAAAACATGCATAAACCATCATAATATTTACGCACATCATTATACCTTCTCCAAACTGCCCAGGAAAATTAGGATTACAAGGGTCCAGTAAAACAGGTTTTTCACCTATTAAACCAGGTTTTCTCGTGATTTACCCTGAACAAAAGTTGTAGATCTTGAAATTATATTCAATTTGATACTTGGATCGAGCCCTGGCTCAAACCGATCCGAATGTTATGGTGGTTCAAAGTTTGGTCTGCAGTCTGGGCGGATGTCCAGTTGAACCCGGGGTTGGGAGGCACGACTATGCCATTTAGCATGGGAAGCCAGTGCTATCTCTCTGTTGAATCTGAAGAAAAGTTGTAGATCTTGAAGTTAGCTATGTTTCGGTATAAAGAACATCCCAAAACTCCAACTTGGTTCTAATCTTCTAAGACCAATACCATAATGTCCAAAAAGATGAAAATTGTTTAGAACAACTCTAGGAAGGTCTTAAAAGAATCAATAAGGCCATATTCAGACTCCTATGACCCATACGAACCCATAAGTCTTGCCATGAGTCTGATCACAATCCTCTAGGTCCATCAATAGATATTGATTGAAATCCATTGATTGACTTAGGAGTCTTAAATTTTTGGAATTTTGCTATAGGATGGAAGGGGAGAGTGTATATATTGTATATATGTCCTCCAACCATGGTTTTAAGACTCAAACAAGAAGTTATAACTAGTGTCATGTGGTACGGACGTTGGTGCTGATCTTGTAAAAACTAGCAGCAACCTGGTGCTGGTCTTGGGATAACATAACCACGTTAGTGCTGGTCTAAGAAAAGCAGCACCAACGTGGACTTGCCTTCTCACACTCGGCTTGGTGCTGCTTTTCGAAAATCAGCACCAAGGTGGTTCTGATTTTCAGAGACCAACACCACAATATATAAAAAGATGAAAAATCATTTGGTACAATGCGGAAAGTACTAAAAAGAGTTAATGAGGGCATCTTCAGACTCCTGTGACCCAAATAACCCCATACATCTTGGCATGAGTCTGATCACAGTCCTCTAGGTTCCTATATGGGTTTTGACCAAAACCCATTATTTGATCTAGGGTTCTTGGATTTTTAAAATTTTGGTATGGTATGGAAAGGGAAAGTGTATAGAATGTATATATGCCCTCTGACTATGGTTCTAAGACTCAAACCAGAAGTTATGGCTGCGTGCCAAGTGACACAGACATTGGTGTTGATCCAGAAAAAACCAGCACCAACATGGTGCTGGTCTTGGGATAATAAAACTATGTTGGTCTTGGTTTTTCAAAAGCAGAACCAATGTGGCCTTAGCTTCTAGTTGCCAGGCTTGGTGCTGGTTTCTGAATATAAGCTCCAAGGTGGTTCTTATCATCTCAAACTAGTACCATAATGTACAAAAAGATGAAAAAAGCTTGAAGCAATGCTAGGAAGGTCTAAAAAGAGGCAATGATGGCATATTTAGACTCCTATGACCCATATGAACCCATACATGTTGGCATGGGTACCAACATAAACCTCTAGGTCTATTAATGAGTTTTGATTGAACCCATTGATTGACCATGGGGCCTTGGATTTTTGAATGTTGTTAAGGGATGTATGGGCTTAGTGCATAGAATGTATATATGCCCTCCAACCATGGTTCTAAGACTCAAACAAGAAGTTTTGATTGTGTGCCAAGTGGCACAAATGTTGGTGCTGATCTTGCAAAAACTAACACCAACGTGGTGCTGGTCTTGGGATAATAGAACCATGTTGGTGCTGGTCTTGCAAAAGTAGCACCAACGTGGCCTTGCTTTCTCACTCCAAGCTTGGTACTGGTTTTCGAAGATCAGCACCAAGGTGGTTCTGATCTTCTAAGACTAGCACCACAATGTATAAAAAGATGAAAATTATTTGGAACAATGATGGGAAGGTGTAAAATAGAGTCAATGAGGGCATATTCAGACTCCTATCATCCATATGAACCCATAGGTCTTGGAATGAGTCCAATCATAATCCTCTAGGTCTATCAATGGGTTGTTATGGAGATCCATTGATTGACCTAGGTGCCTTGGAATTTTAAAATTTTGTCATGGGATAGAAGGTGCCGTTGGATCGTAAAGACGCTAGACGAGGGGGGGGGGGGGGGAATACAATTTTTCACTTTTTCAAAATCAAGAATATGTTGTAAAAATAATGCTAAGGAAAGAGAAGGGAAAAGATAAGCACTAACACAAGTAGTTTTTTTACTTAGTTCGGAGCCTTCGATGACTCCTACTCCAAGGCTCGTACTCATTGAGTACTTCATTGGGAAATCCAGTAATAGTTGGAACGTTACAAAATTGAAGTACAAAAACTATAAGAAAATGTTACCAACAACAGAGAAAATAAGTAGAATTTGATTGTCATTTGTCGAAGGAGCATTACAATGTCATAGGATCTTTTCAGAACTGCACGTACGAGAGAAAGTCAGAGCATTTGATGTCTTAAAGTTGCTGGTTGACGTCTCCTTTTATAACCCCGCCTGGGCACCTAGATCCCCTCCCAGGCGCCTAGACTGTGCTGATAATGCGCGTAGATTATATACCTTTGTTTAGCATATTTTGACGCACATTCACATACTTTGCACATGTTTTGTCTACGTATTTCCATACTTTCAGCTTTTCTTTTAGTATATTTACTCTTTTTATTCGGAGATATGCTTTGTGCATTTTCTGTACACAGGAGTTGAATTTGGTGAAGGATTCATGTTTGAGGCCAAATCCGCAAGCGAAACTAAAGAGGAAGGCGCCATTCCTTAACCTCACACGACCCTACCATGGGGGGTTGCCCAGGCCGTGTAGCTGCAGCAAGAAAGGAAGATGGCTCGGCCGTGTAAACCTCACACGGCCATGCCAAGATTTGAAGGCAAATGGAGCCAGGCCGTGTACACCACACGAACATGTAAGATTTCTAGTGAGCAAGAGGGCTCTAACCGTGTACACCACACGGTCGTGCCAGGTTTCTAGAGGCAAAAGTAGTCCAGCCCGTGTAGATCTACACGGCCATGCAAGGGGGGTCATGGAAGATGCATGTCATGACCATGTACCACACATGGTCGTGTAAGGTAGGCAGAGAAGGGAATGACTTTGCCCATGTGAACCTCACACGGTCGTGCCTCGAGGCCGTGTGGCGCCCAAACCTCACCTCTATATAAAGCCTCCTTCATGTTATGAGAGGGGATCTTTCCCCCTTTTGGGGGGAAATAAAGATTTGGGCATTCCTCCACTATCTTGGAGGGATTTTCCAGCGATTCAAAGGCGGATCTTCAACGCTTCGACTCCAAGATCGTGGATTGGATCCGGAGACGGTTCTTCATCATAGATAAGCTTTCTTTCTTCCTTTTCTTGGATTTGGGATTAAGAATGCTTGTAATATTCTTCTCTTCGAATTTCTTTTATTCATTTCATGGAGTAGATTTCTATGTTCTAGGATGGAGGGAGTAATTGTAAGGATGATTTGATGTAAAACTCTTGGGGATTTGTTAATTTCCTATTTCTATGATTTTGCCCTGTTTGTATCTACTCTTTCTTGTGTGGATTGTTGTGATTAGGGCTTAATTGCCATGCTTGATTGAATGTTTGAATATCTTGTGGATCTTGTATGGATTATTTCTCATTCGATTTTGTTAGCTAGAGCCCTAGAGCCAATCATTTGATGATTGTATTTTGGACTTGTTATATCATATTCTATATAAATAAAGGCATTTGGTTTTTTGGTTATTATACTTACTTGTATTGGTACCAAATAAACTAAGTATAATAACGTCCTTGAGTAGAAGGTTCTTACCTATATCAATCGATTGGTTGAATCGATAGTGAGATGATATAGGGAACACTACTCTTAATCATTCCTAGTCGAGTATTAACATTCAGGGGCAATGTTAATGCAATAAGACTAGCATGTAGGTCAACTCGATGACTTGATCTCACAAGTCATGGATATAGAGATATCAAGTTGACACATGGGTATACATTAGAGAATATATACTGAATGACCCGCCATGAGAAAGTATCATGGATCGTTATATGAGTGTCATATACTTTCTCATGTGGCTATTAGTATGACTACTAGTCCTTAGACCTAAAGTCACCATGGATCCCTACATAAGGAGTTATGTACTTTGGTTTCGTCAAACGTCATTCGTAACTGGGTGGACTATAAAGGCGATTACTGGGTATGTAACAAATTATGCAAAGGGATGTGAGTGATGTAGATGAGATCTATCCCTCCTATATGACGGGAGTGACATCGATATTCTTGATAGAGTAAGACCACGAAGTGCATGGCCATGCCCAAATGAGTCAATATGAGATATTGAGCTCATTTGATTGAGTGAGTCTACTTGGAGTTCAAGATTTAGATTGGTCAAAGGATGACATGGTCTATGCCTCACATTGATCAATCTAGATGTCTAGGATAGAAGGACACTTGTCATATATTGTGAGGAGTCACAATTAGTAGTCACAAGGTGATGTTGGATCTCAAAATTCTTGTAACATTGGGTAGTAATGATGTGTTGCTAGATACCGCTCATTACTTATGCTCCTAAATGGGTTTAGGGGCATTGCCAACGTTACAAGAACCTATAGTGTCACACACTAAGGACAATTAGATGGAGAGTAGGTTCATATGATGAACCAAGAGGATTAGATTCATTTGATGAATCAAATTGGATTAAGAGTAATCCAAATTGGGTTAATTGAGTTGGACTCAAGTTGATTCATGTATTCAATGAGTCTAATTTAGATTATGAGTCATTAAATCAACTTAATTTAATGAATTAGATTCATTATATTAAGTTGGCTTGAATCAAATGGTTAGATTAGATCAACCATGGAAGAGATTTGGTCAAGTTTGACTTGACTTGAGAGGAAGAGGAAGAGGAAGAGTCAAGTTTGACTTGACTAATTGCCACATCATTAGTGAGATGGCAAGATGTGGACCAATGTTGATGCTCCACATCATCATGGTGTGCCACCTCATAAAGGTTACAAGCCTCCTTTCCCATTAATGTGGCCGGCCACATTAAATGAGTGGGAGTTACTCATGTGGCCGGCCACACAATAGAATGAATGAAAATGAATTTTCATTCAAGATTCATTCAATCCATCTTCTTCCTCTCAAGCTCTCCCTCTCCCTCTTCTCCTTTCTTGCCGTGACCTATCAAGGTGCTAGCACACCTTTGTTTACGTCTTTCTCCACCTAATTAGTTCGTGTGGATAATTCTAGAGGAGTATCTATTTTGATACTCTTGAGATCCGGCACCGTTTGGACGAGCGGGAAAGCGAAGGGTTTCACTTCAAAGGTATAACCCTTTTCCATGTAGATCTAGGAGTATATCTAAGTAGAAACTCGTACATGTAAATTTTTGAAATCTATCCTTCGCATGAGATCAAGTGGCATGGGTGATTTGGGGTTTCCGCAATGCGAAAACGCGATTTTCGCGGCCCGAAAAACCCTTCAGTTGTATCAGAGCCACGTGCGAAGGCGTGTACGAGTTTGTTTTTGATTTTATGAAAAAAAATAGCTTCTGTGATTTTCTATAAATTTAGGTTTTTTATAGTTTTTATGGGTAATTTTCTCGTAGAAGCGAAGCACAAGTGTTTCGGCACTTGTAGGCTTCCGCAACCGGGAATATTTTTCCAAAACGGCTTGGTTTCACCCCAAATCTTTTTGGGACAGCGGGCTAAGACGCTGTTAGATCGCAAAGGAACCCTCGCGATGGTTAGATCGCGGGTAGGGGTGCTCCCCCTGGCCCGCAAGGGGATTCGTTCCGCGATTGCGCCCGAAAACCGCTAAACGGAACCGCCGGGAAATTGTACCCGCAAAAATTGTAAAATTATAAAAAAAAAATTACAGAAAATTATAGAAATATATAATTTTGAATTATATATTAATTTTGTGATATTCATGGCCCAAACGACCCAAATTGGATTTGGATGTAACGCCCGCCCTCCCTACTACCCTAAGGGACGGGGCTAGGATACTCTACGTATAAATTTTTCTTTTTACAACAGCGGAAGACTTAAAATAATTTTCATAGTTTTTAACAAAACTTTTCTTTTAAATTTCTTTTGAACTATACTATCACATGGCATCAAAATCATAACATCAAATCCAGTGGAACCATAATGTCAAGCCACGCATGTTTAGATATCACAAGTCATAAAATACCAATGCATAGTTCTTTAAAGAAACTTTAAGCAGGTTCTTATTTATTTGGTTGCCTAGCCACTGCCACACACATCTTCGTTGCCCCTCCTGCTGCTCCTCTAACTCATCCAGCTTTTTCCTTTATCTGTAGTACAAGGAAAGTAAGCTATGAGCACTCATTGCTCAGTAAGTTCCTTTCCTACTCACTAAAACCAACAATCAGCACATAATCAAGAATGCATCGACAAGTCATAATCTCAACTAATCATGGCATAACATAGCATTCTATTCAAGCATATCATGCATAATAATATAATCACAACTAGTCATAGCATATCAAGCATCACCATGGCCGAAACATATACATAGTGCATTGCATAAAACATAGCTAGACATGGCATAACAAACAAGTATTATGGTATATCAAAGCATGGCCGAAACATGTATATCAAAGCATCATACTATGGCCGAAACATGTACATCAAGGCATCATCATATCTATGGCCGAAATCTATATATCAAGCATCAACAAATCCATGGCCGAAACATGTCTATAAGGTATAGCATGAACATAACATAATCATACCTTATCATGGCATATCATAATCAAGTGCATAACATGAAACATAGCATAATCATAAGGTGTATGCAATATAATTTTGGAAAACATGTATCCGAAAAACATGTGTATGTCTCATGATCTTTAAAACCATTTTCTTTTACATATATACTTGAAAATAATCTCAACATAAGGGGGATCCCGGCTATGTACCACTTACATATTGCGCGCAACCTTGTAGGTCCAAGATAGCAAGTCTTGAACCCTACGAGGCAAACATACTAGGCCCTTAGTCCTAGGGGCACTTAGGAGCCCATCCCTAACGAGGTCCTTAGTCCCCGGGGCGCTTATGGAGCCCACCCTTGGTACAAGCCACTCACATATAAAGTAAAGTACATGTCATACATATCATGTATCATAAAAGCATGCATCACTTAGGCACACATCATATCATAAAAGTATGCATCAGTTAGGCATACATCATGTCATAAAAGTATGCATCACTTAGGCATACATCATATCATAAAGGTATGCATCACTTAGGCATACATCATGTCATAAAGGTATGCATCACTTAGGCATACATCATATCATAAAGGTATGCATCACTTAGGCATAGATCATAAAAACATGCATATCTTAAGCATAAAGTATATTATCAAGCATGCATGATTTAACCATATAGCATATCATGAAAGCATGCATATTTTAAGCACTAAACATAGCATTAAAGCATGCATAATTTAACCACATATCATAACATAAGCATGCATATTTTAAGCACAAAGCATATCATATCATAAAAGCATGCATATCATATCATAAGTCATAAATCACAAGCATACATATTAAGCATAAGGGTGTATCTTGTGATTATCCTATCATAGGAAACATGGTATCATATTCATCTTGATTCTAAACTTCCTAAACCCTTGTGGCCGAAACCCCTTTAGAGCTTAATTTAGGTTAAACACAACATCCAAGCATGTGGCACCTAAATTATCATCATAACATTTTCATAGGAAGCATTATAAACATGATTAACTTAGTTTCTAAGTTCTTCAAGTCCCTCATTTCATGTGGCCGAAACCTTAAGGTGTGAAACAAGGTTCCATATGACATAAAAGCATGGACAACTTTAAATCATATTTATAACATTTTTACCAAGGAACAAGGTAAACACATTTGACACATTTGAATTAGTTCCTAAGTTCTTTAAGCCCTTAACATATGTCATGGCCGAAATTTAACAAGTTCTCATTAGGGCTACAAACAAGCATACAAGCATGTGAACTTGGACTAACATTATGTATAAATTCATACAAGGCATCATACAATAGTTATGGCCGAAACATACCCTAGCATTATTTTATGTCATAAAACAACATATAGCAATTGAACCTTGGCTTTCTACTTATCATATTTCATGTAGAGTGACATGAGCATATTTAATTTAAGTCCTAGGGTTTCTAGGGCATCTATTCCTTCATGACCTAAACATGCAAGGGTTCATTTAGGTCATGGAAAAATTATACAAGCATGTGAAACAATCAACACATTATCCTATTTTCATAAGAAGTACTTTTAACACATTTGGTTTCATTTCTAAGGCCTCTAGGTCTTTTAAACCCTACTTGGCCAAAACTCACAGAATATAAACTTGCTTCAAATAGCCTAAAAGCATGCGAATTTATACAAGTTTCATAGCATGTATAAGGACAAGCATAATGAGTATACATATGAATTGTGTCTTAGGCTTTCTAGGTTTCTTTTTCTCTTTTTCTTTTATTTTTTTTTCTCATGGCCGAAACCTACCATTCCTTAGCTAGGTTTTTAAGTGGCCTAAAGCATGAAAAACCTAAGTAAGTTTCATGGCAAAAGTTACTAAGAAACATATATACAAATTGGTTCATGAATAAGCTAGGACCCCTTGTGGTCATACATGTTATATGTCATGCAACTAATTTTTCTACACCCTAATTAAGCATGAGGGCATTAAACAACTTTCATATCTAAATAGTACAGAGGTCTTGAGCATATTAAAATTATGTTTAAGCTTTTCTAAGCTATCCATCTCATCATGGCCGAAAAACCCTAAGAAGGAGTTCGTGGAATTCTAGCAATATTCAAGCATACAAATCCTTTAAGATCTTTGTATTCTATCACATGAGCATGGTTATTTAAATTTAAAGGTCTTCCTAACCCTAAACCCTTTCTTGACCGAATCATATGAGTGGGTTTTATTTTAGTTTCAAATATCTTCTAAGGAAGAAAACTAATACATGATCCTTAATATTTCATAGGGAGAACCTTGTACTAGTTGGGTAAAACAATAAATTTCCCTAGCCTCTTAAGAATATTTTTGGCCGAAATTCTAGGGTTCAATACTCCTCTGATCAAGCATCATATAGGTATAAAAGCATGAAGAATAACCCCTTTACATAGCATAGAAAAATCTATCATGTTGTGAAGACTAGTTTAAACATCATTAGATTTTGAAAGCTCTTCTTGGCCGAATTTTCTCAAACTTGTTTCTAGGTTTTAAAATATTCATAAAATCTGAAAAGCACATAAAAGGCTTGTACCACAGGTGAGGGGAAGCTTACTTCCTTTTCTCTTGTGGATCTAAGGTATGGTGAAGAAGAAGTAGTCTCGTCTTCTAGTTCCTTTCCCTTGATTCCTTTGCTAAGTCCTCCTTGTATCTTAGGCTTTCTTAGGGAAAAATTTGGCTTTGGGGCCGAAGATGGAGGAGAGGGGACTGTGGTGTTCTCGGTGAGGGAGAGGATGAATGAGAGAAAATGAGAGAAAAATAGTTTTCTCTTTTCTTGCTCCCTTTGATGTTAAGGGGGAAGAGGTAGCAAACTTAGTTTTTGCTTTCCTTCTCCCTTAGCCTTTTTTTTCTATTTTATTTTTATTTTTATTTGTTTATTTATCCTCATCATTCATGGTGAAATAAGGAGGAATGAATCCCCTTAATTAACCTCTTTTATTTTCGGCAAAATCAAAGAGGAAGAGGGAGAGGAAGGGAGGAAGGCAAGTTGACTTTCTCTTGCTCTTTACTTGTTTCCTTTTGGCTAGCTTTTACTCTTACCTTTATCATGAGTTTCCCTCCTTTGCTATCAATATCTTCTCTCTATCCCAATTGGTTTCTACTAATTAATTCTATGAATTATAATATAAGAGGTTCAAGGTTCAATCCTTGACCTCTCCCTATTTTTATTTCTTTTTATTTCCTTTTTGGTTCAACTCACTTCCTATTATTTTTCTAAGGAAAAATCCCACATTCATATATTTATCTTACAAGCTTAGTGGGTATTACAGTACCCCGTACCTCATAAAAAGTTCGTCCTCGAACTTTAAAATAGTTGCATCGGGTGGCACTGAACTTTCGGCTGAGTGCATCGGCCACTTTGTTCGCCTTTCCTGGGTGATAAAGAATCTCGCAGTCATAATCCTTCACTAGCTCGAGCCATCGGCGTTGCCTCATATTCAGGTCTTTTTGGGTGAAGAAATATTTTAGACTCTGATGGTCGGTATAAATCTTACACTGAGCTCCATATAAATAATGTCTTCATATTTTGAGAGCGAAGACCACGGCTGCTAGTTCTAAGTCGTGAATGGGATAATTCTTCTCATGTTCTTTAAGTTGTCTAGAAGCGTAGGCAATGACTTTGCCATCTTGCATGAGTACAGCTCCAAGTCCTGTGATGGAAGCATCGCTGTACATATCGAAGCCTTTGTTGGTTTCCAGAAGAGTAAGAATCGGAGCACTGGTCAGTCTCCCTTTTAATTCCGCGAAACTCTTCTCGCAAGCTCCTGTCTATTCATACTTTATATTTTTCTTGGTGAGGGCTGTCATAGGGACTGCGATTTTAGAAAAATTCTCTACAAATTTCCTGTAATAACCTGCTAGTCCGAGAAAACTCTTGACTTCGCTGGCATTCTTTGGTCGGTTCCAGTTATTTACAGCTTCGATTTTTACTTGGATCCACCATAACTCCATCTTTGGAGATGACATGCCCTAGAAATATTACCTGGTTAAGCCAAAACTCGCATTTGGAAAATTTTGCATATAGTTGTTTCTCTTGAAGGATCTGTAGTACAGTATTCAGGTGTTCAGCATGTTCTTCTGGGGTTCTTGAGTAGATAAGTATATCATCAATGAAGACAATTACAAATTTATCAAGATATGCCGTAAATACTCGATTCATCAGGTCCATAAATACTGCAGGAGCGTTGGTTACCCCGAAAGGCATAACTATGAACTCATAATGTCCATACCGAGTTCGAAATGTTGTTTTCGGTATATCATCTGGTTTCACCTTCACCTGATGATAACCGGATCGTAGATCTATTTTTGAGAAAACAGTCGCACCCTTCAGTTGATCGAACAGATCATCGATCCGTGGAAGTGGGTACTGATTCTTGATCATCACATTATTCAGCACTCGGTAGTCTATACACATTCGCATAGACCCATCCTTCTTCTTTACGAATAGCACTGGAGCTCCCCATGGAGAGTGACTAGGACGAATAAGTCCCTTGTCGAGTAATTCGGATAACTGTTCCTGAAGTTCCTTTAATTCAGCCGGAGTCATACGATAAGGTGCTTTTGAAATTGGCTGAGTACCAGGAATCAATTCAATTCCGAATTCTATCTCTCTGTCAGGGGCCAATCCTGGTAGTTCATCTGGAAATACTTTTGGATAGTTGCATACTACTCTGACATCTTCTAACTTTGGATCTTTGATTTGATTGGTATCAACCACTTGTGCTAGAAACCCCATACATCCTTTATCTAACATCTTTTGTGCTTTAATAGATGACAATAACTTCTCCGTTCCTTTTTAATTCTCCGTGAAATTCAAACTCTGGTTCATTTTCGGGTCGGAAAATCACTTTTCTTTTGCGGCACTCGATTGATGCGCCGTACTTACTAAGGAAATCCATGCCCAAAATTATGTCATAATCCTGCATATCAAGTACTATCAGATTGCAGTAGAGTTCTCTGTTTGCGATCCGAATAAGTACTGCTTGCAGCATATAGTCCGATGGCATAATCTCCCCGAATGGTAAGGTTGTTAAGAATGTGTCTTCTAGAGTTCGGAGTGGTATATCTATCTTCTTCATAAAAGGTGTTGAGACGAACGAGTGTGTTGCCCCAGTATCAAATGATACTACAGCATACTAATTGTAAATAAGTAGCTGACCCATTAAGGTATTGATCAGCTGTTGTTGTTCTGTGATCTGAATCTGGAGGTCTGTGACTACCTGTGTCAGGTCTGGTGGAGTCACTGTCCCCTCGGTTCGGGCATTACGTGTCCTAACCATGTTTATCTAAATAAGGACAATTAGAATAGTGTAAGTGGTTATCGTTTTAGCCAACCTAACTTACTGTTTTGTTTCTATCTATTTGTTCTGGTATTATTCCTAACCTACCAATATGAAATCCTAATCTAAATTATAACTAAAAGCATAGAATAAAGCATCAAACATAAGCAAGTAAAACATGAAGCTAAAGCATAAACAACATAAAGAAATGTAAAGAATAGAGTGACAACAATATAACATAAGGAAATAAAGCATAAGCAATATAGCAAGGAAAATAAAGCATAGGCAATATAAGAAAGGAAAATAAAGCATAAGTCATATAACATGCAACTAAGCATAAGCATATAACAAGAAATTTAAGCATAAACAATATAAGAAATTCAAAGAATAAATCAAGCAAATATAACACAAGAAAATAAGCATGAGCATATAAAATTAAGCATAAACATATAAAAAGAAAATTAAACATAAGCATTCTTACTTGGAGCGGCAGGTAGGAGGCTTGATGTGTGTGTAGTGAGCTGGCAATAACCTGGCTCTGATACCAACCTGTAACGCCCGCCCTCCCTGCTACCCTAAGGGACGGGGCTAGGATACTCTACGTATAAATTTTTCTTTTTACAACAGCGGAAGACTTAAAATAATTTTCATAGTTTTTAACAAAACTTTTCTTTTAAATTTCTTTTGAACTATACTATCACATGGCATCAAAATCATAACATCAAATCCAGTGGAACCATAATGTCAAGCCACACATGTTTAGATATCACAAGTCATAAAATACCAATGCATAGTTCTTTAAAGAAACTTTAAGCAGGTTCTTATTTATTTGGTTGCCTAGCCACTGCCACACACATCTTCGTTGCCCCTCCTGCTGCTCCTCTAACTCATCCATCTTTTTCCTTTATCTGTGGTACAAGGAAAGTAAGTTATGAGCACTCATGGCTCAGTAAGTTCCTTTCCTACTCACTAAAACCAACAATCAGCACATAATCAAGAATGCATCGACAAGTCATAATCTCAACTAATCATAGCATAACATAGCATTCTATTCAAGCATATCATGCATCATAATATAATCACAAATAGTCATAGCATATCAAGCATCACCATGGCCGAAACATATACATAGTGCATTGCATAAAACATAGCTAGGCATGGCATAACAAACAAGTATTATGGTATATCAAAGCATGGCCGAAACATGTATATCAAAGCATCATACTATGGCCGAAACATGTACATCAAGGCATCATCATATCTATGGCCGAAATCTATATATCAAGCATCAACAAATCCATGGCCGAAACATGTCTATAAGGTATAGCATGAACATAACATAATCATACCTTATCATGGCATATCATAATCAAGAGCATAACATGAAACATAGCATAATCATAAGGTGTATGCAATATGATTTTGGAAAACATGTATCCGAAAAACATGTGTATGTCTCATGATCTTTAAAACCATTTTCTTTTACAAATATACTTGAAAATAATCTCAACATAAGGGGGATCCCGGCTATGTACCACTTACATATTGCGCGCAACCTTGTAGGTCCAAGGTAGCAAGTCTTGAACCCTACGAGGCAAACATACTAGGCCCTTAGTCCTAGGGGCACTTAGGAGCCCATCCCTAACGAGGTCCTTAGTCCCCGGGGCGCTTATGGAGCCCTCCCTTGGTACAAGCCACTCACATATAAAGTAAAGTACATGTCATACATATCATGTATCATAAAAGCATGCATCACTTAGGCACACATCATATCATAAAAGTATGCATCACTTAGGCATACATCATGTCATAAAAGTATGCATCACTTAGGCATACATTATATCATAAAGGTATGCATCACTTAGGCATACATCATGTCATAAAGGTATGAATCACTTAGGCATACACCATGTCATAACAATATGCATCACTTAGGCATAGATCATAAAAACATGCATATCTTAAGCGTAAAGCATATCATCAAGCATGCATGATTTAACCATATAGCATATCATGAAAGCATGCATATTTTAAGCACTAAACATAGCATTAAAGCATGCATAATTTAACCACATATCATAACATAAGCATGCATATTTTAAGCACAAAGCATATCATATCATAAAAGCATGCATAACATATCATAAGTCATAAATCACAAGCATACATATTAAGCATAAGGGTGTATCTTGTGATTATCCTATCATAGGAAACATGGTATCATATTCATCTTGGTTCTAAACTTCCTAAACCCTTGTGGCCGAAACCCCTTTAGAGCTTAATTTAGGTTAAACACAACATCCAAGCATGTGGCACCTAAATTATCATCATAACATTTTCATAGGAAGCATTATAAACATGATTAACTTAGTTTCTAAGTTCTTCAAGTCCCTCATTTCTTGTGGCCGAAACCTTAAGGTGTGAAACAAGGTTCCATATGACATAAAAGCATGGACAACTTTAAATCATATTTATAACATTTTTACCAATGAACAAGGTAAACACATTTGACACATTTGAATTAGTTCTTAAGTTCTTTAAGCCCTTAACATATGTCATGGCCGAAATTTAACAAGTTCTCATTAGGGCTACAAACAAGCATACAAGCATGTGAACTTGGACTAACATTATGTATAAATTCATACAAGGCATCATACAATAGTTATGGCCGAAACATACCCTAGCATCATTTTAGGTCATAAAACAACATATAGCAATTGAACCTTGGCTTTCTACTTATCATATTTCATGTAGAGTGACATGAGCATATTTAATTTAAGTCCTAGGGTTTCTAGGGCATCTATTCCTTCATGACCTAAACATGCAAGGGTTCATTTAGGTCATGGAAAAATTATACAAGCATGTGAAACAATCAACACATTATCCTATTTTCATAAGAAGTACTTTTAACACATTTGGTTTCATTTCTAAGGCCTCTAGGTCTTTTAAACCCTACTTGGCCGAAACTCACAGAATATAAACTTGCTTCAAATAGCCTAAAAGCATGCGAATTTATACAAGTTTCATAGCATGTATAAGGACAAGCATAATGAGTATACATATGAATTGTGTCTTAGGCTTTCTAGGTTTCTTTTTCTCTTTTTCTTTTATTTTTTTTTTCTCATGGCCGAAACCTACCATTCCTTAGCTAGGTTTTTAAGTGGCCTAAAGCATGAAAAACCTAAGTAAGTTTCATGGCAAAAGTTACTAAGAAACATATATACAAATTGGTTCATGAATAAGCTAGGATCCCTTGTGGTCATACATGTTATATGTCATGCAACTAATTTTTCTACGCCCTAATTAAGCATGAGGGCATTAAACAACTTTCATATCTAAATAGTACAGAGGTCTTGAGCATATTAAAATTTTGTTTAAGCTTTTCTAAGCTATCCATCTCATCATGGCCGAAAAACCCTAAGAAGGAGTTCATGGAATTCTAGCAATATTCAAGCATACAAATCCTTTAAGATCTTTGTATTCTATCACATGAGCATGGTTATTTAAATTTAAAGGTCTTCCTAACCCTAAACCCTTTCTTGACCGAATCATATGAGTGGGTTTTCTTTTAGTTTCAAATATCTTCTAAGGAAGAAAACTAATACATGATCCTTAATATTTCATAGGGAGAACCTTGTACTAGTTGGGTAAAACAATAAATTTCCCTAGCCTCTTAAGAATATTTTTGGCCGAAATTCTAGGGTTCAATACTCCTCTGATCAAGCATCATATAGGTATAAAAGCATGAAGAAGAACCCCTTTACATAGCATAGAAAAATCTATCATGTAGTGAAGACTAGTTTAAACATCATTAGATTTTGAAAGCTCTTCTTGGCCGAATTTTCTCAAACTTGTTTCTAGGTTTTAAAATCTTCAACAAATCTGAAAAGCACATAAAAGCCTTGTACCACAGGTGAGGGGAAGCTTACTTCCTTTTCGCTTGTGGATCTAAGGTATGGTGAAGAAGAAGTAGCCTCTTCTTCTAGTTCCTTTCCCTTGATTCCTTTGCTAAGTCCTCCTTGTATCTTAGGCTTTCTTAGGGAAAAATTTGTCTTTGGGGCCGAAGATGGAGGAGAGGGGACTGTGGTGTTCTCGGTGAGGGAGAGGATGAATGAGAGAAAATGAGAGAAAAATAGTTTTCTCTTTTCTTGCTCCCTTTTATGTTAAGGGGGAAGAGGTAGCAAACTTAGTTTTTGCTTTCCTTCTCCCTTAGCCTTTTTTTATATTTTATTTTTATTTTTATTTGTTTATTTATCCTCATCATTCATGGTGAAATAATGGGGAATGAATCCCCTTAATTAACATCTTTTATTTTCGGCAAAATCAAAGAGGAAGAGGGAGAGGAAGGGAGGAAGGCAAGTTGTCTTTCTCTTGCTCTTTACTTGTTTCCTTTTGGCTAGCTTTTACTCTTACCTTTATCATGAGTTTCCCTCCTTTGCTATCAATATCTTCTCTCTATTCCAATTGGTTTCTACTAATTAATTCTATGAATTATAATATAAGAGGTTCAAGGTTCAATCCTTGACCTCTCCCTATTTTTATTTCTTTTTATTTCCTTTTTGGTTCAACTCACTTCCTATTATTTTTCTAAGGAAAAATCCCACATTCATATATTTATCTTACAAGCTTAGTGGGTATTACATTGGAAATGTGTTGTAATTCATAATACGGCCTGCGTGCCGTTATGTGATGTGCGTGCTGTATTTATTCTTTTTATTTATTTTATTTTCACGACCTGCGTTTAGATTTAGACTCGAATGTAACTTGAGTTTTAAAATTGTAATGTAATTTTGAAGCGGTGGAAGGTCCACACGAGACGGAGTTACGAGGAGGGCGCGAGTAACACAAGGTGGTCAAAGGAAGAAGCTTGAGAAGTTGTTGACCTTAGGTTGACCATCCGATCTTCTCATTGGCTTGAGAAGATCGTAGTAGGGTCATGACACAATCACAAAATAATTTAATTAATTACTTATATGTATGTGATGCATGTTTAATTAAGTAGTTAATTAGTGCCTAGCGATTAGATTAGATCTAAATCGTGCACATGATGCACCCCATGATTAGATTAGATCTAAATCAAGTATTTGATACGCATCATCATTTAGATAAGATCTAAATCACGTCAACTCGTAATGCCTACCATGCCGTGATACCTACCACTACCTCGATCGCATGTTGTTGTTGAATCTGCCAAAGCAGAGCAACACATACTATCTTGGTAGGGTAATGAGGGACAATTTTAGTCCCGCCTATCAACGCATGGGTGAGTACAACTCAATAAGATTGAGTAACTAGTTAACTCAATTGGATCGAGTTTAACTATAGGCATTATCCAATGGTTGGTAGATAGGTCAAAATCACGTTTATATTAACTCTTGGGCGTATTAGCCAAAGCTAACTCGAGTTTTAATATAAATGCGGATTTTATCCTATAAACAAGAGTTGCATAGAGATGTAATTGGTAATTGTTACCTACAAATCATACTAAATCTTGGGCATATTAGCCAAAGCTAACTCAAGGGTTAGTATGATGTGGATCTTGTCCCACATGAATTATAGAATTCAGTGGGAGCATCATTTAGTTAAAGGCCTAATTAAATGATTAAGAATATGATATTTATTTTCTGTATTTTTCCTGTTGTAGAATTACCATGACGTCGAATACGAACATCTTCTCCCTGCGATCTGTCCTCGAGAAGGACAAGCTCAACGGAGCAAACTTCCTGGATTGCTACAGGAACTTGAGAATAGTTCTCACCCAAGAACATAAACTGTACATTCTGGAGCAGCCCATTCCAGAGGCTCCTCCTGCCAATGCCCCGCGAGCTGACAAAGATGCTTACAAGAAGCATCAAGATGACGCATTAGATGTGTCCTGTCTAATGCTCGCGACCATGAACTCTGAGCTTCAGAAGCAACACGAGTTAATGGGTGCTTACGATATGGTTGAACATCTTCGTCAACTGTATCAAGGTCAAGCGAGGCATGAGAGATTTGAGATCTCAAGGGCACTGTTTCAGTGTAAGATGTCAGACGGGGCTCCTGTAGGCCCATATGTACTCGAAATGATTGGTACATAGAGAACCTACAAAGGTTGGGGTTCCCACTTGGCCAAGAGCTGGACACTGACCTGATCTTGCAATCCTTGCCAGATAGCTACAGTCAATTCGTTCTAAACTACAATATGAACGAGATTGACAAGCCACTGCCCGAACTGCTTAGCATGTCAAGAACTACTGAGCTAAACCTTAAGAAGGCAAAGCCCCACTCTGTTCTGATGGTTCAGAAACACAAGGGCAAGGGCAAGCCCAAAGGTAAGGGAAAGTCCCAAACCAAGGGCAAAGGCAAGGCACTGAAGCCTAAAGGAGGGGTCGCCAAGGATGCTACCTGCTTCCACTGCGGTCAGACCGGACACTGGAAGAGGAACTGCAAGGTATACTTGGAGGATCTTAAGAAGAAGCGAAGTGAGACTTCCACTTCAGGTATATATGTTATAGAAGTCAATCTATCTATTTCTACATCATGGGTATTAGATACTGGATGTGCTTCTCACATTTGTACTGATGTGCAGGCGCTGAGAAATAGCAGGGCATTGACAAAGGGCGAGGTGGACCTACGAGTAGGCAATGGAGCACGGGTTGCTGCTGTTGCTGTAGGGACTTACTTTCTATCTTTGCCCTCTGGGCTTGTACTAGAGTTAGTCGATTGTTGTTATGTGCCTGCATTAACTAAGAACATTATATCAGTTTCTTGTTTGGACAAGAAAGGTTTCTCGTTTACAATAAAGAACAAATGTTGTTCTATCTATTTAAACGATATGTTCTATTGTAGTGCACCTCTGATAAACGGACTCTATATTCTAGACCTTGAGAGCCCTATCTATAACATAAATACCAAGAGGTTCAAGTCAAATGACTTGAACCAAACCTATCTCTGGCACTGTCGCTTAGGTCATATAAATGACAAGCGCTTATCCCAGCTCCATAAGGATGGTTTGCTGGACTCATTTGATTTTAAATCATATGAGATATGCGAGTCATGCCTACGAGGCAAGATGACCAAGACTCCCTTTAATGGGCACAGCGAAAGAGCGACTGATTTGTTAGGACTCATACATAGTGATGTATCTGGCCCTTTCAATATCGTTGCTAGAGGCGGTTATAGGTACTTCATCACATTTACTGATGACTTCAGTAGATATGGTTATGTGTACTTGATGACACATAAGTCTTAATCCTTTGAAAAGTTCAAAGAATTCAAGAATGAAGTACAGAACCAGCTTGGCAAGAGTATTAAGATACTTCGATCCGATCGAGGAGGAGAATACCTTAGCCATGAGTTCCGTGGCTATCTAGCTGAGTGTGGGATTCTATCCCAACTCACTCCTCCTGGAACACCACAGTGGAATGGTGTATCCGAAAGGAGGAATCGTACCCTATTAGATATGGTACGATCTTGATGAGTCACACAGATCTTCCGACATACCTTTGGGGCTATGCTCTAGACACGGCAGCTTTTATACTCAACTGAGTTCCATCCAAGGCCGTGGTAAAGACACCATATAGGATATGGACTGGGAGAGATGTCCAGGTGTCTTTCATGAGGATTTGGGGTTGTGAGGCTTACGTTTGACGTCAAGTCTCAGACAAGTTAGAACCCAAATCCGACAAGTGCTACTTTATTGGATATCCCAAGGAAACTAAGGGATATTACTTCTACATTCCCAGTCAACACAAGATAGTTGTGGCAAAGACTGGAGTCTTTCTAGAAAGGAACTTTGTTTCTATAAAGACTAGTGGGAGTACATTCGATCTTGAAGAAGTTCAAGATGCGGATCCTAGCACTGAAGCCTCGATGGAAGTTTGACTGGAATCACAAAGTGTTGTGGATGATGTTGTTCCACAAAGAGTTGAGGAACAACAACCAGTTCAAGTAGACATACCTCTTCGCAGGTCTGATAGGGTACGTCGTCAACCTGAGGGATACTCATTTCTCTTGTCTGACCATGATGATGTTGTGCTCATAGAGGATGAGCCTACCACCTATCAGGAAGCTGTGATGAGACCAGATTCCGAGAAATGGCTAGAAGCCATGAGATCCGAGATGGAATCCATGTACACCAACCAAGTATGGACTTTGGTTGATCCACCTGAAGGGGTAAAACTCATTGGGTGTAAGTGGGTCTTTAAGAGAAAGACTGACATGGATGGACTTATCTATAAGGGTCGCTTGTTAGCTAAAGGTTTCAAGCAGATTCATGGTATTGACTATGATGAAACCTTTTCTCCAGTAGCGATGTTTAAGTCCATTCGGATCATGCTTGCTATTGCAGCCTACCATGACTATGAGATATAGCAGATGGATGTCAAAATCACGTTTCTGAATGGAAACCTACTCGAGGATGTGTCCATGACACAACCTGAGGGTTTTGTAGATCCACAGCATACTAGCAGAGTATGCAAGCTGCATAGGTCCATTTATGGACTAAAGCAAGCTTCTCGGAGCTGGAATCTTCGATTCGATGATGCAATCAAACAGTTTGGTTTCATCAAGAATAAAGATGAGCCTTGTGTCTACAAGAAGGTTGTAGGGGATATAGTTGTCTTCCTCATATTGTATGTGGATGACATACTACTCATTGGGAAGGACATCCCTATGCTTCAGTCTGTCAAGACCTGGCTAAGGAGTTGCTTCTCAATGAAGGACATAGGTGAGGCATCCCGCATTCTAGGGATACAAATCTATAGAGATAGATCTAAGAGATTTCTTGGCCTAAGTCAGAGTACATACATTGACAAGGTACTCCTACGGTTTGCCATGCAGAACTCCAAGAAGGGATTTCTGCTGATGTCACATGACGTGAGTCTTTCGAAGACTCAAGGTCCCTCTTCTAGAGAGGAGAGAGACCGCATGGATCAGATCCCTTATGCCTCAGCCATAGGATCGATCATGTATGTCATGCTATGTACTCGACCTGATGTCTCATATGCTTTGAGCATGACGAGCAGATACCAGTTAGATCCAGGTGAAAGTCACTGGATAGCGGTCAAGAATATTCTTAAGTACTTAAGAAGGACTAAAGAATATTTCTTGATATATGGAGGCGATGATGAGCTAGCTGTAAAGGGTTACAGTGATGCTAGCTTCCAGACCGACCAGGATGACTATAGATCGCAGTCGGGGTTCGTATTTTATATTAATGGTGGTGCTGTCAGCTGGAAGAGTTTGAAGCAGGACACAGTAGCTGATTCTACAACAGAAGCCGAGTACATTGCTGTATCAGAGGCAGCAAAGGAGGCAATTTGGATTCTCAAGTTCATCACTGAACTTGGGGTGGTTCCTAGCATTGCTGACCCCTGAGCTCTATTGTGACAACAATGGAGCTATAGCACAGGCGAAGGAACCTCGCTCACACCAGCGGACCAAACACATACTACGGCGCTTTCATCTCATTCGAGAGATCATCGAGAGAGGAGATGTGAAGATTGGCAGAGTACCTACAGAGGCTAACATCGTAGATCCCTTGACCAAGGCTTTGGCACAGAGGAAGCATGAAGGTCACACTAGGTCATTGGGGCTTAGAGCCTACACTAATTGGCAATAGTGCTAGTGGGAGATTGTTAGCTAGAGCCCTAGAGCCAATCATTTGATGATTGTATTTTGGACTTGTTGTATCATATTCTATATAAATAAAGACATTTGGTTTTTTGATTATTATACTTACTTGTATTGGTACCAAATAAACTAAGTATAATAACGTCCTTGAGTAGAAGGTTCTTACCTATATCAATCGATTGGTTGAATCGATAGTGAGATGATATAGGGAACACTACTCTTAATCATTCCTAGTCGAGTATTAACATTCAGGGACAATGTTAATGCAATAAGACTAGCATGTAGGTCAACTCGATGACTTGATCTCACAAGTCATGGATATAGAGATATCAAGTTGACACATGGGAATACATTAGAGAATGTATACTGAATGACCCGTCATGAGAAAGTTTCATGGATCGTTATATGAGTGTCATATACTTTCTCATGTGGCTATTAGTATGACTACTAGTCCTTAGACCTGAAGTCACCATGGATCCCTACATAAGGAGTTATGTACTTTAGTTTCGTCAAACGTCATCCGTAACTAGGTGGACTATAAAGGTGATTACTGGGTATGTAACGAATTATGCAGAGGGATGTGAGTGATGTAGATAGGATCTATCCCTCCTATATGACGGGAGTGACATCGATATTCTTGATAGAGTGAGACCACGAAGTGCATGACCATGCTCAAATGAGTCAATATGAGATATTGAGCTCATTTGATTGAGTGAGTCTACTTGGAGTTCAAGATTTAGATTGGTCAGAGGATGACACGATCTATGCCTCACATTGATCAATATAGATGTCTAGGATAGAAGGACACTTGTCATATATTGTGAGGAGTCACAATTAGTAGTCACAAGGTGATGTTGGATCTCAACATTCTTGTAACTTGGGTAGTAATGATGTGTTGCTAGATATCGCTCATTACTTATGCTCCTAAATGGGTTTAGGGGCATTGCCAACGTTACAAGAACCTAAAGGGTCACACACTAAGGACAATTAGATGGAGATTAGGTTCATATGATGAACCAAGAGGATTAGATTCATTTGATGAATCAAATTGGATAAAGAGTAATCCAAATTAGGCTAATTGAGTTGGACTCAAGTTGAATCATGTATTCAATGAGTCTAATTTAGATTATGACTCATTAAATCAACTTAATTTAATGAATTAGATTCATTATATTAAGTTGGCTTGAATCAAATGGTTAGATTAGATCAACCATGGAAGAGATTTGGTCAAGTTTGACTTGACTTGAGAGGAAGAGGAAGAGTCAAGTTTGACTTGACTAATTGCCACATCATTAGTGAGATGGCAAGATGTGGACCAATGATGATGCTCCACATCATCATGGTGTGCCACCTCATGGAGGTTACAAGCCTCCTTTCCCATTAATGTGGCCGGCCACATTAAATGAGTGGGAGTTACTCATGTGGCCGGCCACATAAGAGAATGAATGAAAATGAATTTTCATTCAAGATTCATTCAATCCATCTTCTTCCTCTCAAGCTCTCCCTCTCCCTCTTCTCCTTTCTTGCCGTGACCTATCAAGGTGCTAGCACACCTTCGTTTAGGTCTTTCTCCACCTAATTAGTTCATGTGGATACTTCTAGAGGAGTATCTATTTTGATACTCTTGAGATCCGGCACCATTTAGACGAGCGGGAACGCGAAGGGCTTCGCTTCAAAGGTATAACCCATTTCCATGTAGATCTAGGAGTAGATCTTGGTAGAAACTTGTATTCGTAGTTTTCAAAATCTATCCTTCGCATGAGATCCAGTGGCATGGGTGATTCGGGGTTTCCGTGACTCGAAAACGCGGTTTTCGCGGCCCGAAAAACCCAACAGATTTTCCAAGGGATGTTCGTGACAGGAACATGCCCGTGTAAGGACGTTTGAGGGGTAATCTTGAGGGTGAAATAGGGTTATTCAAGGGGGCAGGATAGATTGTATGTGTTTATATATTATATCTTGATGTGGTTGAGGAGTAATGAATTCTATGCTGATTATCCAAGGGACGCACGTGATAGGCAAGCCCGTGTAAGGACAACATAAATTCATTCCTAATTGATCACGTTTAGGTATAGATTTCAACCCTAGGCTAGTTGTCTATTGCAAGAGAGAACCAGCAACCTTCTACAAATGATGGTCAATTGAGGAATAAGATTTGGTAGATCATTTACATTAAAGAACCTTACAAAGAACCTTATCAAAGCCCTTATTCTTGGTTCTTATTCTTTCATTTCTATGTTTTACTTTTCATAGTTACACTTTGCCTTTGTGAATCAATTGATTAGTTGTTTATCTAATTCGCATTGAGACATCTTTAGTGGTTATTCCAGTCCCTGTGGATACAATTTATTTTATTATTACTTACGACATTTCCATACACTTGCGGAGAGTCACACGACGAGCTCTCATTGAAACTTCATCCTCGAAGTTTATCCACCTCCAACCGCCTGAACCCCCTTGGGGTACCTAGACTGTTGACGTGGGTAGACCAGTCACTGCTCTCCAGCTACATGTGAAGATGAGTTTTTATTGGTCCAAGTGCTTGGAGCAATTTCGGGCCCCCAGACCACCTAGGTGCATGGCTAGGCACCCTCTAGGGTTGTCATGCCCCAAAGGAGTCCCTACCAGAGGAAAATCCGGCAGCATCTCCCCCGTACCGGTGACAATTTGAAGCTTATATACATCAATAACAAAATACATCATCCCACACGGTTGGAATATACACAACCATACAGTTATATATATATATATATATATATATATATATATATATATATATATATATATATATATATAGTTATATATATATGTATATATATATATATATATATATATATATATATATATATATATATATATATATAACTGTATGGTTGTGTATAAGCCGCTTACACGGCTGTACTACAAACACAACCACGCAGTTATATATATAAAACAACCCACTCGACTATACTAAAAACACAACGAAAAAACAAACGGAAAGCCCATACAATCAAAACAACATAATGTGGTCGGCATGACTTAAACACAAATACAACACCAAAATCAAAGAAAATAGCCACATTGCTAAACACCAATACAATGCTAAAACATTAAAGAATATATATAAAAGAAAACAAAAGTGAAGTAAAACTATCTTCTGATGTGACGAGGGACCAACAGACAGGATACCTCCAAGCAACTACTTAATCATCTGTCTGTAATAGGAATAATGCAACGGGGGGTGAGTTCAACAACTCAGTGGGTAACAATCTAACATGCATAGTAAGAAATAGCTACTAGTAGCAATCATGGAGTACAACCACCTGACTAATAACATGAAATGCAAAACTGGACAAGGGGAGAAGAACTATACTCACCAGAGCCTCCTATCCTGATATAATAGTCGTCAGACCAAATACATAATGTAACATGTATGGATGTCAAACGTATGCATCCACAAAAATGCAACATCCAAAGTGCAGCAATCACAAACAATAAATGCAATCCATGCATATGATGCAAAAATGACATGTGTCACCCCTGACGCCAGTCAGCCATCTCACACATGATGGTGAGGCCGAGTGGGTAGGGCTATGACAACTAAGCACTCTGCCATCACTTCTCCTGAGTGACCGAGTGGACAGGATGCTGTCAGAGTACACATATCCTTCTATACAAAATCATAAGTGGGGAAGCTCAATGATCTCATCTCCCTGAGACAGTCCAGAGGAGGGATCCCTGTCATGCTACCACGCTGCGTCACGCTATCCATGAGTTGACCAGCGGAGCACTGACAGAGCAAACTACCACACACCCTACCTGATATACCACTAACTCATAAGTGGTTGTGTGTGTGCAGATCCATGTAACTAGCGATGAGCTTAACAATAATGGAGCTGTCAATCGCTCAGCATACAATCATGGAAGATAATGCATGACACTAAGCATGTAAATCCTGACCATATCCACATCCACAAAGTATGTACAAAAAGGTAAATGGTGTTGGTTGCTACTTAGAATATCATATAGGTTCCCTGTACAAAAATTTTGTACAAGTCCCGATCCATTCCTAACAACCTATTGTGTTCTTTAGAAATTAAATTTGGAATCACAAACAGAACTTAACATTATTGATTCCAAATTCAACTTATCTGTTCTTAGAGGTTTAGACTTGGATCACAAACGATGCTTAACATTATTAATCCAAGTCCACCCATGTTATAAATTTGATTAAATATTTATTTCAGAGATCGACTTTCAGGTTAAACATGGTGAGGCACTAGGCCTTCTTGGGTATGAGATCATCCACCACTTCTAAGACAATGCCTTTCAATGAAATTCAATATTTAATCTCCTTATAGTAACCCTAGGTTTAACCATTAAGAACAATCGAATCACAAGATCAAAAAACATAAGAAACACAAAATCGAATCATAAATTCAAAACCTAGAACCGTTAACCTCTTGTGTTTGGTATTTCAAAATCCATACAAAGAAAACTAGTATGATGCGGAACAAGACAACTAGTTATACCTTTCTTTGTAGCTAATAAACCTCACGATCTTCTATCGTATTCCTCTTCTTATCTCGGGCATCATGTGGGCGACGATCTACCGAGATGAGAATCCACCCAAGCCTCCTTCTTTTCCTTGCAAGTTTCGGCCACCAACAATCTCCTAGAGATGAAGAACTTCGGCCACCAACCAAGCTCCAAGGGATGCTTTCTTTCTCTTCTTCTTCTCCACAAGTAACCGGCCACCAAGATGAAAAAAGAGCTCCAAATGCCACCAACCTCAACAAAAGGGGAAGACAAAAAGAAGAGAAGAGAGGGTCGACCACCACCAAGGAAAGGAGAGGAGAGAAATAGATGTGTTGTTGTGAGGTGAGGCACCTCTACCCTCTCTTTTATATTCCTTGGTCTTGGCAAATAAGGAAAATTTTAAAACATAATTAAAACTTCCTTATTTTTCCTTGCCAATGAACAAAAGGAAAATTTAACTAAAATTTCCTTTTATTCTTTTAATGGTCGGCCCCTACAAGTCCTCCAAACTAGGAAAGTTTTAAACATAAAATTAAAACTTCCTAATTTGTTTCCGAAAATTTTTAAAATAAAAATTTCTCTTTTAAAAATTCCTTTCATGGTTGGTTATAAAAGGAAACTTTTATAAATTAAAATCTCTCTTTTAAAATATGTGGATGATTACAATAAGGAAAGTTTTCTCCAAAATTAAAATTTTCCTTTCAATCTACAAATAAGCAAAGATATCAAACCTTTCTCTTAATCCTTTGTAGAAACTGTAAAGGTAAAATTTAATTTTAAAACTCTCTTTTAAAATCATGTTTTCCACATTAGGAAAGATTTTAAAATAAAATCCTTTTTATTTTTATTGTGGCCGACCACCTAAGCTTGGGCTCTAAGCTAGGGCCTTGCTTGGTCCCATCCAAGGCTTATCTTGGCCAGCCCTTGCTTGGGCTCCAAGCTTGGCTTGGTCTGCCACCTATGGATGGGTAATAAGGTGGGTTTATGTGGGTATAAGACTTTATAAATAAGAAGCTACGACAGGGACCGAGAGAAGGAATTGGTTTTGGTCTCCCGATGAACGTGAGCTTCCCATGTTCACCCCGAACACCCAACTCAAGTTCATCAATAATATCTCATTCTACTAAAGAGTTATTAATGCACTACCGCACCAATTCCATAGTACTATATGGGTTCCTTCTTATCATGAGTGTATTAGTCTCCCTGTGTTTAAGATATTGAATGCCCACTAATTAAATGAATTACTGACAACTCACTTAATTAATATCTAGCTCCAAGAGTAGTACCACTCAACTTTATCATCATGTCAGACTAAATCCACCTGCAGGGTTTACATGACAATCCTTATGAGCTCCTCAAGTGGACATCATCAACCTAGATTACTAGAACACAGTTTCATTCTATAATCAACAACACACCATATAAATAATATCATTTCCCAACTATTCGGGCCTATTGATTTAACGAGCTAAATCACACACTTTGATAAATTAAAGAAATAAGTATTAAGTATATGTGTTTGTTATTATATCATGATTAAGAGTACACACTTCCATAATAACAGAGGTATTGTTCTTTTATATAGTTAGTATAAAAAAAACTACCTCAAATTGTCCTGATCAATACACTCAGAGTGTACTAGTGTAATTTTATAGTTAAGATAAACTAATATCAAATTACACTACAACTATTCCAATGGTTTGTTCCTTTCCATCTTAGTCGTAAGCTACTTTTTATAACTTATAAGAAATTGATAACATGATCTTCTGTGTGTGACACCACACACCATGTTATCTACAATATAAATTAATCGAACAACTATACTTAGCATATAAATGTAGGCATTTAACCAATGTGATTCTTTATTTCAAAAATAAATGTTTACAAAAAGCTAGGCTTTTAGTATACACTCTAACAAATGGTATGACAAATAACTAGTCCGGTACATAATAAGGCATGGTATGTCACTACCTCCGGGAACATAAATACACATGGCAATAATCAAGAGGGTATAAAACATAAATACAGAATAGATAAAAAGCATGGAACATGTATCATGTAATGACATACCAAACAGAAATCAAAATAACTATTATTGTAAGTTATAACCTACTAAGCATATCAGAATGACAATATCAAAAGATAAGTCAATGGAACCCGCCTTAAAAAGAAGATTGTATCAAATCAATCTGACGTCGAGGTGCTCATCTTGAATCAGAGTCCTGCATCAATCAATACATATATTTTATTTATCTAAATTCATATGAATTAAATAGCTGAATAAATTCCCCAACCTAATTAGGATCCTTCAATCAAATCCGATCTCTGATTAAATCCCCCCAAATAATCCTTAATCATACAACCTTATCCGAATAGGTTTATACATGAATCATCAATCAACCCATCAACGAATCCTTGGAGTAAAGCAACTTCCTAATCATCATAAATCTCTTAATTCATTACCAATTGATCACTCATCCATAACTAGTCACAACCACCTTAGATTAAGCATTCCCTAATCACCTTAGATTAGGCTAAACATAAATCCATTACCAAATCCAATAACCTATATTCCACAATCAAAATTGCATTAGATCTATGCATAACCATCACCCAAGCATCTACTAGGGTTTAGTGATTACCTCCAAAAAAGGTAACAAGGTAGCTGCTACAGGGGTAATCGGATCTGTCCAGCGATGAAAAGGTACTGTAAATCTGATGAAGTGGAGGCAATGAACCTCCCTGATGGAATCCCTCATGCAAGTTGCACCGAACACAACTACACTTGCTGGAAACTACTCACCCTGCACACTCTGATCGGATCAAGAAGAAATATCAAGAAATCAATAAGATAATCTATAAACAACTTACCACAGATGTGTGTTGGTAGTGCTAGGAGCCAACCATGACCCAAGATCGGAGATAGCTGTTGGCTGATGGTAGTCGCAAGGTGGTTGTGTCTGGCGGGTGAGGCAGCAGGAAACGCTGATCAAAGCTAGGGCATGGATCCATCGTCGTGTGGAAGAAAGGGAGAAGGCTTCGGCTCCAGATGCTTGCATGAAGTGGTGGCTTCTAGGGTACTGCGTCGTGCAACGACGATCGATCGGAGCGGAAGGAAGAGATCTAGGGCATGGGTGAGGCGGAAACTGATGTGTGTATATTATATACACTTTTATGCATGTCTTGACGCATATCTACTTGTATTTCATTAGCATAATCTATGTTTATTGCAACCTATTTCATTGTAATGTCATACATCTATTATATTCTATTCGGAGATCTGCTCTTTGCTTGTTTTGATTGATAGGATGTGATTGGGAGCAAAAATGGAGCTTAAATGAAGTCTAGAGCTTTCAGAGTGTCACGAGCATGCAAAAACTAAGCCCTTGCAAGTTTTGGCCGTGTGGAGACCACATGGCCGTGTGGAGGTCATGTGGGGGGCGTGTTGAGGCCGTGTGAATGTCACACGGCCGTGCGAAGGTCGTGTGGAACTTTTAGCACTGCAGACCAAAATTAAAATGGTCATAAATTTATGCTCGGTTTGATATTTGGGCTTTTCTTTATACCAATTTGTAGATAACTTCAAGATCTACAACTTTGATGAAGACTTCAACTAGAGAAAACCCCATCTTGATGGTGTAAAAGATGCTGAAATGAAACATAGCCATTTAGAGCTATGACAAGGTCCAAGACAAGGGGTGTGCAAGGCCCATGACAAGGGGTGTGCAAGGGCCATGAAAAGGGTGTGCAAGGGCCATGCAAGGGGTGTGTGAGAACCACATGCCCATGACATGGTCGTGCCACATTTGCAGAGCCAAAGCAGTACATGGTCGTGTCCCAGACATGGTCGTGCAAGCCTTCCCGAGCCAAAGCAGCGCATGGTCATGTGTGTCACATGACCGTGCAACATCACCAGTAGCCAAGAATGCCCTGGCCGTGTCCCAAACACGGCCATGCAAGAGTTCCAAAGCCAGAGGTAAAGCAGGTCGTGTAGATCTACACGGTCGTGCAAGGGGGCAGTGGCAGAGCATGCCACGACCGTGTGACCTTCACACAGCCATGTCACCTGGCCAGTGAAAGAAATGGTCCAGGCCATGTGAGCTTCACACGGTCATGTCTCGGAGTCGTGTGGTGCCCAAAACCCTCTTCTATATAAAGCCTTCTTCATGATTTGAAAGGGAATCTTCTCCCCGTTGGGAGAGAGCAAGATTTTGGCGATTCCTCTCCATCTTGGAGGGATTTTCCGACGATTCAAGGGTAGATCTTCAACGTATCGACTCCGGAATCAAGGATTGGATCCGAAGATGTTCTTCATCATAGATAAACTTTCTCCCTCTCTTTTCTTGGATTTGGGGATCAAGAATGCTTATAATGTTTCTCTTTTCGGATTTTCTTCCTCGTTTTACGGATTAGATCTCTTGGTTCTAGGATGGAGGGAGTATTTGTAAGTTGAATTGATGTAAAACTCTTGTGGATTTTCCAATTTCCTATTTCTATGATTTTATCCTATTTGTACCTATTCAATCTTGTGTGGATTGTTGTGATTTGGACCTAATTCCCATTCTTGATTGAATGTTTGAATACCTTATGGATCTTGTAGACATAATCTCTCATTCAATTTTCCAAGGGACGTTCGTGACAGACAAGCCCGTGTAAGGACGTTTGAGAGATGATCTTGAGGGTGAAATAGGGTCATTCAAGGGGGTAGGATAGATTGTATACGTTCATATTTTATATCTTGATGCGGTTGAGGAGTGATGAATTCTTATGTTGATTATTATCCGAGGGACGCACATGATAGGCAAGCTCATGTAAGGACAACATAGATTCATTCTTAATTGATCACATTTAGGTATAGATTTCAATCCTAGGCTGGTTGTCTATTGCAAGAGAGAACCGGCAACCTTCTACAAATGATGGACAATTGAGAAATAAGATTTGGTAGATCATTTACATTGATTAACCTTACAAAGAAACCAAAACTCCTAGAATATCCATTTATCATAGCTCTTATTCTTGTTTCTATTTCTTTTATTTCTATGTTGTTGTTCATTAGTTGCACTTAGTTTCTGAAAACCAATTGATTAGTTGTTTAGCTAATTTGTGTTGAGAAATCTTTAGTGGTATTCAGTCCCTGTAGATACGATATCTTTCTTTATTACTGACGACGTATCTGTACAATTACGGATCGTTAACAGAGACCGGAGGCACTCACAACAACCCACGCAGGGTGACGAGCGATGTTGGGCGGTATCGGGTGGTCAGTGATTGGCAACGGCAGTGAAGTTGGCGAAGAAGAGAAAGAGGGGAAGAAAAGGGATTGGGCAGAGAAGATGAGGAAGAGGGATGAGTCGGTGACAGGGCTTTTTCTTAGCCATCGGCTTTTGTCAGCGAGGGAGAAGAAGGAGAGGCGTCAGGTTAGGGAGATGACCAGTTGGAGAAAATGAAGAGGAGGGCTCAGTGATCAGTGGCTTGGCGTCGCAAGAGGGATGAAGGAAGAGGAGGGTTCAGCGCCGCGAGTGGGGTGGAGGAGAGGGATCGGATCGGGAGAGAAAAGGAAAAATAAAGAAAATAAGAAACAAAAAATATTATAACCTTAGGTATTTTAATTAAACCCTGGGTTAGATTCCTCAATTAACTCCCACTTTTGGATATTCCAAACAGACTTTTCCTAAGCACAATAATTCATCCTCTTAACATACGTCGTACGAGCTCCGATTAAATCTCAAAAATTTTCTAAAAATTCCTAAAAATTCTGTTAAGGTTATTTCTCAAATAACCTTATTTTATTATTATTATTATTATTTGAGTGTTGTATTTTACATTCTCCTCCACTAATAAAAATTTGATCCCCAAATTTTCATTATTACCCTCAACAAGTACTAACAATAGATAGATAGTATAAATGCTGAACGAAAATTATCCTACATACCTCATGTAAAAGGTTGGGGGTGTCGAGCTCGGATCGTATCCTCGAGCTCCTAAGTAGTCTCATCATCAGAATGTTACTGTCATCCAACTTTAACCAGCCGGATAGTCTTGTTCTGCAGTTGGCATTCTTTGTGGTCCAGAATCCGCACCGGACCCTCCTCGTAGGTAACGTCAGGCTGAATGGGAACTGATATATCTAACAGAACATGTGCTGGGTCAGGTACATATCTCTTCAGCATGGACACATGGAATACATCGTGAATGCCTTGGAGGCTAAATCTCTTCACCCCTTTCATGGGTGAGACTCTCAGGAATACATGGTCGCCAGTAGAGAACTCTAGGGGTCTTCGTCTCCGATCCGCCTAACTCTTCTGATGGTCCTACGCCTCGGACATCCTCGCCTGATAGTGTGGACCAACTCTACCTCCTGCTGAGCTCTCTGCGGTCCTAGCAACTAGGCCTTCCCAACCTCCTCCCAGAGGGTGGGTGTCCGACAAGATCTACCATACAATGTTTTAAACGATTTCATCTGGATAGCTGAATGATAGTTGTTGTTGTAGGCGAACTCTACTAATGGCAAGTGGTCCTTCCAATTGCCTCCAAAATCCATAACGCAAGACCTCATCAAGTCCTCTAAACTCTGGATGGTCTACTTTGACTGTCCATCCATCTGCGAATAGAGTGCTGTACTGAAACAGAGTTGTGTGCCCAAGGCCTACTGTAGATTTAGTTAGAACCGGAACATGAACCATGGGTCTCTATCCGATATAATGCTCAAAGGAACACCATGCAACATGATGATCTCCCAACTATACAATTGCTAATCGATCCAGAGAATCGATCTTCCGAATCGCTAAGATGTATGCGGATTTAGTTAATCAGTCAATGATTACCCAAATCGCATCATGGCCTTGTCGTGTCCTAGGCAATCCCACCACAAAAACCATAGTGATGCGCTCCCATTCCCACTCCCACATTAGCTTTCCTCTGAAGTAATATGGCAGGTCTCTAGCGCTCAGCCTTCATCTGCTTATAGACTAGAGATCGAGCTACAAACTCTTTGATGCCTTTCTTCATGCCGTTCCACCAATAGGAATACCTCAAATCTCGATACATACGAGTTCCTCTTGGGTGGATCGTAAATCGAGAGCAATGTGTTGAAACCCCAAGGTTGTTTTGGTATGATCAACAAGTTAAGTTAGGTCCTGTGTGCTTTTAACCTTGTGTCTAAGTGTGCAGGAGCTTAGAAGCACAGGTACTCGAGCGGAAGACGCAGCTAGCGAGAAGGACGACACGTGGTGCGTCCGAGGGATGAGGTGCTGCGGAAGAGTACCCCGGTGGACGAGAAGGAAGCGTGCGGTGGTTCTGAGGGACGAAAGCCGGAGCGGAAGATTGCTCGGGGAGCAAGAGACGCAGCTAGCGAGAAGGTCGCCACGGGGTGGGATCGAGGGATGAAGACTGCGGATGAGTACGCTGGTGGACGAGAAGGAAACACGCGGCGATTCCGAGGGACGAGAAGCCGGAGCGGAAGGCTGCTCGAGAAGACCGGAAGTTGGGTTCGGGTGAGCCCTTTTCCGGATGGCAGAGATCACCCAAGAGAGCAGATCCGGAGGAGAAGAACCGGACCGAGGTGAGACTGAACCAGAGAAGAGGTCCCGGATGAAAAAGTCAACATCTGTTGACTTTGGGCTCCGGGGCGCCCGGAGCAGTCCGGGGCGCCCGGAGCAGTCCGGGGCGCCCGAAACCTTCCCGACCAAGGCTATAAATATAGCCTAGGTCCAGAAGCTTTTCAACGAACTCTGAATTGTAATTCCAACGCTTGTAAGCTTTAGTCTAGAGTTGAGCTTCTGTTTTCTGCGCTTCAACGCTGTACGAGGCTTCTCCGCCTGAAGGAGTTTTGTGAGCTTAATCTTCCTTGGATTAACAACCACATCGGTTGTAACCAAGTAAATCCTTGTGCCTCACTTTTTCTTTATGCTTTTAATTTATCGGCTTACTTTTATTATGCAAGTGTTAGCTTAAAGAGTTCGAGAAGGGTTGTTCGTTTGTTTTTGATTTTGCAGGATATCCAACAACCCCCTTCTAGCCGGCCGCAACGGTCCTACAAGTGGTATCAGAGCTGAGGCACTTTAGGAGGACTAACCGCCGAACGAAGCAACGAAGTGATGGCCGGAGCCTACGACTACCCACCTACATTCGAGGGGGAGTTTACCATTTGGAAGCAAAAAAATGGAGGTATACCTTAACTCAGACTTTGGTATTTCTTTAATATTAAAATTTGGTTATGAAGAACCGAAGAACACGAACGGAGAAAGAGTCGATCTACGCCTCTGGACCAGCAAACAACATAACGAATCTATGGCAAACGGACGGGCAGAATTTCATCTTCTAACTGTGATACCAAATGAAGATCTCAATAGAGTAGGCAAGTACAAAAGCGCAAAGGAACTTTGGGAAAAGTTCTTAAAGCTCTACGAAGAACCGGTTGAAGCCGTCTCCTCAATAGACATCGAGCCGTCATCAGGAGAATCCGAAACGGAAGAAATTACCGAGACAACCCCAACAAACTCAATGGTCGAATTCCATCCCGAAACCACAGAAAGTCCATCCCGGATGAGCAACGATGAAGGGGGAGAGACTTCGGAAGAAAGCAACTCGATAGGGGGAAAATCAACTATCGAAAAGGTAAGTCAGGTATGGACTCGAACTTCTGATCAATTGGTTCAATCAATCGAAAAATTGCCTAAAGACTTTTTTGAACCAGAAATTGAATCTTCGAAAAAGTTTTTTAGATTAAGAAATCTATCATTAATAGACTCCTGCAAATTAGAATTTTTGTTAAAAAATTCCTGTAAACTACAAAATATTTTTTTGAACGAATCTTGCACATTGCCGAAAGAATTTTTTATATCGTCGGAAAAAAATTTTGGATTAAAAAATATTTTGTCAAACGAATCTTGTAAAACAGAAAAATTGCTGAAAGATTTTTTACCTATTATTTTGCTGAAAGAATGTTGCCAAATAAAAGTATTGTCAAAAGAGTCTTGCAAGTTACAACATACTTTGTCAAACGAATCTTGCAAACTTGAAACATGTTTGAAAGATCTTTTACCAAATATTTCGTCAAAAGAATTTTCTGCATGTTTAATATTATTTACTTTAAATCTGAAAAAGTGTGATTTAAGAAGTTATGACATATTGAAATGGAAATTTAAAACTTTCTAATAAAAGTATTAGAATAAAATAAATAAATAAATAATTACATAGAAATTTTTTTAAAAATTTTCTTGCATAAAGTTTTGGGCTTAGAAAGATGTTTCTTGATGACGAAAACTAAGAAATTTTTCACAAGTTATTTTTGTCTTAGAAATTTTTCCTTGACTTGGAAATATTTTTTCTGAAAATCATTGAGATAGATTTTTATAAGTTTCTAAGTGTCAACCTTTAGACTTTTCTTGCAACCCCAATTTTTTATGTGATCAAAGGGGGAGAAGAAAAAGTATAAGTCTAGGGGGAGGTAGAAAAATTGAAAATTAGAATTTTTTTTGAAATTTAATGTTTCTATTTTGTTTCACGTTATTGAAAAATTGAAAATTTAAAATTGTTTAATTTTCATATCTATTTTTAACCCTAGCTTAACTTGGGTTGATCACATCAAAAAGAGAAAGATTGTTGGAACCCCAAGGTTGTTTTGGTGTAATCAACAAGTTAAGTTAGGTCCTACGTGTTTTTAACCTTATGTCTAAGTGTGCAGGAGCTTAGGAGCACAGGTACTCGAGCGGAAGACGCAGCTAGCAAAAAGGACGGCATGCGGTGCGTCCGAGGGACGAGGTGCTGCGGAAGAGTACCTTGGTGGATGAGAAGGAATCGTGCGGTGGTTCCGAGGGACGAAAACCGGAGCGGAAGATTGCTCGGGGAGCAAGAGACGCAGCTAGCGATAAGGTTGGCACGAGGTGCGACCGAGGGACGAAGGCTGCGGATGAGTACGCTGGTGGACGAGAAGGAAACACGCGGCGATTCCGAGGGACGAGAAGCCGAAGCGGAAGGCTGCTCGAGAAGACCGGAAGTTGGGTTTGGGTGAGCTCTTTTCTGGATGGCAGAGATCACCCAAACGAGCGGATCCAGAGGAGAAGAACCGGACCGAGGCGGGACTGAACTAGAGAAGAGGTCCCAGACGAAAACGTCAACATCTGTTGACTTTGGGCTCCGGGGCGCCCGGAGCCCTCCGGGGTGCCGGGAACCCTTCCGGGCGCCCGGACCAGACTTTTGACCAGGATCAAGATTTGACTCAATCTGATCGTTGGGGGATAAAGTTTATCCCCCCAGGGCGCCCCGACCAAGGCTATAAATATAGCCTTGGTCCAGAAGCTTTTCAACGAACTCTGAATTGTAATTCCAACGCTTGTAAGCTTTAGTCTAGAGTTGAGCTTTTGTTTTCTGCGCTTCAACGCTGTACGAGGCTTCTCCGCCTGAAGGAGTTTTAGTGAGCTTAATCTTCCTTGGATTAACAACCACATCGGTTGTAACCAAGTAAATCCTTGTGCCTCGCTTTTTCTTTACGTTTTTAATTTATCGGCTTACTTTTATTATGCAAGTGTTGGCTTAAAGAGTTCGAGAAGGGTTGTTCGTTTGTTTTAGATTTTGCAGGATATCCAACAACCCCCTTCTAGCCGGCCACAACGGTCCTACACAATGTGCCTCCTGAAGAAGTTCCTCTAAGACCAAGTGAGATTGAGGTACGCATAACCTGCCTCGAAAATAAATAATGCCCTCCTCATCTTGGATGAACTCAGTATGTTGTCCGGAAGCTATCTGGCTGTCAATGGACTGTAAGCGCTGATCACCGTCTTGGGCCTCTCGGATCCTCGTCCTGATCGATGACTGAGCAACCATGGTAACCAGAATACCCTGCTCTATCTGTCCCTGCTCCTGAAGGCCCAACTCGGAGAAACCCTAAATTAAGTCCATGATTAAAGCTCGGTGGCAAGCTAAAGTCCCTCTGGACTTCCGGCTAAGTGCATCAGCAACCACATTAGCTTTCCTTGGGTGGTAGCTAATGGTACAATCATAATTCTTCAGGAACTCCATCCATCTCCTCTGTCAGAGATTGAGTTCTTTTTGAGTGAAAAGATATTTAAGACTCTTATGATCAGTGAGAATCTCAAATGTAATACCATATAGATGATGCCGCCAAATCTTCAAAGCAAAGATAATAACAGCTAACTCCATATCATGTACTGGGTAGTTCTTCTCATTCTCCTTCAACTGACGAGAAGCATAGGAGACTACCCTGCTATGTTGCATCAACACAACGCCCAAACCCTGTAGAGAAGCGTCAGTGTAGAGCACAAATCCGTCCTCTCCGGAGGGAAAAACTAGTACTGGTACCGACACTAATCTCCTATTCAGCTCCTGGAAGCTGGTCTTGTAGGCTTCTAATCATGTGAACTTTACGCCTTTCTTGGTCAGGCATGTCAGCGACATAGCAATGTGAGAAAAACCCTCGACGAACCGTCTATAATATCCCGTCCCGGGAAACTATGGATCTCCTAAACTGATTTCGGTTGCTCCCAGCTGGTGACAACCTCAATCTTCTGAGGGTCTACTGAAATACCTCGGCTAGAAACCACATGTCCTAGAAAACCTATTGAGGATAGCCAAAAAGCACACTTGTTGAACTTCGCATATAGACGATGTCGTTACAGAGTCTTCATGTTCCTCCTCTAAATGTGAGTAGATCAAAATATCGTCAATGAAGTCGTGGTTCATCAAATCTATAAATATTGTTGGAGTATTAGTAAGCCTAAATGACATTACCAAAAACTCATAATGTCTGTATATAAGGCATACTCAACCTTAAGATTACGAGCAATGACTTTATAATCCGATCACCAACTACATATCACCAACTCCATAAATATCACACATCACACTCACTATGTCACCATCAATGACAAACCCAAATAATAGATCATCAAAACAAATATCCACTAATAGATCATCAAAATAACTATCCACTAATAGATAATCAGACAACCACACAACTCAACATTTAATCTAATAAATCATTAGAAATCGACATATCACAATATCTGATCTCACAATATCCTTAACCTCAAACCATCCTCAACAATAATCAACCATGAAAACTCCTCAATGACCAATTTTCATTATATCGGGTACCCTAATATCCAAAAGATATGAGTATACAAATTCTACTAATCCTATCTAAACAATGTCTAAGGAGTATGTCAAATCTCATCCTTTAGATACTCAAATATCTATAATTAAAGAATCACAATCAAAATTTCAAAGGGTCGCTCAACCTCCTGACTAAGAGTCTACCCATCAAAAAATATCACCACAAATCTCAAAATCATACCCGTAAATGTCTTCCGACAAATGTCGATAAAATATCGAGCATCCTGATCTAACATATAGACTTCAAGACCTTTAGTAAATGATCGAGTGGTTAAGGTCTTGAGCTACTAGATGGAGGCAATGATAGTTGAGTCAACTAACCATTGTCTTATCACACATCATACTACGATTGCTCCACCTAAGGTTCTGTAACCTTTTGTGATGAGCAATGCACACACGGATAGAGGAGCACTATCAACAAATAGCAAACCAACATAACTTTCAATCAACGCTCTACTCCTCGTAAATCATCATAAAATATTTCCACTCGGTGACGGTGGAACTTCCTAGGTGTTAATAAACTAACTCCACCTTGTATCACTGCGGGTCATAAATCTCTATATACCATCAAGGATATCTGCGATCGGTCCATGAGTCAGGATCCCTCATGGATCAGCGTTAGGGGAATCGACTGATCATCACCTTGTAATCCATCATGCTACCGAAAGAGGTAGTAAAGTACTCACTCTCAAAACCCTTCAACGTAATCACCAAATGATGCCTTGATCTCAAAAATCATCATCAGCTTCTTCCTTCACGTGATGCCTTATCACATAAAGATAAGAAGCTAACTTCAACTTTTCTTACGCCAGTACAAATTATATATCCGAATGTACTCACCAATTCATACACCCATGAAATGGTTGTACCTCCTAAGTATTAAGCAAGTAGCTTTACACCTTTCCACATCAGTGGGGGTATCCTATCCGAATGTACCTTATAAGTCATCCTACCAGGTATAAACGTTCCAGGGTCAAAGTCCGCATGGAATAGGATACGTCAATCCTCTATAGACTGACCAAGCTGACAATGGTATACGGCTAATTCAGTCCTCTCTACATTGGTACAAGTCATGTACCCAAATGTGCCTAAAAATCTCTAACCGAGCATGAGTAACTCAAATATTCAAAATCTCTATAAAAATAGAGTAAGTCGGTTCCCTACTGACCAACAAAAATAGATCGGTCATCTAGTAACTGATCTAATAAGAGTGCATCAATTCTCAACAAAAGCAACTAAGGTAAATCAGTCCTCTACAGACATAACCAAAGAGAATATAAATTGATCCTCTTCAGACTGAGTTAACATGATTATTACTGGTAGTACGATATGGCGAATCCCTTAAGACTGTTGTCCTTAATTTCTAGTAGGGTCGATAGTGATCAGTGGTTGATCCATCACATGCAATATATGCTACAACCAATTAGACAGGTACTAAAAGAGTACTAACACATGTCATAACTAACTATCATAGACAACTATATATGTACTAAAAGAAGTGCATGATAACAATAACAAATATACCTCCTATAACTTCAAGATGTCCTACTGTTGCTTGATCCCAAAACCTGAAAAGTCACATCAATAAAACCAAAACACGAAATCCAAATACAAAAAAATAGGCATTGTAAACTCATGGCTCTGATACCAAATAAATTGTCATGCCCCAAAGGAGTCCCTGCTAGAGGAAAATTTGGCAGCATCTTCTCCATACTGGTGACAATCTGAAGCTTATATACATCAACAACAAAATACATCAGCCCACACGGTTGGAATATACACAACCACACAGTTATATATATATATATATTAAACAGCCTACACGGTTGTACTACAAACACAACCACATAGTTATATATATAAAACAACCCACTCGGCTGTATTAAAAACATAACGGAAAAACAAATGGAAAGCCCATACAACCAAAATAACACAATGCGTGTCGGCATGAATTAAACACAAATACAACACCAAAATCAAAGAAAATAGCCACATGTCTAAACACCAATACAATGCTAAAACATTAAAGAATATATATAAAAGAAAACAAAAGCGAAGTAAAACCATCTTCTGATGTGAGAGAGACCGACAGACAGGATACCTCCAAGCAACTGCTTAATCATCTACCTATAATAGGAATAATCCAACGAGGTGAGTTCAACAACTCAGCGGGTAACAATCTAACATGCATAGTAAGAAATAACTATCAGTAACAATCATGTAGTACAACCTCCTGACTAATAACAGGAAATGCAAAACTAGACAAGGGGAGAAGAACTGTACTCACCAAGGCCTCCTATCCTGATATAAGGGTCATCAGACCAAATACATAATGTAACCTATATGCATGTCAAACATATGCATCCATAAAAATGTAACATCCAAAGTGCAGCAATCATAAATAATAAATATAATCCATGCATATGATGCAAAAATGACATGTGTCACCCCTGACGTCAGTCAGCCATCTCACACATGATGGTGATACCAACTGGGTAGGGCTATGACAATTGTACACTCTGTCATCACTACTCCTGAGTGACCGAGTGGACAGGATACTGTCAGAGTACACCTATCCTACTATCCCAAATCATAAGTGGGGGAACTCAATGCTCTCATCTCCCTGAGACAGTCCAGAGGAGAGATCCCTGTCATGCTACCATGTTGCGTCACGCTACCCATGAGTGGACCAGCGGAGCATTGATAGAGCAAAATGCCACACACACTACCTGATATACCACTAACCCATGAGTGGTATCGAAAAATTTAAATAAATAGGGTTATTTGAGAAATAGCCTTATAAAATTTTTCCAAAATTTTTTGAAATTTTCTGGCAATTTTTTGGAGCTCATACGGCAGGTTTTGAGGGGATCGATCAGCGGGCGTGGATTAAGCCTGTTTGGGATACCCGTTTAAGTGAGGAAATGTTTATTTATATTCTCTTTTCCTTTATTTTCCTTTCCCCAAATACCGATCCTCTCCACCCGATCCTGATCTTCTCTTCCCCGACTCCCTCTCTTGGTTTCTTCTCGCGCCGATCGCCACGAGCTCATCGCCAGCAGCAATCTTCCTCTCCCGAGCTCCGTCGAACTCAAGCGTCGGTCGTTCCCTTGCGGCGCCCTCGGTCGCCACGGCCGACATCAGACGCCAGCCAATGAGCGCCACCCGATCCTCTCTCGTGAGGACGACCCGACGCTAACGATCGTCGAGACTCTACTCACCAACGTCGATGATCTAGGCCTTGTCGGTGAGTGGATGCTCTCGATTAAACCTTCTTTCTCACTGTGGTCACGTTCTTGTTGCGATCCGTGCCCTAGATCCATCACGTTCTTGTCTCTACCATGTCTTCTTAGGCTGGATTAGATTGGGTGACACTTTCTGGAGGCGATCAATCGAGATCCTTGTCTTACTCTTTCTTGAGGCTAATTGGGGGTCTCAGTTGAAGATGATGCGATCGTTTGAGCTGTCGACAGAGGCTAGAAGAGTTGTTGCTTGATTGGTGATCTCCACTGCTTGACCTCCTGCTTGATTCGATTGATATCGGTTGAGGTAAGGTTAGGTTATTAATTAGGTTGTTGTTTGGATTTGGGATCTACAATTTTGATCTCACCTTGAACCGAACAGTAGGGTTGTGTGCTGTGGATCAAAAATCAAGGTTGTGAGGTAAAGTAGGACTTGTTGTAGGTGTTCTTGGTTCTGGCAGCCACCTCATCCAGTAGCTCTTCTGGTTCCAACATCAATAGTAGCTAGGAATTGAGGTATGGTATAGGGATTTGATTTCATGAACATGTGTAGATTGAATTAGGGTTATGTTTGAATTGAATTTAGAATGGAACATGTGGTAGATCATGTGTAATGGGATTTAGGTTTTGGATTTCTATCTAATGGATTGTTTGGGGTTAAGGTAGCTAACCCTAATTGACCATTGGATTTAATTAGGGTGTATTGATTGAGGTTGTGTTGATTAGGGTTTTACCATAATTTAATTTTAGGGATTTTATTTATCTATTCATTTGGATTTAGCTAAATAAAATATATATATTTTTTGATGCAGGATTCTGATTCGAGACAGACGTCTCGACTTTGGATTGCTTGACAGTACCTTCTATTTGAGGCGGGTACCCTTTGACTTATCTCTTGATAGTGTCTTATGATATGTGTAGTATATATATAATTACTAGTGATTGGTAGATTTATCACTTCCCTGGTTATAGTTTATTTGATACCTATTACCTGCTTCTACTGTTAGCTATTATACATTAGACTTATATGCTCTTAGTTATTGTTATGTGTACCGATGCTCTTAGAGGTGATGATATGTTGTGCTTCTGTATACTGAATTAATTGCTAGACATACTGGATATGTGATCTTAGATTCATGTTGCTTATATCATGGTTATATATGCATTTATTTTTTTTGGCGCATATATATGGAGGAGGATATATTCAGGTATGACATATTATAGCATCATGCACCATCCCGCATGATTGCATGTTGGGCGATTGACGACTCCATTATTGTTGAGCTCGTCGGCCGGCTACATGGGCCTTTACACAACGTGACCACTACATGGGTAGTGGCACAGCACCCAAGGTGTGTATGGCAGCTGCTCTATTAGGCTCTGCTGGTCTGCTCATGGGTAGTGAGACTGCAGCGTGGTAGCCGGCAGGGATCCCTCCCTGTCATCGCGTACCGGGGGATGAGAGCATTGCGCTCCCTCACTATGTTTGAGGTAGGAGGATAGGTGTACTCCGACTGCATCCCATGCACTCCGTCACTCTTCGGGGGTAGTGATGGCAGAGTGCACGGTTGTCATAGCCCTACCCACTCGGTCTCACCATCGTGTGTGAGATGGCTGACTGGCTTCAGGGGTGAACAGAACATGTCATTTGCATCATATGCACAGATTGCATTTATTGTGATTGTTGCATATTGGATGATGCATTTTAGTGACTGCATATGATTGACATGCATACAGGATACATGTTTATTTGCTCTGACTATTTTTATCTGTGTATGTTTATAGTCATATGGTCAAGCCTCGTAGGTGAGTACATTTTATTTCAGTTATGCATTTCTTATTATTCTTGCTGTAGACTGTATTACATGTTTATTGTTAATTACTATAGTCTATTCAGCTATGCATACCAGTTACACTGTTAGGATACTGTGCTATAGATTATTGCTGATAGTTATATGTTATTGTGCATATCTATTGGTTACCTGTTGAGTTCTTTGGACTCACACCGTTACATTGCTACCTTTCAGGTTGAGGTTGTCGGGAGATTCCAATCGCTAGCCCCCTTTGTCGCGATGATTTTTGGTTTTAGACTTTGGTATTTGTTTCTTTGTCGATATATACCGGTGATGTGGGTTCTTGTACTTTGGACTTTGTGTTGAAAATTCGGGTTTGCTACTCTTATTTTTCGCTATGGATATTTCATTAGTTCATGGATTTCATTTCCTTCGTTGTAGTGGAGTAGGATTTACATATATCTATAATGATTTTTATATCTTCTTTTCTTTTAATTATATTTGTTGTCAGCCAGAGGCTGCATTATAAACTGTGGATTGTATATTAATTATGTGGATTGTTTGTTATCTGTATTGTATTGTTCCAGCCGTGTGGGATGAGGTATGGATATATGTATCTCAGGATTCATATTGTCACCCGTACAGGGGAGATACTGTCAAAATTTTATCGACAGGGACTACCTGGGATGTGATAATTTATTTGGTATCAGAGCGGGTTACGATACTTACTATGCGTTCTGGATTTTCGAGATTTAATCTGATACCAATTTATTTCGTATCAGAGCAGGTCTACGATGCCTATTTGATGTGTTATGGATTTTCGAGTTAATCTAATACCAATTTATTTGGTATGAGAGCTAGGCTCCGATTTCGTATTTTTGTGTTCTGGAGTTTGTGAGTGTATCTGGGTATTTTCGGATTGTATGGATTTCCATCAATTTTTCGATTCAAAATTTCGAGGTATATTTTAACGAGGTTCTATTTGGGGGACTAAGCAGCGACAATACATCTCCAAACGACAAATAGGTAAATTTAGGTAAATTTTTAATTCTCATACCTATAGTGATATCTGGTTAACATTTTATTTATAGATATGACACATACACGTATTCTAGTACCGAGACGTGGCCGACCACGTAAGAGGGCGATAGATTCTCCGGAGATAGAGTCTCCAGAGAGATCTACTGGGGTCGAGCCTGCCCGTCAGGGACAGACTTCTCAGGGTATTGTGGGTACGTCAGATTGATCCTGACAGTTCTGACTTCAAAGGTATCTACCTCCCCCGTACCACCAGTGGTACCACCTTCGGCATATCCAGCACCTCCCCCATCAGCAGTACCCGTAGTATACTCCCCCCCTAGCTGTACCTGATACTGCGTACTTGGCACCACAGATACCTGTGCCGGTTACTACATACTTTGCACCCGTACCAGCAGTACCGGTTGTATCTTACCCAATACCGCCCACTGAACCTACAGTCACCCCTACTTATGTCTACTCTATAGTGCCACAAGCGGTACCTACCCCGGTTTATGCAACGACACCAGTGGTACCTCTTTCGACCTATCCAGCAGTACCACCCATAGGATCAGCCCCGGTGGTTCTGCCTAGTTCCACGGCGATCCCTACTGATATGGTTACGGCACGAGCACGAATCCCAGCCTTGGCAGAGTCGGTGAAAAGTCGATTCACATTATTCCGTGGGGAGGCTGATCCGAGCATAGCTCAGTCCTGGATAGAGACTATGGAATGGACATTCTTTTATATGGCTTGCTCCGAGTGGGAGAAGGCTGAGCTGGTTGCTTTCAACCTACGAGACGGGGTAGAGATCTGGTGGGACACGCAACGCTCGATTATAGGCGAGCAGCATATTACATGGGCGAGATTTAGGGAGGTATTTGAGAGTCAGTATTTTCCCCGTGCGTATCAGATGACACGTCGACAGGATTTTTTGAGTCTTTGGCAGAATAACCGCTCAGTTATGGAATATAATGCTGAATTTAATCAGTTGGCCAGATTTTGTCTTGAGTTGGTTGCTAAGGATAGATCTCGTATGCTTCAGTTTAATAAGGGGCTGGACGGGCATCTTCAGGTGAAGATTGCCGGTTTTGGTACTTCATCATAAACAGAGGCACTGATAGAGCTCTTATGATTAAGTCTACTAAGCAGAGAGTGAATGCAGACAAGAAGAGGAAACAGACTGATCAGACTCCGGTATTATTCGTCAAGAAAAAGGATGGTACTCTGAGGCTATGCATCGATTATAGGCAGCTGAATGCAATGACTATCAGAAATAAGTACCCCTTGTCACAGATTGATGATTTGTTTGATCAGCTCAGAAATATATCAATGTATTCTAAAATTGATCTACGGTCCGGATATCATCAGCTGAGAGTCAAAGATTCTGATATTCAGAAGACAGTATTCCGCACTAGATACGGACATTACGAGTTTTTAGTAATGCCATTTCGGCTTACCAATGCTCCGGCAGTATTTATGGATCTAATGAACCATATCTTTCTGGAGTATCTAAATCAGTTTGTTATCATGTTTATTGATGACATATTGATCTATTCGCATTCCAAGAAGGAACATGCGCAACATCTTTGCATAGTATTGGAGACTCTACAACGACATCATCTATATGCGAAGTTCAGCAAGTGTACTTTTTGGCTATCCTCAATTGGTTTTCTGGGACACATGGTGTCAAGCCGAGGTATTTCAGAAGATCCTCAGAAGATCGAGGCTATCACTAGCTGGGAGCAGCTGAAGTCAATCCTAGAGATCCACAGTTTCTTGGGAATGGCTGGATATTACAGATGATTCATTGAAGGTTTCTTCAGTATTGCTATTTCGTTGACACGTCTGACCAGAAATGGCGTGAAGTTCACTTGGTCAGATGCCTGTGAGGCCAGCTTTCAGGAGCTGAAGCGGAGATTAGTATCGACACCAGTTTTAGTATTACCTTCCGGAGAGGACGGATTCGTATATTACACAGACGCATCTCTACAAGGCTTGGGCGTTGTTCTGATGCAGCACAGCAGGGTAGTCTCCTATGCTTCTCGTCAGCTGAAGGAGCATGAGAAGAATTACCCAGTACATGATTTTGAGCTAGCTGCTATTATGTTTGCTTTGAAGATTTGGCGACATAATCTTTATGGTATTACTTTTGAGATTTTTATTGATCATAAGAGTCTCAAATATATTTTCACATAGAAGGAACTCAATCTCCGACAGAGGAGATGGATGGAGTTCCTAAAGGATTATAATTGTACTATTAGCTACCACCAGGGGAAAGCTAATGTGGTTGCTGATGCAACTAGCAGGAAGTCTAGAGGGACTTTAGCTTGCCACCGAGTTATAGTCACGGACTTGATTCAGAGTTTCTCCGAGTTGGGCCTTGAGGAGCAGGGACGGACAGAGCAGGGTATTCTTGTCACCATGGTTGCTCAGTCGTCGATTAGGATGAGGATTCTAGAGGCCCAGGCCGGAGATCAGAATTTATAGTTCATTGGCAGCCAGATAGCTTCCGGGCAGCAAACCGAATTTACACAAGATGATGAGGGTATTGTTTATTTCCGAGGCAGATTATGTGTGCCTCAGTCTCACTCGGTCATGGAGGAGTTACTTCAGGAGGCTCATCGCTCTAGATTTGCTATCCACCCAGGTGGAACCCGTATGTATAGTGATTTGAGACATTCATATTGGTGGAATGGTATGAAGAAAGACATCACAGAGTTTGTAGCTAGATGTCTTGTGTGTCAGCAGGTAAAGGCTGAGCACCAGAGGCCTGTTGGACTACTTCAGAGGATCCCTATTCCAGAGTGGAAATGGGACCACATTACTATGGATTTTGTGGTAGGATTGCCTAGGACTCGACGAGGCCATGATGCGATTTGGGTAATCGTTGACCGATTAACCAAATCCGCACACGTTTTAGTGATCCGGAAGACTGATTCTCTGGATCGATTAGAAGAGCTATATTGTCGAGAGGTTATCAGATTGCATGGTGTTCCTTTGAGCATTATATCGGATAGAGACCCACGATTCACGTCCCAATTCTAGCAGAGTCTACAGCAGGCCTTGGGCACACAGCTCCGTTTTAGTATGACATTCCATTCGCAGACAGATGGACAGTCGGAGCAGACTATTCAGACTTTGGAGGACTTGCTAAGGTTGTGCGTTATGGATTTCGGAGGAAGCTGGGAGGACCACCTGCCATTAGTGGAGTTTGCCTACAACATGTAACAACCCAACCCTTCGGCCTCTTGGGCGGCCCTTGTGGTGGCCCAACTGGCAGCCCTTATGTCGTCGGCTCATTTGGCGACCTCTAATGTCGTCAACTGACGACTCTTTGGTCGTGCTGTTACTCACTAGGACTTTCCACCCCTGGCAGTGGATTTTTGCCTTCCCCAGGATTCGAACTCTAGACCTCCAGGCTAAGTAGTAGAGTTTATGAATCCTGGTAGCCAAGTGAGTGGCTCACTTGGCTACCAGGATATTGTAACGACCCGACCCTTTAGCCTCTTGGGCGGCCCTTGTGGCGGCCCTTATGTCGTCGGCCCATTTGGCGACCGCTCATGTCGTCGACCGACGACCCTTTTGGTCGTGCCGTTACTCACTAGGACTTTCCACCCCTGGCAGTGGATTTTTGCCTCCCCCAGGATTCGAACTCTAAACCTGGAGGCTTAAGTATTATACTTTATAAATCCTGGTAGCCAAGTGAGCGCCGCTCACTTGGCTACCAAGATTCATAAACTCTAATACTTAAGCCTGGAGGTTTAGAGTTCGAATCCTGGGGGAGGCAAAAATCCACTGTCAGGGGTGGAAAGCCCTAGTGAGTAACGGTACGGCCAAAAGGGTCGTCGGTCGACGACATGAGAGGTCGCCAAATGGGCCGACGACATAAGGGCCGCCACAAGGGCCGCCCAAGAGGCCAAAGGGTCGGGTCGTTACACAACAACAGCTATCATTTGATTATCTAGATGGCACCGTTTAAAGCATTGTATGGTAGAATTTGTCAGACACCCATCCTCTGGGAGGAGGTTGGGGAGGCCCAGCTGCTAGGACCTCAGAGAGCTCAGCAGGAGGCACAGTTGGTTCGTACTATCAGACGGAGGATGTCAGATGCATAGGACCGTCAGAAGAGTTATGCTGACTGGAGACGGAGACCCCTCGAGTTCTCTATTGGTGATCATGTATTTTTGAGAGTTCCACCCAAGAAAGGGGTGAAGAGATTTGGTCTCTGAGGTAAGTTAGTTCCACGATATATTTGTTAGCAATTTCGAGCCGCGAAAATTACTTTTTGCGTTGCGGAAACCTCGAAGCTAGCCACGGATCCGTACGAAGATAGATAAATAAAAGTTCATGTACATGTTTGTCTAAAGTAGATCTACCTTATATCTACATGAAAAGGAAGTATTACCCTTGTAGCGATGCCCTTCGCTTATCCCGCTCGTCCAAATGGTTGCGGATCTCATAGAGTGTCAAGTATACACTCCTCTACATGTATCCACACGGACAAAAAGGTGGAGAGAACCACATAGAGTGTGCTAGCACTCTTGAGAGGTCTCGACAATGGAGGAGAAGGAGAGAAAAGAAGAGAGGAAGAAGAAGAGACCTTGAATAAGCACACCTTTCTTATTCATTCATGTGGCCGGCCACTTTATTAGAGTGTTTTATACCTCCATGTAATACCAAAAGTCATGTCTCTTGGTCTTCCTCATGAGGTGGCACACAATGATGTACCCTTGATGATATGGAACATCATCATTGGTCGGTTGATGTGCACAAATATTATGATCATTTATGCATGTTTTAGCGCAAAAACGGTGATTATCTAGGCATCGAAACAAGTCAAAGAACACGACCATGCAACACACGGTCGTGTGACCATCGGCCCATGCCAAGTCACAATGAAGTGGCATTTGGTCAAGTCAAACTTGACCCTTCATCTTCCCTCTCAAGTCAAGTCAAACTTGACCTCTTATCTCCCATGGTTGATCAAATCTACCCTTTGACTCAAATCAATTTAATTTAATGAATCTCTATTCATTGGTTTAAATTGACTCAATGAATCATAGTCTAAATTAGACTCATTCGACAAATAAATCAAATTGAGTCCAACTCAATTAGTCTAATTTGGATTACTCTTAATCCAATTTGGTTCATCACATGAACCTAATCCTCTTGGTCCATCATATGAACCTAATCTCCATCTAACTGCCCTTTGTGTGTGACCCTATAGGTTCTTGTAACGTTGGCAATGCTCCTAAACCCATTTAGAAACATAAGCAATGAGCGGTATCTAGCAACACATCATTACTACCCAAGTTACAAGAATGTTGAGATCCAACATCACCATTGTGACTACTAATTGTGACTCTCACAATATGTGACAATGTCCTTCTATCCTCGACATCTAAATTAATCAATTGAGGTATATACCGTGTCATCCTCTAATCAATTTATATCTTGAACTCCAAGTAGACTCACTCTAATCAAATGAGCTCAATATCTCATATTGACTTATTTGGGCATGGCCATGCACTTAGTCGTCTCACTCTATCAAGAATCATGATATCACTCCCGTCATATAGGAGGGATAGATCCCTTCTACATCACTCACATCCCTCCGCATAATTTGTTACATACCCAGTAGTCGCCTTTATAGTCCACCCATTTATGGGTGACGTTTGACGAAGCCAAAGTATGCAACTCCTTATGTAGGGAACCATGGTGACTTCGGGTCCAAGGACTGATAGTCATACTAATAGTCACATGAGAAAGTATATGACACTCATATAACGATCCATGATACTTTCTCATGGCGGGTCATTCAGTATATATTCTCCAATGCATACCCATGTGTCAACTTGATATCTAATATCCATGACTTGTGAGATCAAGTCATCGAGTTGACCTACATACTAGTCTCATTGCATTAACATTGTCAATGAATGTTAATATTTGACTAGGAATGATTAAGAGTAATGTTCTCTATATCATCTCATTATCAATTCAACCAATCGATTGATATATATAAGAACCTTCTACTCAAGGACGCTATTATACTCTGTTATTTGGCACCAATACAAGTATAATAACCATAAAGAAATACCTTTATAAATATATATATATATATATATATATATATATATATATATATATAGGAATATGATACATCGAGTCCATACAGCAATCATCACATGATTGGCTCTAGGGCTCTCACTAACAATATTGGGTTGTTCTAGATCTTAGAGAGGATTGGAGCAGTAGCTTACCGTCTGGCATTACCACTATCTCTAGCTAGCATTCATGATGTATTTCATGTATCTATGCTGAGGAGATACGTATCCGACCTATCACATGTTCTGTTAGATATATCAGTTCCTATTCAGCCTGACGTTACTTACAAGGAGGTTCCGGTACGGATTCTGGACCACAGAGAGCGTCAGCTATGGAACAAGAATGTTCGGCTGGTTGAAGTCGGATGGCAGTATCATTCTGATGAGGAGGCTACTTGGGAGCTCGAGGATACGATCCGAGCTTGATACCCTCATTTTTTACTTTAGGTATGTGGGTTAGAGTTTCTTTCAGGATTTATACTGTTTGGTTATATTCTAGTGTTTGCTATTGGTTATAGCAAAATTTAGGGACCAAACTTTTATTAGTAGGGGAGAATGTGAGATATCGAAAAATTTAAATAAATAGGGTTATTTGAGAAATAGCCTTATAAAATTTTCCCAAAATTTTTTGAAATTTTCTGGAAATTTTTCGGAGTTCGTACGACAATTGAGGGGATCGATTGGCGGGTGCGGATTAAGCATGTTTGGGATACCCATTTAAGTGAGGAAATGTTTATTTATATTCTCTTTTCCTTTATTTACCTTTCCCCAAATACCGATCCACTCCACCCGATCTCGATCTTCTCTTCCCCGACTCCCTCTCTTGGTTTCTTCTCGCATCGATCGCCACGAGCTCATCGCCGGCAGCAATCTTCCTCTTCCAAACTCTGTCGAACTCAAGCGCCGATTGTTCCCTCGTGTCACCCTCGGTCGCCACGGCCGACATCAGACGCCAGCCAACGAGCGCCACTCGATCCTCTCTCGTGAGGACAACCCGACGCCGACGATCGCCGAGACTCTACTCACCAACATTGATGATCTAGGCCCTGTCGGTGAGTGGATGCTCTTGATTAAACCTTCTTTCTCACTGTGGTCACATTCTTGTTACGATCCGTGCCCTAGATCCATCGCATTCTTGTCGCTACCGTGTCTTCTCAGGCAGGATCGGATTGGGTGACACTTTCTGGAGGCGACCAATCGAGATCCTTGTCTTCCTCTTTCTTGCAGCTGATTAGGGGTCTCGGTTAAAGATAATGGGATCGTTTGAGCTGTCGGCAGAGGCTAGAAGAGTTGTTGCTTGATTGGTGATCTCCACTTCTTGACCTCCTGCTTGATTCGATTGATATCGGTTGAGGTAAGGTTAGGTTATTAATTAGGTTGATGTTTGGATTTGGGATCTTCAATCTTGATCTCACCATGAACCGAATAGTAGGGTAGTGTGCTATGGATCAAAAATCAAGGTTGTGAGGTGAAGTAGGAATTGTTGTAGGTGTTCTTGGTTCCGGCAGCCACCTCATCCAGTAGCTCTTCTGGTTCCAACATCAACCGTAGCTGGGAATTGAGGTATGGTGTAGGGATTTGATTACATGAACATGTGTAGAATGAATTAGGGTTATGTTTGAATTGATTTTAGAATGGAACATGTGGTAGATCATGTGTAATGGGATTTAGGTTTTGGATTTCTATCTAATGGATTGTTTGGAGTTAAGGTAACTAACCCTAATTAACCATTAGATTTTATTAAAGTGTATTGATTGAGGTTGTGTTAATTAGGGTTTTGCCATAATTTAATTTTAGGGATTTTATTTAGCTATTCATTTGGATTTAGCTAAATAAAATATATATATTGTTTGACGCAGGATTCTGGTTCAAGACGGGCGTCTCGACTTTGGATTGCTTGACAGTACCTTCTATTTAAGGCAGGTACCATTTAACTTATCTCTTGATAGTGTCTTATGATATGTGTAGTATATATATAATTACTAGTGATTGATAGATTTATCACTTCCCTGGTTATAGTTTATTTGATACCTGTTACCTGCTTCTACTGTTAGCTGTTATACATTAGACTTATATGCTCTTAGTTATTGTTATGTGTACCGATGCTCTTAGAGGTGATGATATGTTGTGCTTCTATATACTGGATTAATTGCTAGACATACTGGATATGTGATCTTGGATTCATGTTGCTTATATCATGGTTATATATGCGTTAATTTTTTTTGGCACATATATATGGAGGAGGATATGTTCAGGTATGACATATTGTAGCATCATGCACCATCCCGCATGATTGCATGTTGGGCGATTGACGACTCCATTATTGTTGAGCTCGTCGGCCGGCTACATGGGCCTACACACAGCGTGACCACTACATGGGTAGTGGCACAGCACCCAAGGTGTGTATGGCAGCTGCTCTATTAGGCTCCGCTGGTCCACTCATGGGTAGTGAGACTGTAGCGTGGTAGCCGACAGGGATCCCTCCCCATCATCGCATACCGAGAGATGAGAGAATTATGCTCCCTCACTATGTTTGAGGTAGGAGATAGGTGTACTCCGACAGCATCCCGTCCACTCGGTCACTCTTCAGGGGTAGTGATGGCAGAGTACACGGTTGTCACAACCCTACCCACTCGGTCACACCATCGTGTGTGAGATGGCTGACTAGCGTCAGGGGTGACCAGGACATGTCATTTGCATCATATGCACATATTACATTTATTGTGATTGCTGCATATTGGATGATGCATTTTGGTGACTGCATATGATTGACATGTATACATGATACATGCTTATTTGCTCTGACTATTTTTATCTGTGTATGTTCACAGTCATATGGTCAAGTCTCGCAGGTGAGTTCAGTTTATTTCAGTTATGCATTTCTTATTATTCTTGTTGTAGACTGTATCACATGTTTATTGTTAGTTACTATAGTTTATTCAGCTATGCATACCAGTTATACTGTTAGGAGACTGTACTATAGGTTTTTGCTGGTAGTTATATGTTACTGTACATATCTATTGTTTACCTGCTGAGTTCTTTGGACTCACACTGTTACATTATTACCTTTCATGTTGAGCCCGTCGAGAGATTCCAATTGCTAGCCCCCTTTGTCGTGACGATTTTTGGTTGTAGACTTTGGTATTTGTTTCTTTGTCGATATATACTGGTGATGTGGGTTCTTTTACTTTGGACTTTGCGTTGAACATTCGAGTTTGCTATACTTGTTTTTCGCTGCGGATATTTCATTACTTCGTAGCTTTCATTTCCTTCATTATAGTGGAGTGGATTTACATATATCTGTAATGATTTTTATATCATCTTTTCTTTTAGTTATATTTGTTGTCAGCCGGAGGCTGCATTATAAACTACATGGATTGTATATTAATTGCGTGGATTTTTTGTTATCTGTATTGTATTGTTCCGGCCGTGTGGGTCGAGGTATGGATATATGTATCTCAGGATTCATATTGTCACCCGTACAGGGGAGATGTTGTTGAAATTTTATCGGTAGGGACTACCTGGGGCGTGACAAGTGGGGGAACTTAATGCTCTCATCTCCCTGAGACAGTCTAGAGGAGGGATCCCTGTCGTGCTACCATGCTGTGTCACGCTACCCATGAGTGGACCAGCGGAGCACTGACAGAGAAAACTACCACACACCCTACATGATATACCACTAACCCATGAGTGGTTGTGTGTGTGTGCAGATCCATGTAACTGGCAATGAGCTCAACAATAATTAAACTGCCAATCGCTCAGCATGCAATCATGCAAGATGGTGTAAGACACTAAGCATGTAATTCCTGACCATATCCACATCCACAAAGTATGTACAAAAAGGTGAATGGTATGAAAAATACTAGTCCAGTACACAATAAGGCATGGTATGTCACTACCCTCCGGGAACATAAATACACATGGCAATAATCAAGAGGGTATAAAACATAAATGCAGAACGGATAAAAAGCATGCAACATGTATCATATAGTGATATACCAAATAGAAATCAACATAACTATAATTGGAAGTTGTAACCTACTAAGCATATCAGATTGACAATTTCAAAAGATAAGTCAATGGTACCCACCTTAAAAAGAAGATCGTATCAAATCAATCCGACGTCAAGGCGCTCATCTTGAATTAGAGTCCTGTATCAATCAATACATATATTTTATTTAGCTAAATTCATATGAATTAAATAGCTAAATAAATTCCCCAACCTAATTAGGATCCTTCCAATCAAATCTGATCTCTGATTAAATCCCCCCAAATAATCCTTAATCATACAACCTTATCCGAATAGGTTTATACATGAATCATCAATCAACCCATCAACGAATCCTTGGAGTAAATCAACTTCCTAATCATCATAAATCTCTTAATTCATTACCAATTGATCACTCATCCATAACTAGTCACAACCACCTTAGATTAAGCATTCCCTAATCACCTTAGATTAGGCTAAACATAAATCCATTACCAAATCCAATAATATATATTCGACAATCAGAATTGCATTAGATCTATGCATAACCATCACCCAAGCATCTACTAGGGTTTAGTGATTACCTCCAAAAAAGACAACAAGGTAGTTGCTATAGGGGTAATTGGATCTATCAAGCGATGAAAAGATACTGCAAATCTGATGAAGAGGAGGCAATGAACCTCCCTGATGGAATCCCTAATGCAAGGTCCACCAAACACAACTACACTTGCTGGAAACTACTCACCCCGCACACTATAATCAGATCAAGAAGAAATATCAAGAAATCACTAAGATAATCTATTAACAACTTACCACAGATGTGTGTTGGTAGTGCCAGGAGCCAACCATGACCCAAGATCGGAGATAGATGTTGGCCGATGGTAGTCACAAGGTGGATGCGTCTGGTGGGTGAGGTAGCAGGCAACGTTGATCAAAGCTAGGACACGGATCCGTCGTCGTGTGGAAGAAAGGGAGAAGGCTTCGGCTCTAGATGCTTGCATGAAGTGGTGGCTACTAAGGCACCGCGTCATGCAACGATGATCGATCAGAGCGGAAGGAAGAGATCTAGGGCACAGGTGAGGTGGAGACCGGAGGCACTCACAACAAACGACGCAGGGTGATCGGGCGGCGCCGGGCGATATCAGGTGGTCGGCGATCGGCGACGGTAATGAAGTCGACGAAGAAGGGAAAGAGGGGAAGAAAAGGGATTGGGTAGAGAAGATGAGGAAGAGGGAGGAGTCGGTGACAGGGCTTTTCCTGGGGCACCTTCTTTTATCAACAAGGAAGAAGAAGGTGAGGTGTCTGGTTAGCGAGACGACTAGTTGGAGAAGACGAAGAGGAGGGCTCGGTGATCGGTGGCTTGGCGTTGCGAGAGGGATGAAGGAAGAGGAGGGTTCGGTGCCGTGAGTGGGGAGGAGGAGAGGGATCGACTCGGGAGAGAAAAGTAGGAAAAAGAAAGAAAATAAGAAAAAAAAAATATTATAACCTTAGGTATTTTAATTAAATCGTAGGTTAAATTCCTCAATCAACTCCCACTTTTGGATATTCCAAACAGACTTTTCCCAAGCCCAACAATTCATCCCCTTAACATATGTCATATGAGCTCCGATTAAGTCTAAAAAAATTTCTAAAAATTTCGTTAAGGTTATTCCTCAAATAATCTTATTTTTATTATTACTATTATTTGGGTGTCGTATTTTACAAGGGCGCTCCTATGCAAAACCTGCCCGGGCGCCTAGATCAGCTCCGGGCACCCTGACCACCGTTTTTGCCAACTCCTTATTTTTATAAAATTGGGTTATTCTGGGCAATAGTATATAAAGAATAATAAGTTTTATCAGCTTCTGGACTGTCCGGTCCTGACTTTGAGGTTCGCTAAAACTCTTGGTCAGACCAACACCTACTGCTCCCTCAACCTAGAATGTGTCCTCACTAAATCTCTTCTCCAGTTGCTTAACTCCACTTACTAATTGTAAACTTCCTACTTGATGTTAGGTCCCTTGACCCACTAGGTCTTTTGGCCAGATTTTAACCAATCTAGACTTCCTCCTACCAGATCTCAATCGATCTAGATTTTGTGCCAGATATGAACCTAGTTGGACTTCCTTCTACCAAATCTCAACCAATCTGGACTTTGTACCAGCTATCAATCTAGCTGGACTTCAGCCTGATGTTTCGATCCTCTAGACCCATCAAGTCTTGCACATTTAGCAAAAAGGTTAGATAAACAATACATCTAACTTTAACTTATCTTTTATACATCAATTCCTGATTATCAGTGTAACCTGTACTAAGAATCTATAATGAAAATCTGAGTTAAAGTTAGAAAAAAATATGTAAATAAGAATTAAACATGTAATGCAAAATTTAAGTAAAGTGAGTTAATTTTTCTAACCTAACCCACTATCCTGCCCCTTTGGCATACATCAAAAAAATATAATGTATTAGACACAAGTAATTCAAAAATATAAATAAGTTACACCAAAAGGATAAGTGAAATCAAGTAGTAAGTATAATATCCTTCAGGTTTATGTTTAGGGAGAGTAAACATTTTCAAAGTAAAGTTTTAAGTACCTTTTTGAATGGGAAAAAACTTGCAAAGTAAATGTTCAAGTATTTTTCTAAAAGTTTGCAAATTGATTTTCCAAGTAAGTCAAAGATTTTTAAATATTTTTCAAAAAATTGTTCAACGAAAAAAATTCAATTGTTTTTAAGACGTTTTTAAATATTTTTAAGGAAGTTTTAAAAAAAGTGTTTGTCTTTAAAAAACATGTTTGAATGCATAATTTTTAAAACAATAAAGGTTTTTTAAGGTTTATTTAAAGCACTTTCAAAATTTAAATTATTTTTCAAAAACACTTTCTAAGTTATCCATTTATAAAGTAATTTTGTAAACATTTTCAAAATTTTAATCATTTCAAATTTTCAAATGTATCATTTTTAAAGGAAATTTTGAAACTTTGCAAGAATTTTGAAAAACAGTTTCAAACAATTTAAGTAAATTAGTTTTGAAACATTTTCAAAATATTTTTCAAACAAAGTTTAACAAAGCATGTTACAAGGATTTTTCAAATTTATTTTTAAAGTAAATTTTAATAAACTTTCTAAAGTATTTTCAAGGATATTTTTCAAAAATTTACAAGTTATTTTCAAAAAATTAAATTTTAAGCATTTCTCACAACATTTTGCATATATTTTAAAAATAGGTTATCAAAGCAAGTTTTGAAGGAGTTTTGTCAACAAATTTTTAAAAAAACATTTTAGGTATTTTCCAACAAGTAATTTTCATGTAAGTTTCATAAATACTTGGAAAACAATTTTCAAAATACTTTTTAAGTTGTCTAAGAAGATTCTCCTCCTTAACCTGATATTATTTTGAAAATAGTATTCATCAAAATGTAGTCCTTAAATATTCTGTAACAACCCAAATTTTCTCATTACGAGTCCTGATAGTACTTAAAAATATTTAGAAATGCTTTAGAAATATTCTAGAAATTTTTAGAGTATTTTTATACAATTTTCGGAGTTCGTTTGGTATTTTTACCAAAAGAAACAAATTTAAGGCAAAAAGAGGTCGGGCCGAGGATCGAACCGGAGACCTCTAGTTAAGCAAAGTCTTAAGTTGTTTCGGATGACCAGGAACCCAGCAGGGCCGTGCTGATCAAATAAAGGGCGAAAGTAATTTAAGCAGTAGTAGATAACAGAAAATATGCCCGTGACCTAAACCTCTTCCTCATCCCTCTCTCGCGTGCGACGGCGGTGCTTGAGCGGAAACGAAGAGGAAGCTAGGGCTTCGTCTCCGGCGGCCGGTCAAGGGGTTTTTCCGTGAGTTCTTCACCGATTCGAGACTCTCTCGTCGAGGAGAGCCCGTAGGCACGAAGAAGAGGCCGAAATTTGCAGGTCTCCGAAACCCTAGAAGCTGATTCCGATTGTAAGTCCAAGAAGAAGAGTAAGTGCTTCTCACCTGCAGTAAGAGTAGCTATTGGAGCCTTGTTTCTTCTTGTTTCTATTCGAAGCATACCATAAGAAGCGGTGCTTTTGTGCTTGCTGCCGTGAACCTCAAAGAAGGAAAGAGGATGATTGGTATAGGTTAAGCATGTGGATTGTTTTCTTTAGGCCTTGCAATTAGAAATTCATATTTTGATTTAAATCTTTCTGTTTGTGATTTTAATGGGCATGATCGGTTCATATGGAGATTTATAGGTTTCGGATTTCTGTTGCTAGGCAATGAACATGAAAGGGTTTAGTTTTTTTGAGCATGTAGGTTTGGTTTTCTGGATTACTGCAATTAACGGCTAGGTGTGGCATTTTGGTCTATTTTGTTCCTTTGCCGTGGCACTGAGCATGTAGAATGGCTATGTCTATTTGGTTTCCAGTAGCAAATTCTTTACTTGTTGCATTGTGTATAAACTGCTATATATTGGTGAGCATGCCGTGGGTTTTTGCCTTGGTTTTGGGTGCATGTATCATGAACATATAGCCTTAGTTTTAGGTCTTCACAGTATGAGACTTAACATTCTACAGTTTTAGTTTTGTGTTGAATTATTGAGCATGAACAGCCCCTTTTGGAGCTACTGTGCAGTTTAGATTTGTGCCAAGAAAGGGGCAAAAATAGCCTTCTTAAGCTTGCTGTGCAGTTTTTAGTTTGTGCTATAGAAAGGGGCACGAGCAGTCCTTTGAGCTTACTGTTTAATTTCTGAGGCAGTATTTTATTAGAAGTATTAACAAGTAACAAGTATTTTATTTGAAGAGGCTAGTACCCAACTTCCGAGGTTGTCGTTAAACAAATCCAGGTGACCGGTTCCGAGGTCTCGGCCCTGGTAAGACCAAGGTCTTTACGCTCATAGGACTGGTGGCTCACTACCTCAGTTTCTATTAGGGAGCACGCAATGGTACTAAGCCCGGGCCCAAGAGATTATTATTTTGAAGTATAAGAGTATAAGTTTTGGGAACAATTGAAACAAGTTTCACATGGGTTTATAAATCAGCAAGTTTAGCTCTTTTATTCTAGCATGTTATTTAGATTTTTTTCAGTCTGTTACGATTTCTTTGTTATTAGATGAGCAGCCTTACATGTTTATCATTTTCAGTATGTTTTGATTCCTTTGTTATTAGAAGAGCATGAGCAGTTTATCTTTTAAAGCATTCAGTCTTTAGATTCCTTCTTGTTCACATGCATATCCGAGTTTTGTGAGTTAGATAGCGCTTACTAAGCATCTGCTTATAGTTGAATTTCCTCTTACTGTAGATAAAGGAAAAGGAAAGCTATAGTGAAGGAAGGCGACAAGGAGGTGTGGATGGATGTGTGATGTCTGGACTATAGAAGCCTTGGGATTTTCTTAAAGAATTTATTAAGATTCTGTTGTTAGAGAGATAGGGAAATTTAGATGGATAAATTCTTTTTCTTATTTTTTTTGCATTGCTAAGGAATTGTCCTTATTAGTTATTACTGGACATGATTCTGTTAAGTGTGAATGTGTTACAGTTAGTGAGAATGCATTATAAAGCTATATTTCATTATGTTCCAGCTGCTCATTAATTGTACGATCTGATTTATTTTTTGGAAAATTCTGAGTATTGTGAATCTTAATATGAGCAACACTAATTAGGTAGAGTTGATAGTTAAGTAATGCCCGCCTATAGAGGATAGTAAGGAGGCTGGGTCGTTACATATTCAACCTTTAGTTACTAACTAGCTACCATAAGATAACAGTGTTCACTAGGTTAGTCAAGTTAAGTACTAATATCCAGTTAAAAAATTGCTAAAAAATACTACTTAACTTGATCAATGTATTGTTATATTTTCTGCCTAGACTTATGTTGATGCACTGATATATGCATCTGAAGTGCAGGCAAAAGGCTTACGCATCTCACGTCATTCTAAGTTTTTGAAAACACAATCAAGGTAGACCTTGTGTATTTGTGAAATGCTCGTTACTTAGATCTAAAGAATCATGCTTTCTAGGGACGATCTAGACTATGGCCAAAATAAATTTTTAAACACTAAGAAGATCGGAATTTTTAGAAAATATAAGTAAAGAGTTTTCTTAGACTTTGTAAATCATTTTAAAATTTATAATAAGAGTCCTAGTTTAACATTCCTAGTTTTCTTCTTAGGTTACTAATATTTCATTAAGTTAAAGATAACTTAAGTTCAAACTCTTAAGTTCGATTTAAGTGTATTTAGTAAGTTTTATTTTTGGATTGATAGTTTTATTGAAACTAAATTATATTGTTTCTTATAAATATTGAATATTATTTAAATTTTAATTGTATTAAGTTAGGTTTAATTACGTTTATGTTAAATTAAGGAATGCATTGTAATTAATTTAAGTATGAATTGAATAATTAATTTTTAGTATAATTAATAATTTATTTTGGATTAATAATACATGGTTTAAATTAGGGTATTAATTAAATTAAGGTTTTAATTAAAATTATCCTAAATTATCAATTTAGGTTCGGTTAATTAAAGTTAATTTTAAATTAATGTTTTGAGTTTAATTCAATTAAGTTTTACTTATTAATTATTTACTTCAGTTTTAAGTTTAAGTTAATTAAAATGGAGTTGATTTAATTATTTGTTTAATTAAGATTTAGGTTTAAATTAATTAATTTAATTAATTAAAATTTAAGTTTAGGATTTCATTAAAGTTAGATTTTTAAAATACTTTTTTAAAAAAAATAAAATAATTTTTAAAGGAAAATAATTTTTTAAAGTATTTTAAAAATAATTTTTTAAAAAATTTATAAAGTCTTTTAAAAATAATTTTTTTAAAAAAATTAAAATAATTTTTAAATGGATTTTTAAAATATTTTCAAAATATTTTCAAAATATTTTTAAAGGATTTTTAAAATAATTTTTAAAGTATTTTTAAAATATTTTTTGTAGGATTTTTAAAATAATATTTAAATGATTTTCAAATTTTTTATATATTTTTTTAAATAATTTTAATGTAATACGTTAATTAACTTTATGTTTAATTTTAATTTAATTTAATCCTTATTCAGGCCACTGAATCTATTTTTTTAATCAAGGAAATCCTATAATTTTATAAAATGATTTAAGTTGAATTTCAGGATTTAGTTTAGCTTGTGTTAGATTCACGTTTAGTTTTAAGTTTAAGAAGCAAGCATTCTTTGGATAAATGTCTAAGCTGTAGTAAATCACTTGGACATCATTAGAGTAACTATACTTTCAAAAGTTTTCAAATAGTCCTACCCGCTAAACTTAGTATAAAACTTTAGCCTAACCTACTAGGATTAGTAAGGGGTGCCTTCAGTTAGTTTCACTAAACCAAATGCATCAAGTTGAAGTCATATCTTCCTAGACATGCATAAACAAAACTTTCCTAATCTACTATCATCGAAAACTTCTCTAATACTGTTTGTCAAGTTCAACTTTGTCCCTAATTAAACTAGTCCTAATTATCCAGTAGGGTAAATTATTATTTTAGAGGTGCCAACAAATTTGGTGTCTTCTCCTGAATTATTAAACTTGGGTTTAAGTTTTATGTTTATGTCAATTAATTTTAGAATTGTAGTAATCTTGATTGTAATTTGAGTTTAGATTGAATTTGTAGTTATTTGACTTAAATTTAGTTTTTTTATTTGAATTTGATTTTTTTTAATTTTATTTTACATTTTAGGTTTGGGTTTGAATTTTGATTTGGTTTTAGGAAATGAATTTCAAATTTAGGTACATAAAATTGATTGAGTTCTACTTACTTGGTTAGACAAGCTTTTGGAACCCAAGCTTAAGTTTGGTTGTTATTTTGACTTATTAAGAAGATAAAAGTTTTATTTGTCGAGCTGGACTTATATCCGAGTTTGGACTTATTGTATATAGCTTTTTGTGATTTAATGATTAAGTCTAAATTCATTGATCTTGTGGTGAAGGTTTCTAATAATCCTTTAAGTTTATTGATTTCACCTTTTAAAATTATATTTTTCTTCTCAAGTTTTACAGCTTGATTTGGATTTTTATTTTTAATTTGAGTATTAATTTTTTTCTTAAGGTGTTGATTTTCCTGAAGGAGTGTTTCAGTTTGTTTTTTAGATCTAATTAATTTTTTATTAAGACATGAAATTATTTTAAAGAATTTTACAATTAAGATAGAAGATACCTCGTTTATACCTTGAAAATGAGTGCAGACTCATGGCTTGATTTGTATTCGGACTCGTCGTCTTGATTTGAGGCACTTTTCGATTTGGGTCTGTTTACCATTAGTATGAGGTAGTTGTAATGCTTCGATTCGTCGTTGTATGATTCTTCTGAAGATGACTCATCCCAAGTCACTTTGAGTGCCTTCTTCTTTTGGTTATCTTGGGGTTGCCCTCTTTCATTTTTATACACTCATGCTTGAAATGACCCCTTCTTGTTTCATCTAAATCATGCCATCTTTGCCTTTGCTTCGTTGGATGTTGATTTAATCACCTTTTGTAAGTCCTTCTTTGTGAAGTTGTTCTTCCTTCTAATGAATATTTTTTTAACCATGTTCACTAGTTGTTCTTCTTCGTCAATTTTTGGATCATATTCATCTTCTGACTTAGGCTTGACTCAAGTTCTAGTCTTTTTTTTTTATGGACCTGCAAGAAAAGTCACACCTTTCTCGACCTGCTTTGAGTTTATTTGTTCGTGGAGTTCAAGTTCACAAAATAGCTCATCTAATTTTAATTTATTTAAATTCTTTAAAACTTTATAGGCATCTACTATAGATGCCCACGGTGCATTTTGAGGAAAAGAGTTCAAGGCATACCTGATTACATCCCTATTCTCTAGTTGGTGACCGATTAAGTGAAGCCAGTTCAGAATATCCTTGATTCTTGCGTGTAGTTGAGTAGCTGTTTCTCCATCCTGTATTTTAATATTAAATAAACTATTTAAAATTAAGTCTCACTTGGTTACCTTTGAATTGGTCGTGCTCTCGTGTAATTCGACCAACTTGTCCCATAGCTCCTTCGCATTCTCGTGCGGGCCAATGTAGTTCAATTCTTCCTTTGTAAGTCTACACTGGATTATGTTCATTCCCTTCAAATCGATCTGAGTCTTTTTCTTATGTTCCAGTTTCCATCTTTCTAGGTTGAGGGGAACTTTAGTTGCTTCGTCTATCGGCGCCCTGTATCCTCTCCGAATGGTGAACCATTGATCGATGTTAGTCTTTAGGTATCCTTCCATCCACTTCTTTCAATACAGGAAGTTATCCCTATTGAAGAGCATGGGACGAACGATGTTATATCCTTCGGTTTAGGCCATTAAAGATAGAACCTTGCACGCAAAAATAAACTAACAAAGAAATCCCAAGACTAGGTCTTGGATTAGCAGTGTGGGAGATAATAAAAGTACTAAAACTCGATTAGTGTTGCACCAACTCAGAGTATTTTACAACGACAAAAACTTGTCCAAAAGAGGTGACTATACCAATTTGAACTAGATCAAAAATCTTAAAACTAAATAAGAAAAAAGGGAAGAAAACAAGAGAACCCCCTTTGCTTGATTGGTGGTTGCACTAATTCAGAGCAGTACCTCATTCTAATACTACTTGTTGGACCGTAAAGATGCAAGAGGGGGATGAATAGAATTATTTGCATTTTCAAAAATTGAGAATAGGCAGCAGAAATAAAGCTAAGGAAAGAGAAGGGAAAAAGACAAGCGCTAACACAAGTAGTTTTTTACTTGATTCGGAGCCTTCGACAACTCCTACTCCAAGGCCCGCACTCATTGAGTGCTTTTGTTGGAAAATCCATTAATAATTCGAATATTACAAAATTTAAGTACAAGAACTATAAGGAAATGTTACCGATAATAGAGAAAATAAGTAGAACTTGATTACCGGTTGTTGGAGGAGTGTTTTAGCGTCGTTGGAGCTTTTTTAGAGCAGCGTGCAAGAGCAAAAGTTAAAGCACTTGATGTCTTAAAGCTAATGGTCAAAGTCACCTTTTATAGCCCCATTTGGGCGCCTAGATCCCCTCTTGGATGTCTGGACTATGCTGACATGTTGAGCTCTCTCGACAAACTTCATCCTCGAAATTTATCCACTTCTGAGTGCCCGAACCCCGTCCGGACGCCTGGACTCTTGATGTGGGTCGGCTAGTCGCTGCGCTCCAACTACGTGTTGTAACGACCACCCTTCTTACTACTACTACTCTCTAAGGATGACCGTTACTTAACTACTAACTCTACTTAACCGGTATGATTAAAAATCACATGGAAACCCTACCGAAAAATTTCGGCAGAGTCTCCCTTATACCGGTGACCTTAAACTGACATACATAACATAATATACACAGCCACAGGCGACTAGAACACATATCAAACACACAAAAGAAATAACATCACCACGCAGTTTAATGAAATCAAATCACGCAAGTAATGAATAGCGGAAACAAAGTAAAAACATACAATTAACTAACAGCGGAAGACTAAATGACTCATCTAATACATACTTAATAAATGGCAATCTTAATAAATTCTTAAACTAAGTCCCAAGGCTTCCATAGTCCTGGCATCACACACCATCCGCGCCACCTTGTCGCCTTCCTTTCTATATCTTTTCTCTTCCTTTATCTGTAGTAAGAGGAAGTGTAGTCTATAAGCAAAATTTGCTTAGTAAGCGCTATCTAACTCACAAAATCACGAATGTGCATGTATACGAAAAGAACTAGAAACTATATGCTCTAAAAAGAAATAAAGCATAAACATAACTACTCATGTCAAACTAATAGCAAAGAAAAGCTAAGAAATCTACTCATGTAATTCTAATCGCTAATCATGCTACTCATCTAATAGGTAAACATGAAAACTACTCATCTACTAGATAAACATGGTAGAATAAAGAACTAAACTTACTGATTTTTAGAACTATATGAATCTTATTTCATTTGTTCTAAACTTAATCTTTAATACTTTATGTTTATGTAAAACTCGTTTTACTTGTCCAAAAACTTATACTTATAATACTTCAAAATAATAATCAACTTCTTCTTGGGCCCAGGCATAGTACCATCTTATGCGCGTTCCCTGATAGGTTGGGGTAGCGAGCCACTGATAACCATGATTTTGCTACATTATTTTAATTCATAATGCATGTTTTTATTGGATTATTCACAGCATAATCTCACATTTAGATTGCATTTCATAAACTGCATTTGAATTTGGACTTAATTGCAAATTGGCTTATAATTATGGTATTTGATGCTAATATTTGATTCTTATTTTGTAGGCATCAAAAGGGCCATGGACCCGATCAAATAAGACCACATCTGGGCTCAAATCAAGGGCTAAACGAGGCGATCAAACCTTGGAGCATTATGGACCGTTCGTTGAAGATCAGAGAGATCTGGGCCATCCAGTGACGATCTGATCGATCCGACCTACAGGAGAGTAGATCCAGACCCTAGATTAACATCGGTACCTTCAGATCATATTTTGGGCAAACTTTCACTGTTGATCGAGCTCCGAAGTATCTCAGCCGTTGGATCGAATCTGAGGAGATTTAAAAGGCCGCGTGAGAAGCTACAGTGCTCGGGCTCGGCGTTTCCTCGCGATTTCTTCTACAGTGCTCCATCTTCTTCCTCGCGGCGCCGAGTTCCCGTTCCTTAATTCCAGATCTGAGAGATGGCTTCTTCACCGACGACGATATCCGAGCTTCCGGCGTCTAATTTCCGTTGATCAGAGAGCTTGAGGGAGGTTTCCCGAATGGCGATTTGGGTTCTGCTTCATCGCCGCATACCCGATAGAGGAGGTCTCTCGATCGGCGTTATTCGCATCCACCAGAGTTGAAGAGAGGTTTCTCAGATGCTTCTGGACGTTTTACGATTCACATCCCGCAACAAACCTAGATCAATTTGGCCGGTTGCTCTGGTTTGTAACTTCACAGATCCTGAGCTCTGTTCTTCGGTTGATGGGATTACCAGCTGAATGTGAGCTCGAATGGAGGTTTCCAAGAGCTATGAGCATCCCCTGGTAATAGAAGGTAGCTTGTTTGATTGTTGTTGAATGCTTAAGGGGTTCCGAGAGCATTTCTGTTGGTTTTACAGCAGATTGTTGGAGTTTGAGCTTGGATCCGGATTAAGGAATGTGTTAGGGTTTAATTTTCTTTATCTGCTCTTTTGATTAGTTCTTGAACCTACTCAGATCTAATGATCTGATTATTTTCTTTGCAATTTAGTTTTGTTTGAATTATCTTTCCTGCAATTTTTATTCTGATCTTTTGTTGCAATTCTGATTTTGTTTAATTCCTGCAATCAAAACCCATATTCAACTACTAACTTAGCTCTGCAATCTATTTCTTATTTTGAATTTCTTATTTCAGTTTAACCCAGCTAATGTTTAGTTACTAACAAGTGTTTAGCTAATGTTTTGCCTTGATTGTTTAGATACTAGTTTGGTTTTACTTTATCAGTGGTAATTTGGTTCTTGATCTTAATGCCTTGAATTAATTTAGATGTTGAATGTATCACTTGATGTTCTTCATTGTTTACCTATCTATCACTTTGTTGATTGAGGGAAAGAATTGGAGATTTGGTGATTGAATTAATTGTGAAGTTGATTGTGTCTGTGACTTAGATGCTATTTCGGTATCTAGAAGTGTAGTGAGATCTTGAGTTTAATGTTACTGTGATTTTGAATTGAAAAGATAATAATTGATCTATTGATTCAATGAGGCATTTAAATCCGAATTTAATTGATGTTTATTTGATGAGAAGGAAATGAAGGTAATAATGTCTAGAGGAGATCAACCTTACTTGAATCTGTTCTTGATCATGTTAGAAGAACTTAATTTGGATTGCAAGTTAAATGGAAGTGCTAGTTTGACTTTGTGGATGTGATCACTCAATTTGAAACAATTCTAGAATTCACACACATTTACTAGCTAATCCTTGGAAAAATACGACTTGGGACTCCATACTACATCTCTTATTTTTAGTCTTGAAATGTTCCAATATTAATTAATTTGATGCACCACGTGACATGTAATATGGTCGACATCAGCCACCAATCCTAAAAGAGCAAACCTCGGTCTACCAGGGCCAAGACCTCGGAATTGGACACCTGGATTTGTTTAACGACAACCTTGGAAGTCGGGTACTAGCCTCTTCTTAAAAGTAAAATACTTATTAGATCATTTACTTCTTCTTTAAATGCCTTGGCATTTTAATAGACACCTTGTGTGCCAAAAATCCCTAAAGTCTCGACTTTGGGATCTACTTAAGGCTTCGGCCTTTTCTTTCTTTTCTTTATCTTTCTTATACTTATCTTTATCTTTCTTATACTTTTCTTAAACTCAAAATACTGTTAGGGTATCTTTCGTATGCATCTATGAATGAAACTAACTATGTAACACATAATCATGCATAGAATACAAAAGAAATCTGCACAAAAAAAATCTGCACTAATACTTAACATAAATCTGCATACTAGCTTAATAAAAATCTGCATAATAGCTTAGCGAAAATCTGCATACTAGCTTAACAAAATCTGCACTTGCTTAACAGAAATCTGCATACTAGCTTAATAAAAATCTGCATACTAACTTAACAGAAATATGCATTTAATGAAAGAAATCTGCACTTAAAATTCTGCACGCTAAGCTAACAGAATTCTGCTCTATAAGCTCTAAGATTGCCTCGGCAAGTAAACAGTGAGCTAAAGTGTATAGTAGCTCCAAAGGTTGTTCACACTTAGTAATTCAACACAAAACTAAAGCTAGATAAGGTCACAAACAACCTAAAAACTGAAACTATTTCATACTTTAGGAACCTAAAGATTGAGACTAATTGTTCATAACACATGCACCCAAACTAAATCTGAAACCTAATACATAAAACCGAATCTGATATGAAATTCAGTCTACTAATTTTATAATGGCAGAACATCAATTCAAATCATCTTTAGTCTCAATTCAAAGGATTCGGTGCATGATTAGCATCTAGAACTTGTAATACCAAACCGTATGCTTACAGGATAAGGAATCAATTCACATAACAATCATCAACCAAAAAGTAGACAACTCAATTTCCTTGGCAGTTTTCAATTTTCCAAAAACCAACTCAAGCTAAAACCTGCTGGGATTTTCAAACCTATGTAAAGCTTGGAATTTCTCTTAAACTTCTAACACTTCAATACTAAGGTAAAAATTAACAGAGCGTGGCTGATAATATTTATGGAATTCCTTCGAATATGAACAGCAATTCATGAACAGATGCACGGAAATATAGCATGGCAACTGATACTGAAAGAAATACCATTCTAAGGAACTAAAACGCCATTACAAGGATTCCAAAAACAAAAGTAAAACCAATAAAGACGTACTAATCCGGAACCTGTAAAATTCCGAAACTTGCAAAGCTCAAATGATCCGAAACAGAGAAAGCAAGGAAACTCATGCAAAGCTTCGGGATCAAGGAGAAAATCAAGGATTAAACGTCGGAGCTATCTTACTGCAGGTGAGTAGCAACTTACCTAGCGTTCTTGGACTTACAACCGAAAAGAAGGCTTCTAATGCTTCTAGGGCTTGCGGAGAACAGAACAATCTGGCTCCTCTTCGTGCCCACAAGCTCTCCTCGATGAAAGGATCGTGAGGAGGTGGAGAACTCTCGAAAAACTCCCTCAATCGGCCGCCGGAGTGAAGCCCTAACCTTCCTTGCCTTCCGCCCGAGCACGGCCGTCGCGCGCAGAAGAGAGATGCGAGGAGGGAAGAGGAGAAGGAATTAGGTCACAGGATAACATCGACTTTTCCCTCTTTATAATACCTAGGTATTTTGTTATGGCTAAAGATTATTTCGCTCCATACCTTTTCACGAAATATTCGCGGAACCGTTGGTTGGTTGTGTTTCCGCCAAACCCCAGGTCATGGGTTCAAATCCTCAACCGAGCCTTTTTCTTATAACTAAAATTTTTATTAATTACTATACCTTAAATATTTTTCTCTCCCTCCTAGACTAACACAGCCCGCGGGCGCAGCTGGTTAGGCGGGTTTTGCTCGAAGCCACAGATTGCAAGTTCGATTCTCGCTGCACACCTTTTTCCTCTTATTCTCCGTTACTAACTTCTACCTTATATACATTTTATTCCCTTCTTGATTAACAAAATACTCGCAGACTAGTTGGTTGGGCTGAGTTTGTTAAGACTCAGGTTCGGGTCCGTGATCTTGGGTTCAAAACCCGGCTTCAACATTTTTTTTTTTTTTTAAACTTCTTCCTCTTGGTAAAAATACCAAACAAACTCCAAAAATTACATAAAAATACTCTAAAAATTTCTAAAAATCTCTAGAATTTTTCTATAGCATTTCTAGATTTTAATAAGGTCTTTTAGGATTCCAAATCATGAAATTTGGGGTGTTACACGTGTGAAGATGAGTTTTCACTAGTCCGGGTGCCTAGAGCAACTTCGGGTGCCTAGACCGCAGGGTGCCTATCCAAGCACCCTCTAGGGCTTTCGTTGCGAAACTTGCCTGGGCGCTTGGATAAGCTCTGGGCGCCCAGAGTCAGGGGTCCCGGACCACCTTTTTTTTAACTCATTGTTTTTGTAAAATAGGGTTAGTTCAAGTAATAATATATAAATAATAATAAGTTTTGACAGCCTCTAGACTATTCGATCCTAACTTTGAGTTTCACTGAAATTCTTGGTCGGACCGACGCCTACTGTTCCCTCAACCGGGAGCGCACCCTCACTAGATCTCTCCTCTAGTTGCTTACCTCCACTTGCCAATCGCAGACTTCCTCCTTGATGTCAGGTCCCTTGACCCACCAGGACTTCCTACCAAATTTTAACTAATCTGGACTTCCTCCTGTTAGATCTCAATCGATCTGGACTTCGTGCTAGCCATCAACCTAGTCGGACTTCCTTCTGCCAAATCTCAACCAATCTAAACTTCATGCCAGCTATCAACCTAGCTAGACTTCAACCTGTGTTCCGGTCCTCTAGACCCATCAAGTCCTGCACACTTGGAAAAAAGGTTAGACAAATAACACATCTAAGTTTAACCTATTTATCACACATTAAAACCTAATTATCAGTGCAACCTGCATCAATAGGGGCTAGTGCATAGAATGTATATATGCCCTCTAACTATGGTTTTGAGACTCAAAACAAGATGTTATGGCTGTTTGCCATTTGGCACAGACCTTGGTGTTGATCTTGCAAAAACTAGCACTAACCTAGTATTGGTCTTGCAATACTTGAACCGTGTTGGTGATGGTCTTTCAAAAGTAGTACCAACGTGGCCTTGACTTCTCCTCACTATGCCTGGTACTGGTTTTCGAGGATCAACACCAACTTGGTTCTGATCTTCTGAGACCAACACCATAATGTACAAAAAGATAAAAATCATTAGCAACAATGTTGGGAATGTCTAAAAAGAGTCAATGAGGACATATTCAGACTCCTATGACCCATAGAACACATACGTCTTGCCATGAGTCTGATCACAGTTCTCTAGGTCCATCAATGAGTTTTAACCGAAATCCATTGATTAACCTATGAGCCTTGGATTTTGAAATTTTAGTATGGGATGGAAGGGGCGAGTGTATATGATGTATATATGACCTCTAACCATGGTTTTGAGACTCAAACAAGAAGTTATGGTCGCATGTCATGTGGCATGGATGTTGGTATTGATTTTGCAAAAACCAGCACTAATGTGGTATTGGTCTTGGCATAATAGAACCACTTTCATACTGGTCTTTGAACAGCAGCACTAATTTGACCTTGTCTTCTCATCACCAAACTTGGTGCTAGTTTTCAAGGATCACCACTAACTTGGTTCTGATCTTCTCAGACCAGAACCACAATGTACAAAAAGATGAAAAAAAAACTTGAAACAATGTTGGGAAGGTCTGAAAAGAGTCAATGAGAGCATATTCAGACTCATGTGACCCATATGAACCCATACGTCTTGGCATGAGTCCGATCACAATCCTCTAGGTCTATCAATAGGTTTTGATCGAAACCCATTGATTGACCTAGGGGCCTTAGATTTTTTAAATTTTGGTATGGGATAGAAGTGGCAAATGTATAGATTGTATATATATATCCTCCAACTATGGTTCTTAGACTCAAACAAAAAAGTTATGTCCACATGCCATGTTGGTGTTGATCTTGCAAAAACTAACACCAACATGGTGCTAGTCTTGGGATTATGGAACCACGTTGGTTCTGGTCTTTCAAAAGGAGCACCAACATGGCCTTGGATTCTTGCCGCCAGGCTTGGTGCTGATTTTTGAAGATCAGCACAAAGGTAGTTTTGATCATCTTAGACCAGCACTACAATGTATAAAAAGATGAACAAGGTTTGGAGCAATGCTAGGAAGGTCTAAAAAGAGTTAATTAAGGCATATTCAAACTCCTATGACCCATATGAACCCATACGTCTTGGCATGGGTCCGATCATAATTCTCTAGGTCCATTATTGGGTTTTGAATAAAACCCATTGATTGACCTAGGACTCTTGGATTTCTAAAATTTTAGTATGTGATAGAAGGTGTGAGTGTATAAAATGTATATATACCCTCCAACCATGATTTTAAGACTCAAATAAGAAGTTATGGTCATGTTCCAAGTGACATGGGCATTGGTGCTAATCTTGTAAAAACTAGCACCAACGTGGCTCTAATCTTGGGATAATAGAACTACGTTGGTACTAGTCTTTCAAAAGCAGCACTAACATGGCCTTGGCTTCTCGTCGCCAAGCTTGGTGTTGGTTTCGGAAGATTAGCACCATGGTGGTTTTGATCATCTCATACCAACACCACAATGTATAATAAGATGAAAAAGCTTAGAGTAACACTGGGGAAGATATAAAAATATTAAATGAGGGCATACTCACACTCTTGTGACCCATATGAACCTATAGGTGTCATGCCCCGAAGAAGTCATTGCCTGACAAACGGATAGCATCTTCCCCCCTATGACAACATATGAAATGTGGATACATTACCACAAGGTTGTGCAAGTAAAATATCTATAGCCCATACGGCTGGAAACAAAGGAATAGGTTATAGCCCATACGGTTGGAATTAAATACAGTGGAAGTTAAAACTATTACTTAGCCCATATAGCTGGTATAAAGACAAACCATACAAGGAAATAAATTGAATAATAGACTGCATGCCGACATAACTTGCACAATAATAAAATCCAAAAATGAATAAAAGTGGCCACAAGGCTCAAAACCCAAGGGTCGGGTAAATTATTACAAAACCAAGCTCGAATACAAATTATAAATAGCACAGTACAAAATAGTATAGAAAGCTGATCTCATATGTGACGTGGGACTGATAGCCAAGATCCTCCAAGTGACTCCACCATCATCTATCTACTACCTGGGGAATGGAAAATAGCAAAAGGGGTGGTGAGTCCAAGTGACTCCACGGGTAATAAGAATATGGTAGTGTATGGACAAATGTGTACGGTGATCAAAATATATAGTCTCAGTAGGAAAATAAGAACATGATCATATATGACATGATAAACACACATACCAGTATCTATCTAATACACATGATATAATGATCAGTAAATCACTAGGGATTAGCAACAGATCTATTCATAACACCTAAGCAATATATATGACAGTATATACATGTATGATAAATGCACATGTATGAATCATGGCAAGATCTCAAATATATGCAACATGCATTTACAACATAAGTAAGCTACTCAACTGTAAATAATACAATGAGTAGAGTCAGATAATGATCAACATGGATACCATAAAGTCTAAGCATGTGCCAGTACATATAACAGTAATAGATTATTATATGTGAGAGCAATGCTCCATCACAAGAATACATCATTTGTAGAAGCAACACTTCATTACAAGTAATCCATCGTATGTGGGAAAAACACTCCACCGCAAGTAATACAACATATGTAGGAGCAACGCTCCACCCCAAGCAATACAAATGACCAAAATATCTAGATATCTAGTTAGGAATTGTGCAAGATCACTCTACTACAGATAATCCGTGGGTAGTCTGAAATGTTAGGGTCCTTGTCTATGTGAGATCACTTTACCATAGATCACTGTAGATAGACAAGAAGTAGCTATCTAGCTATGGCCTATCCAGTTGGGAATTGCGCGAGATCACTCTACCACAGATCACTGTGGGCAATCTAGGGTTAACAATCCAAGGATAAAATCACAAGTAAACCATCATATGTGGGAGCAACACTCTACCATAAGCAATACAGATGACCAAGACATAGAGCTATCTAGCTAAAGATTACGTGAAATCACTCTACCACCGACCACTATAGGTAATCCAAAATGTCAGGGTCCCTATCTACATAAGATCACTCTATCACATATTACTGTAGGCAGACAGGAAGTAGTTATCTAGCTACGAACTGCATGAGATCACTCTATTATAGATCACTCTATTATAGATCACTATGGGCAATCGAGGGTATAACACCCACTATTGGCTGGCTCTGACCTTAGCTTATAATGGGAGGGAGCACTAGTTGATAGAATAAATGCAAATCTAGATGTATAATAATCACTATCGACTGACTTTGACTTCAACCTGCAATGGGAGGGAGCCTTGGCCAACAGGATATATTCAAGTCCAGATGTATAATAATCACTATCGACTAGCTCTGACTACAACGGGAGGGGGCCCTAGCCAATATGATACATGTAAGTCCAGACGTATAACAAATCACTATCAACTAGCTCCAACCTTAACCTATAATAGGAGGAAGCCTTGGCTGATAGGATTCATGCAAGTCCACATGTATAACAAATCACTATCAACTGGCTTCAACCTTATCCTACAACAGGAGAAGCCCTGATCGATAGGATATACAGACAATGACACAGTGTAGTATTACTTACAAAGTAACTGACTACATCAATAGGAGTATACAAACCCTATACAATGGTACACAATCATACCTAGCATGATAAACATTAGTATTACTAGAAACATGATCTATCAATCACATATATCTCTATATATGAAAAGATCCAACAGGTGTCTACTAAATAACATATAATGTAGGTAGCAACACCTACAGTTCACACTGGACACATTACACACTGTAACATAGGCATATTCATCATGATACCTCTAATAATACACATCAGACATACATGCACAGATAATAGATATGTGTACACACATAACCTAGGAATAATCAACAATATTCTTCCAATAAAATATGTCAGACACGTGTGCATCTACAACATATGTATAATCAACATGATACCTCAAATAATACACATCAGATGCATGTGTACACATAACATACGTATAATCAACATGATACCTCTAATGATATACTTCAGACACATGTGCAGACACAACAGACATATGTGCACATATAACATAGGTATAATCAACAAGATACTTTCGATAAAATATATCAGATATATGTGCACATACAACACAAGTATAATCAACATGAAACCTCTAATTGTATACACCAGATACACATGCACTCTCAACATAGGTATAATTAATAAGATGCCTTCAATAATACACACTAGACATGTACATACATAAAACATAACTTTGATCAACAAGGTACTTCCAATAATACTCACTAGACATGTATGTATAAACAATATAAGTATAATCAACCTGATACGTGTGCACACTAACATATGCATAATCAACATGATAACTCCTATAGTAAACACCATACATGTGTATATGCTATTGCATATAAACAATCTTAATGCAAATTTCTATCATATACACCATACACGTGTGTACCCTATAGAATAGAAACATCAAATAGACAATAAAGTGATCATCTCAAAGATCAAGTATGTAAGTAGCAAACTCAAATAAAATATGAGTAGAGTCAAGGTAAAGCAACCTAATCAGTCAACTAAATTCATGCACTAAGGTAAATAAACTACCGAGATCAAGGAAGAAATACTCACCTTTATCATAGATCGCCCCAAAAAAAAATCCTTTGTCAAGATGGCCATCTTGCATTAGGGTCCTGCAACACCCAAAACAGATTAGTCAATCCTATCATGAATCAAATATCTAACCAAAATCCCAAGTCTAATCAATTAACCCTAACTAATCCATCCTAATTATTAATCAACTTTGATTAATCCAACTCATTGATGAAACTTGGTTAAGCCCAACATAAACCCTAATTCTCACCTTGTCTGGTGGTGGTTGGTGGTGGTTCATGGTTGGAGAGGTGGCTAGTAACAGTGAGAGGCCTACCAAGGTCTACAAGTGGCTAGAACAAACTCCAATCAATAGTGGTCGAGTAGGGAAACATGCTACTGGGCTTCTGGCAGAAACTCTGACTACTGTGGTCGCAGGCCAACTGTGGTGGCCAAAAAATATCTGCCCACATCTAGTCACATAACTATGATAGCCAGAATAGCAGACTGGAAGCATGGTAGTGGTCGTAGACTGTCGCTCTCGCTTGACTGCTATGACTGCAGTGGCTAGAATGGAAGAAAAGTGGCGCCAGCTAGCTCATTAGGATGAGTATGACACAACAAAGAGGGTGGCAACAAGAGTGGATTGATCGATTGGGCTTGGCTCTACTGCAAGGGCGACAACAGCTCTCACCCAATCGACGACTACGATGACACGGCTGTGGTAACTGAGTGATGTAGTTGAGGCAACAATGGAGGTCTAGGGCAGAAACATGAGAGGGAGAATGAGGAGATGGGGTGGCATCACCTGGCTGACAGCATCACCACCAGCGGCGGCGATGGTTGCAGCATCGCAAGTGGGTCTTGTACGGATGGATAGCAACAATGGCATTGATGTTCGGCAAGGCAGTGTGGCAAGGTCGTGAGGAAGGAAAGAGGCGGTGAGATCGGGAGAGAAGGGAATCAGGTGAATGAAAACATGGGTTTTCATATTATACTTAGGTTTTAGGTTTTATTTATAACTTAGGTTAATTAATTAATCCTTTACGTTAATTAAATCAATTAACTCTCACTTAATTAATATTTCTAATAGCTTCCTCTGTGCTTAATAGATTCATCCACTTATACATATCATATAGACTCTGTTTAAATCTAAAAAAAAATTTAAAAAAATTCCTAGAAAATTATGTAAGATTATTTCTCATATAATGATTATTATTTTGTTATTATTTATTATTGTATCTTACAATAGGTCTTGGAATGAGTTCGATCATAGATCTCTAGGTTCATCACTAGATTTTGATCGAACCTCATTGATTAACCTAGGGGCCTTGGATTTCTACACTTTTGGTATGGGATGGAAAGGGTGAGTGTATAGAATATATATATATATATGTCCTCCAACCATGGGTATGTGACTCACACAAGAAGTTATGGTTGCGTGCTAAGTGGCAAAGAGTTGGTGCTGATCTTGTAAAAACTACCACCAATGTGGTGCTGGTCTTGCGATACTAGAACCACATTGGTGCTGGTCTTGCAAAAGCAGCACCAATGTGGCCTTGGCTTCTCACACCAATCTTGGTGCTAATTTTTGAAGATCAATACCATGGTGGTTATGACCTTCTAAGACCAGCATCACAATGTACAAAAAGATAAAAATCAGTTGGAACAACCCTGGGAAGGTCTAAAAAGTGACAATGAGGACATATTAAAACTCTTGTCACCCATATGAACCAATAGGTCTTGGAATGGGTTTGATCACAGTTTTTTATGTCCATCTATGAATTTTAACCAAAACCCATTAATTGACCTAGGGCCCTTGGATTTTTGAAATTTTAGTATGGGATGGAAGGCACGAGTGTATAGAATGTATGTATGCCCTCCAACCATGGTTTTGAGACTGGCACAAGAAGTTATGGCTACGTACCAAGTGGTATGGAGGTTGGTGCTAATCTTGCAAAAACCAATACCAACGTGTTGTTGGTCTTGCGATACTAGAACCATGTTGGTACTGGTCTTGCAAAAGTAGCACCAACTTGACCTTGCCTTCTCACACTAGCTAGGTTTGGTGCTAGTTTCCGAAGATCAACACCAAGGTGGTTTTGATCTTCTTAGACCAACACCACAATGTACAAAAAGATGAAATTCATTTGATAAAATGCTAGAAAGTTCTAAAGATAGTAAATGAGGGCAATATAAACCCATAGGTCTTGGAATGGATCTGATCATAGTTCTCTAGGTCCATCATTGGGTTTTAAATGAAATCCATTTATTGACCTGAGGCCTTGGATTTCTGAAATTTGTGTATGGGATAGAAGGGGCGAGTCTATAGAATGTATATATGCCCTTCAACCATGGTTCTGAGACACACACAAGAATCTATTACCGCATGGCAAGTGGCATGGGCGTTGGTGAAGATTTTGCAAAACCAGCACCATGTTGGTGTTGATCTTGCAACAACAATACCACGTTGATCTATCATGATATTGAAGATATGAGTGTGGAGAAGGTAGAGATGTTGTGAAGTCATGATTCTGAGTATCATATGAGAAGTTATAGTTGCATGCTAAATGGCATGGATCCTAGTTTTGGTATCATAATTCATAATACCATCACCACTCTAGTGTTGGTCTTCGCATATCAGCACCACCCTATCAATGACATTGTGTATTTTATTTGCCTTGACAGTAAATTGATTCTAGTGACTATTCAATATAAAGTTCACATTTCATACACAACAATCTTAAATAATCGACTACTAATATTATTAACACCAAATCAACCATATCACAAGTATTCCATTACATTTACTATAACACCGCATTTACTAAGATTGTTACAAATACAAAATAAATATGACACAAGACTGATGAAACCATAGCTTTTATATATTTTACAAATACATATATAATGTATCACAAGTATACAATATTAGCTTTATAATCATTATCCAAGTTTCCATGTTAAAGTACAATGGATAATTAGACTGAAAATATTGAGAACTTGTCCCTCAAAAGTGATACTGATACATCTATTCTATTTTTTTTATGTCTACTTGTTTGAAGTTCATCTTCAGATCATATAGTAGACATCTAATATATTTCATCACAAAGAAGCCACAACCATTACTGTAAATAACATGAGCAATTTAGTATTTAAAATTTAAGATAAATTTATATATTCACACAGACTCTCTTAAAACTTACCTAGCTTCTTGTTGTGGATAATCAACTATGACACAGACCCATTTGTCAAAGGGACAAAGATATTCTAAATTAGGATGAATAGTAGCAAGTTTCTTAAGAGAAAATTCTTTTAACTCAAATACCTATAAGAATAAAATGGAAAAACTAACATCAACTATAATTTATACTGCAATACTAACATAAACAGGAATATTGTATTATCGCCAATGCTTCAAAATCTAATGATGATTTACCATGATATCCAAGAGAGTTGTAATAAGTGAAAGTCATACCTTTTGTGTCGATACACAACAAGTGAAAGTATGCATCACCTATGTTAATAGGTATATATATATATCTAACCTCTCCCTCTACCATATCAGTTTTTATGATTTGTGTTATCACACTCTTCTATAAAAATTTTGATGTTGACCATAATTGTGTAAAGAGATATATAAGTAACCAATTAATATATCATATTCAACCATTATATAATATCTGATAATTTAAATTCCTTATAGTTAAAATGGTTGAAATATATATAGAGTTGTTGTATGACATACTAGATGAGGAGGCCCACCTAAATCAAATAGAACAATAAATATCAATTAACTCCCCTCTTGTAAAAATATTATCATTTACATCAGATGATAAGGAAGTCGTAGTTAAACAAAAAGGTACTTCCTCCTAAACAAGTTCAATAGTTGGTCTGAAAAACAAATAAATAACTTTCAATAAGGTAAATAAATATTAGAATGTGTGAATTTATAAACTTGTGACAGAATTACTATAAATGAGGGGTTGAACTATCATACTTTAATTTTTCCAATGTATTTAATAAGTAGGTCACATCTTCATCTTTTTTTTCTTATTAGGAGTTTTAAATTGTTTCTGACATACTACGTACCATAAACAAAAGAAAAAATATATATAATTAGTGATTAAAATCAAACTACTCAAACTATTGATATGAGAAGTTAGACTTGTTAGGACCAAAAGTAGCTAGAGGGGGGGGGGGGTGAATAGCTCGTCGCGTTCGCTCGGTGCGCTTCGTTGCTTGGCGTTGCTTGTTTCTTCTTGGATGTGCAGCGGAAAATACAGAAACAAACACAAGCACGCTAACACTAGGATTTTACTTGGTATCCACCTCACAAGAGGTGACTAATCCAAGGATCCACACCAACGCACACACCCTCCACTATGAATAACACTCCTTTATGGTAACTACCAAAGGCGGAGAAGCCCTACAACACTCTCAATACAAGAAGAAGAAAGGGAAATACAAGTTAAGCAAAAGCTTACAAGATGTGCAGTAAAAACCCTAACCCTAACTTCTTCCTCTTGCAATAGATCCGCCTCTTGACTTGGAAAGCCTCCAAGAACCTTCAAGAACTGGCGATCACGTGCTTGTAGAGAGCTGTGGAGGAGCTTGAATGAATCTGAGAAGAGCTCGTTTAGATATGCCGAAGACCACGCTCGCCTGCGGCTTTAAACCAGCGCCAGCGGTCGGATCCGATCGATTCGAATGTTCCGAATCGATCGGGAGGCTGGATCGATCCACGGATCGATCCGAGCGCCCGTGCTCAGAAGCGCGCTGGATCGATCCACGGATCGATCCGGCGCTTATCGCGCGAAGCAAGCATCGTCCCGATCGATCGGCCGATCGATCGGGACCTGAATCGATCCACGGATCGATCCGAGCTTTCAATCGAAGAATGGATCGATCCAGCGACGATCCACATCCTGATCGATCCACGGATCGATCCAATTTTGCCCAAAACCAAGTCCCAAACCTCCTAACCAACATCCGTCAACCTTGACCTGTTGGTACATCATGCCTCGCATCCGGTCACTCCCTTGACCGGCAGACTCCCCACCAAGTGTCCGGTCAATCCCTTTGACCCACTTGGACTTTTATTCGTCGTGCCAAGTATCCGGTCACTCCATTGACCTACTTGGACTTCCACCAGATGTCTGGTCAACCTTGACCCATCTGGACTTCCTTCCTTGCCAAGTATCCAGTCAATCCTTTGACCTACTTGGACTTCCCAACACCAGATATCCGATCATCCTTGATCCATCTGGATTTCCTTCCTTTCCTGGCTTCACTCACCAGGACTTTCACCTAGCTTCACTCACTAGGGTTTTCCATCTGCCTAGCTTCACTCACTAGGACTTTCACCTAGCTTCACTCACTAGGGTTTTCCATCTGCCTAGCTTCACTCACTAGGACTTTCACCTAGCTTCACTCACTAGGGTTTTCCATCTGCCTAGCTTCACTCACTAGGACTTTCACCTAGCTTCACTCACCAGGATTTCCTTCTGCCTAACATTCCAGTTAGGACTTCCCAGTCAAGTATCCAGTCAACCTTGACCTACTTGACTCTTCTTCAATCAATATCTTATTGTCAAACATCTAAACCCTAACCAAGACTCAGCTTGGTTAACCAGGTCACCCTTGACCTGAGGGATATTGCACCAACAATCTCCCCCTTTTTGATGTTTGACAATACCACAATAACACTTACAATCCCACATGTAAGTTAGGCTAATCCTATAGCCTCCTTCTTCATGCCACTAGGTAATGAAAGCATAAGTTAAGCTCTTCATTCTCCCCCTAAGAGGGCAAACTCCCTCTAGGTAATGAAAGCCTAACTTACTCCCTTTCACAAGCCCTTTCATTCTCCCCCTATTGGCACACATCAACCCCTTACTAATAAAACACATCAACCCATCTTTGGACACACATCAACCGATGCTCCAATTTTGGGCACTCTTCAACAAATCCATTGTTGAAAAACTCTCCCCCTGAAGAGTTGCTCATCGTTGTTCACAACATCACTTATTGTGATCAACACGATACTGAAGGTCCCATACCCTTCATTATCCTCACCCTACATTCTCCCCCAATGTAGGTAAATGCCCATCCTTGAGCATTATCCTTTGAAAACACTTGAACAATGAGGATATCCACTCCCCATTAAAGTTCAATCGCTCAACCTTGAGCATTTTCAAACAGAAGGTTAACCACCTTCCAAGGTTCATGAAAAAAAAACAAATTTTCATGTCTTTAAAGAGTCCCTCCCCCTAAAGACATGGTGGTAACTTCTGTCATTGCACCAACAATGACTTGGAATCCCTAAACCTTTAGGAAACCCAGATTTAGAAGTTTTGAGGTTCAAATGTTCAAAATTTTAAACAAACCTCAACCTAAACTTCAATGAAGTCTTCCTTAACCATTCTATCCTTGTTTTCAACACAAAAACACCCTTTTTATGTATACAAATGTATTTTAAGGGTTTGGAATGGTTACCTAGACTAAAATAGGTTCAAGGTGCTGAAATCAGGCTTTCCCAGCCAAAATCAGCAACTTGGATCGATTGGAGTTGGGTTCCAATCGATTGAACCTTTCTGAATCGATCCACTGATCGATTCAGACTACCTGGATCGATCGGCTGATCGATCCAGCGAGCTCCATGAGAGGTTTTGCCGAAATCGATCCATGGATCGATTCAGGAACTCTAATCGATCCATGGATCGATCGGAGCTCTGATAGTTGCTGAAATTCCATTTCAGTCAACTTCAGAAACCCCTAGAAAATTCTACAAAAATCCAAAAATTATGAAATTTCATGTAGACATTGTTTAGGGCATATATTATCAAGGAAAAATAGTTTTCTATGAAAATACATCATATTTTCAAAGATTGACACAAACTTGAAAACTTGCAAAAATTGTATTGTTTTCTTCAAGTTTGTGTCTAACTATTCAATGGTGATTACTATCAAAAGATAGCCTTCACCAATGTTTTCCAAAATCATTTTGAAAACATTTTCAAAACCAATATCCCACCATGTTCCTTGGGCTTAATGCACATGACTTGTACATTAGCTTTCCCAATGATGGGAAAACACATATCTATGTGTTTTGATGAAACTAAAACTCAAAAGAATGCACTAAATCAACATTTTGAGTTTTGTTCATCATCCTAACATCTCACTTGTATCTAATGTGCACTAAAACACATACAAGTCATCTTATAGGTCTTTGTGAGATGTAGATTTTGGTTTTGCCCTAATCTAGGGATCATGCATATCTATCTAGGCATTTTAGAGATATTAGACACCCACCTAGGATGTCACTTGTTAATAAGTGTTGTTAAATGCCTTTTTGTCCTTAATTACAAGGAATTAAACTTAATGCATGATAATGTTATGGCATACATCAAAAAGAAATAATTTTCAAAAGAAAATATCCTATAATTACATGATGTATGAATGTCATGACATGGTATTTTTGGATTTTTCATAATAAAACATGAACGCAAAAATAGACATGATGTCATGACATATGATGGGCAAACAATCATGGCAAGATTTAGCATAAATAAAATATACCTAGATTAACTATCTAAGTATCCTTAAAACCTTAGCTAAACTTACAACTTAAACCTAGATTGCCCTAAAGTGCTTCAAGAAAATGTCAAAGCCTAAATTGGCATTTCTAATTCCCTTGATTAATTTATGCCAGTCGAAATTAAGCATATCCTCAAATGTTGGCATATTTCATTTTTCCACAAGAGTAGCACTTCAACATAAGGCTTCAATTTCCTTTAATTTTCTAAGAACATACCAAAATCCCAACTTGGTAGCTCTTATGAATTTCCCAATATGTGCCTTTTAAGATTAAAATCAAATTTTCACCACTAGGCACATTTTACTCTTTCAAGGAGTAAATAATAGTTCCATTTCATTTTCAAAGGTTAACAAAACCTTGAAAATGCTCCTTGAGTGTCAATTTCCTCAAAGTTGGGTTAACTACCCTTCTAATTGGAGTTGACACTCTCTAACCCATTTATGGGGTAGAGAAGATGCTCCTAGGAACCCAACACCTATTGGTGCTCCTTGGATGCTTTAGGTACTCACTAGGGATAACTTCCCTAGATACCTTCCTAGTGACCTTGTTGGGCTTCTTAGAAGCCTTGGTCACATTTTCTAGGTCAACCCTAGGGATAGCCTCCCTTGTGACCTTGTTAGTGACTTTCTTAGACTTCTTAGAAGTCTTAGTCACTTTGGTTGCAAAAATACTCTTAGGGATGACTTCCCTAGTATTCTTGACTTGACCACTAAACCTAGGGTTTGTTCCATAACTATATGGAACCCTATGATAACTAGGCACATCCTTCTTAGCCTTTGGTTTGTATCTCAAACCTCTATGGCTATTAGATGGCTTTGACTTTCCTAGCCCTAGGTTTTGCTCATTTTGCCCTTTTAGGATATTTTCCATCCTTTTTAGGATCTTTTCCATTTTATCAAGTCTTGATCTCAAGACTTGATTTTCTATCATTAAATCCTTAGAATTTGGTTTTTCATTAAGTCCATGAGCATTTTGGTTTCTAGGCTTGTATCTAAAATCCTTAGAGTTATTGCCTAGACTTTTACCTACATTCCTAACCCTAGGAGTGATAGTCTTAGCATGTAGGGCCACATGCTTTTCCTTAAAGCCCTCATGCTTTCTATTCTTATGGTAAATTGCATTAAAATGATAAAAGTTAGACCTATCATGCTTTTTACCATAATGTAAAGGAGTAGGCTCAATAAATGTTACCTTCTTCTTTACCTTGGAGGCTCCCCCTTGACTAGTGCCTCCTTGAGCCTTGACCCTCTTCTTCCCCTTGGGACATTGACTACGATAATGCCCCTTTTGATTGCAAGAGAAGCATATAATATGCTCCTTGCTCTTCTTTGTGTTGGGGATGGTCTCCTTGGGCTTCACCTTGCCCTTTTGTGCCACTTGGCCCTTCTTCTTGGCCAATTTAGGGCACTTGCTCTTGTAGTGCCCATGTTCCCTACATTCAAAGCATATAATATGATTTTTATTATTAATTGAAATATTATTACCTTCGCTTGTAGGGGTGGCATCTTTTCCTTTGGATCCGGAGGTAGAGACTTCCTCTTGATCGGACCTTGATTCTCCTCCATTTGATTTTTCTTGACTTGTGGAGGTAGAATCTTCTTCCTCCTCTTCGTCTCTTGACCCGGATGTAGAAGCTTCTCCTTCTTCTTGATCCGGCGTCACCAAGGATTGCTCCCCCTCAATCCTAGAGGTGGAGGCTTCATCATCTTGAATATGAAACAAAGAGTATGCTCTCTCCTTGTTCCCTTCGTTGCATTCCCTTGAGGATGAAGCTTCTTGGATTTCCTCTTCTTCGGAGGTTGAGCATTTTTCAACCTCGGAATCCTCCTCTTGGTCTTGCTCCAAAGAGTCACCCTCTCTGGATTCTTCTTGATCTTGTACAGTGGAGGGGGATCTCTTCATGAAGCTTGGCCAATTTGCTCCAAAGCTCCTTGGCATCTTCGAATTCTCCAACTTGAGCCAAGATGTGGCTAGGCAATAAGTTGACCAAAAGCTTGGTCACTTTGTCATTTGCCTCGCCCCTTTGAATTTGCTCCGAGCTCCATCTGCTTTTCTTTAGAAGCTTGCCCTTGGAGTTCGTTGGAGCTTTGAAGCCTTCCATTAGAGCAAACCATTGCTCTATCTCCATCATAAGAAAATTTTCGATTCTTGATCTCCAAGAATCGAAGCTTACCGATGTGCATGGTGGAGCTACCCTTGTGTCAAATCCAAGTCCATCTTGGAATTGCATCTTGAAGTTGAGCTTGATAAAATCTTGAACTTGAAGAAATTGCTTCAACTTCTTCACCCTCTAGCTTTTCTTGTTACGCTTGACCCTTCCGGCGATGATTCCGGTGAAGAGCAACCTCGCTCTGATCTGTTAGGACCAAAAGTAGCTAGAGGGGGGTGAATAGCTCGTCGCGTTCGCTCGGTGCGCTTCGTTGCTTGGCGTTGCTTGTTTCTTCTTGGATGTGCAGCGGAAAATACAGAAACAAACACAAGCACGCTAACACTAGGATTTTACTTGGTATCCACCTCACAAGAGGTGACTAATCCAAGGATCCACACCAACGCACACACCCTCCACTATGAATAACACTCCTTTATGGTAACTACCAAAGGCGGAGAAGCCCTACAACACTCTCAATACAAGAAGAAGAAAGGGAAATACAAGTTAAGCAAAAGCTTACAAGATGTGCAGTAAAAACCCTAACCCTAACTTCTTCCTCTTGTAATAGATCCGCCTCTTGACTTGGAAAGCCTCCAAGAACCTTCAAGAACTGGCGATCACGTGCTTGTAGAGAGCTGTGGAGGAGCTGGAATGAATCTGAGAAGAGCTCGTTTAGATATGCCGAAGACCACGCTCGCCTGCGGCTTTAAACCCGACGCAACGGTCGGATCCCGATCGATTCGAATGTTCCGAATCGATCGGGGAGGCTTTGGATCGATCCACGGATCGATCCAGAGCGCCTCTGTGCTCAGGAAACGCGCCTGGATCGATCCACGGATCGATCCAGCGCTTATCGCGCGAAGCAGCATCGTCCCGATCGATCGGCTGATCGATCGGGACCTCTGGATCGATCCACGGATCGATCCAGAAGCTTTCTGTTCGCTGGGAAGAATCTGGATCGATCCACATCCTGGATCGATCCACGGATCGATCCAGCACTTGGTTTTTGCCCAAAACCAAGTCCCAAACCTCCCTAACCAACATCCGGTCAACCTTGACCTTTTGGTACATCATGCCTCGCATCTGGTCACTCCCTTGACCTGCCAGGACTCCCCACCAAGTGTCCGGTCAATCCCTTTGACCCACTTGGACTTTTATTCGTCGTGCCAAGTATCCGGTCACTCCATTGACCTACTTGGACTTCCACCAGATGTCTGGTCAACCTTGACCCATCTGGACTTCCTTCCTTGCCAAGTATCCAGTCAATCCTTTGACCTACTTGGACTTCCCAACACCAGATATCCGATCATCCTTGATCCATCTGGATTTCCTTCCTTGCCTGGCTTCACTCACCAGGACTTTTACCTAGCTTCACTCACTAGGGTTTTCCATCTGCCTAGCTTCACTCACTAGGACTTTCACCTAGCTTCACTCACTAGGGTTTTCCATCTGCCTAGCTTCACTCACTAGGACTTTCACCTAGCTTCACTCACTAGGGTTTTCCATCTGCCTAGCTTCACTCACTAGGACTTTCACCTAGCTTCACTCACTAGGGTTTTCCATCTGCCTAGCTTCACTCACTAGGACTTTCACCTGGCTTCACTCACCAGGATTTCCTTCTGCCTAATATTCCAGTTAGGACTTCCCAATCAAGTATCCAGTCAACCTTGACCTACTTGACTCTTCTTCAATCAATATCTTATTGTCAAACATCTAAACCCTAACCAAGACTCAGCTTGGTTAACCAGGTCACCCTTGACCTGAGGGATATTGCACCAACAAGACTTATTGCAATGGCTTGCAATATCATTTTGTTAAGTTTGACAATTCTCTCAACCTCCTTCTTGGTCTCTTCTTCAAAAGTTTCTTTAAGAATTGAGATAATCTCTTCCTCTTTTTGCTTATCATAGTGATCGATTTTTTCTTTTTCTCGGTCAAGAACAACTCCTTATCCTGTGATGTTCTCAGAAGACTTGCTAATTTCTATATTGCTTCCCATTTTTTAAAGTAAAAGCTTGGACCACATATGACTATCAACATAAGTATCTCTATAATCATAAATGTTGGATCGAGATCGTGCTAGAGGGGGGGGGGGGTGAATAGCACTCGTGGCTTATTCACGTTTTGTATTTCGGAAATCGTTCGAGAAAGCGCAGTGGAAATAATAAACCAAGCACACAGAAAAGATAAAGGACACAAAGATTTTACTTTGTTTGGAGCCTAGGGTGGCTCCTACTCCAAGGCCCGCGATTGTTGATCGCTTTCTGTGGGCAACAACTATATCACGCAAAGATTGTACAAAGATGTATTACAATAAGTGCAATAACAATAGAAGAATTATACCGACGACAGAATCTCAATTTCGGAGCTCACGGTCGTCGGGGACTTGTGACAGCACTTCAGGGCATCTTTTGGAGAAGCACGTTGTAGTAGAAGCACTTGGAATTCGTTCATCTGATTGCTGCCTCGAGAGCTCTTTTTATACACTGCTGGAGGCGCCTCAATCACCATCCAAGGCGCCTCCAAGTCTCCCGAGTCACCCGCGTGGATCAGCACAGAATAGGTCGCACCTCATCCACTCGAAGGTGCCTCCAAGCCACTCCAAGGTGCCTCCAAGCTCTGGTCCAAGGCACCTCCAGCTTCATCCGAGGCGCCTCTAGCACTGCTTCGCAGCCAGCTCTTGCTTTGCACCCGAGGCACCTCCAAGCTCCATGGAGGCACCTCGGACACTATTCATCCGAGACAAACTTTGTGATTTGGTACCTACAACTATGTTAGTCCCAAAATACCCTGTACCACAGAGTTAGCACATAACAATAGTAAGAATATGAAAGTGTGATAGTCTCCCGGCTATCCGGTTCTGACTTCGGATTTCCAACCAGAAACCTTAGGTCGAACCGATGCCTACTGTTCCCTCTTCTGGGGAACGCGTCCTCACCTACTCCCCTCAAGAGATATTACCTGATGCCAGTATGGTCCTCCAGACCTGACTGAGCTTTCCGCCTAGGGTTACCACCCCCTATGACCTAGAGTTACCGCCCCCTAGGATTTTTCTCCACCTAGGGTTACCACCCCCTAGGACCTAAGGTTCTCCCCCCTTAGGATTTTCCTCCACCTAGGGTTACCAACCCCTAGGGCTTTCCTCTTACCTAGCCGCAACTAGGACTTTTGCCTAAGAATACTTAGGACTTTCCTGCAAGCTCAATCAGACATGTTAGATCACAAATAAGCTTAACTTTGAATTCCCTTGCCATTATCAAAACAAAGGTTCGATCGTCGGATGCTTCCCGCACCAACAATAAAGACTTCGATCACGTCCTCTCCTAGTCCTTGTTCTAGAAGCAATTGGTTTAGGTTGAGGATCCACTACAAGATTGCTTGATTCAACCAAGATGCTATACTTTTGTATTATTCCAAGTAATTATTTTACCTTTTTATTTATCTATATGTTCTCCATTGTTAGTTCCTTAATTCAGTTCTAATGAATAATACAATTAGGGCATTCACATCATGTACCAGTGATGTCTCTAATGGTTGTGGAGTATCATTGAGGTAAGGGAGATTTTCTACTAATACATTTTCAGAAGGGGTAGGGACTAGTTCACTAATAACCTATCAAATTAGAAATAATTATTTAGACATTGTAAATGAAAGTTAGGTGATAGTCTTCAATATTTACCTATTCAGGTGAGACTTGGATTAACAAAGCTCTCACCTTACTAATATGTGAGGGAGTAGACTTCCACTTATTTATTCATGGACCTTCAATATTATATAGTTTCTTGATTAGGACATGCTCCAAAAACCATGTCTGCTTCAATATATGCAATCTTACATACATAATAATATCCATAAAAAATATATTTACTATTAAAAAAATTTATAGCCAAAAGACCAACAAATCTCTTTAGGTATGGAACTGAAGTGGTTGTTTGATGTGTCTCACTTGATAAAAAAAAAAATCCCTGATGGTAGGTAATTGGAGAGTAATAAATTGATGAATCATTTTAACCCAATTGAATCTACCTAGATTTTTAAAATCATCTACAATATATATAAGACCTAATGAAACCTTGTATGTACTAGAAGAAAATAACATATAAATAAATATATACAAAATGTATAATTTGCAAAATACTAAAACATCATGATTTACTTCAACTCTATAAGAATAGAGTTTAAGCAACTCCTCAATTCTTGATCTAATAGGTTTTCTTTTATTAGACAAGTGAGCAAGAAAGAGGTCACTTGATGCATTAGTTGAGTTCAGAGGAACGGAAGCACCTCTATCTGAAATACCTAGCAATAGAGATACATCTCTTCTAGTGAAATTAACTGGGGCATCTACAAATTTACATGATTATCTTTCTATTATGTGCTTTTAACTTTCAAAACTAGAAAATATACTTGAAAATATAATGATTTGAGATGCTGAATCCCAGCTTTGAAATATATTTACTAGTAGACCAAAAATTTGATGAATATCTTGTATGTCTAAAAATACAACAAAAGGGGACTATTTAATGATCGCTTTGTGTCGTTCATGTAAATGAACTGACCCACGATCATGCCCTTTCATTGTTGAATGACCAAGAAAATCATTAAAGTGGCCTAAAATACTAATCCATTGGAGTTTATGGCCAATATCAACTGATAATTGAAATGATTCAAAATTTATATTATTAATATAAATAAATAAATGTACATATGTATAAATAATTGTTCTAAGATTTTGACATTGATATAATAATATGGGGTGGTGCTAGTTTTCATATTGCAGTACCACATTGATGTTATTTTTCAGACATTTACTACAACATGTTGGTGTGACTTTTGTGTTTTTTATAATTGGGTGGCGTTGTTTTTGAGAAACTATCATCACATTAGTGGTGATTTTTTAAAACCAGCACCAATGTGTCCTTTTTTATAAAACCAACACCAATGTAATAATCAATGAGTTTTTAAAATCCAGAACCAATATTGGTGCTAGTTTTTACAAACCGACACCAATGTGTAGTCAATAACTTTTTGAAAACCAAAACCAACGTTTGTGCTAATTTACAAAAACTAGCACATACGTGTAGTCAAAGGATTTTTGAAAACCAGAACCACCATTGGACTTAGGGTTTTGAATACCAGCACTAATGTTGAAAATTTTGAAAACCAACACCATCATGTTCTTTTAAATCAAGCACCAAATTCTTCTCGCAGTGATTTATAAACAGTTGATTCTTATAAACTAGATGGGTAAAAGACAGTAACTCAACATATCTTCGTAACATCTTTTTGTACCATTCCGAAACATGAGTAGAAAAATGAGAGGAGGGAGATGACCAGCTATATAGTTGTGAGCAAAAACCCTAACTCACTTGGCGCAAGCTGAGAGTCAGAGAAGATGACCTTTATCTAGGGTTGGGCGTGGAGGAAGAGAGTAGCGGATGAGCAACGAAAAGGGTTAGGGCTTTCAATTTAGGGAAGAGAGGGAAGCGAAAGAAGAAAATGAGAACAAATAAACCCGTGCGAAGGAAAAGAGAGATTGAAAAACTTGAAGTTGATGCCACATCACCACACCATGTCTACCATAATCCACATTCATCCATATAAGAATATGTACGATATCAAAATTATATATATATCCGAATGTCTGGATGCCCCGACCTAATGCTTAGATTCACTTTTAAGAACCCAAATATTCGGAACAAGTATCTGAATGTCCAGAGATATAAGGATATAAGGATAGTCTAAAAGTACGTAGGAGGTGGGCATATAGGGTAACCGCAGCCCTAAAACATCAATGCATCATAGAAAGCGACAAGATTGATATAATTTTCATCAACAAAGCATGGTTAATTTCTAAGGCAAACAAGAACCGTACTGACCTAGCAAGCCATGGCCATTCATGGCATGGCATGGCGGAAGCTAGCTATATGCTATGCGTGCGATGTCCCCGCCGGAAGCTGCCACCATATACGACGTGCATGGGGCCATGCATGGGTCGTCGGTCTTGGGGACCACAAGCAGTACTGCCCTACCTTACAGACCTCGTGAGCTAACGAAAAAGGTGCTTTCTTTCGACACATGCACTACCAAAATTAATACGAACAGAAAATTAATTAAGCATAGCGAAAGTTACAGACTAGAGAAAGAAAGAAAAGATAAACGGCATTAAAGCAAGAGGTAGCATGCATGGGAGCAGGTGAAGAGGACGAATCCATGCACGTTTCACTGGAGACAAACTCAACAATATAATTTAAGTGGCGTGGCCCCTCTCCCAGGGAATTTGTCTTCTCCTCTAGGCTGCAGTACGTGAATCGGTTCGTGAGCCGTGGGAAAGAGGAATTAAGAAAGAGCTAGCAGGATCTGGAGGTAGGGGATTTTCACGCCACGGCTCCATCACATGGCCTGGGCCCTGGGCCATGAGCGGGGCGGTAAGACGACAGAAGGAAAGCAGTTGGCGGGCAGGTGGTAAAACTTGAACGAGAGCATGCACTACACTGCGTTGCGTTGCGTTGCGTTACGTTGCATTCATGTGGCAGCTATAGCGATCGTCATCTGATCAGTGGCTGACGAATGCAATAAATTTCTTTTGTTTTCAAAAAAACATAATAGATGTTTTTTTTAAAACAAAAACAAAAATTTAATGCAGAGCCATGCAGATCACGGCACAGAGTTGAATATCTTGATGGGTAATGGCGACAGGGCTGCCTTCGTCTCCTCTCAGCGAAGACTTGGCTACAGTGGTACGGAGAATTGGTCGTCATTGACTGCGAGAGTTGGAAATTTAGTTAATTTTCTGGATCTTTCCGCTTAATGAATTTTGAGTTCGAATTAGTAACCGTTATAAGCGAGCTAATTTAGTCATGTTTAAATTTATTTATGTTCAATTTTTTTCATCAAACTTAACTAATTGTGCTATTATGCTTATAAATCATATTAACTATTTATTTAATATATAAAAAAAATTTATATATATTTTTCTAATATTTGAAAAATATATAATTTATGAACTACTATATTTTGCGGCGATTTCCCAAACTGCATAGCTGAATATGCGATTTACTCAAATTGCGTACATGATTTAGGGATTGTCCAAACCACGTATCTCACGTGGGTTCATTTTTTATTTTATCTTTCCCAAAAATTGCATGCGTGGTCGTGTGAATGTCTAAAGCAGGGAGGTTTAAACAACAGTCTAAGGCATCTTACCAAATCATTCACATGTTTTCCCGTACAAAAATCCCAACACTGTCTCATTCTCGCTTCATCGACGAAATCTAAAATCCTAATTCCCACTGATGAAATCAACCTAAATTCCTATTTTTACTTCTCCGACCCTCCTCCATTTAGTGTTAACTCGCATTTTCACTAGCCGCGCTCACGCCTCATTGACGAAACCAAGAATGATAGCTGCAGCGCTTTATCGAAGACCATGTGATCTCCCTCTAGTACAAGCTAAGGCTTCTATCCCTTCAGTTAGTGTTTGTGTTTGTTCCCTGGAAGAATTAGGTCCGAGTGAGGATTGATCTCAAGACTATAGAATCATTAATATTCGAAATATCGAAGAATCCATCTTCTCATGTGAAAATATTTTGATTATATGTTTTCAACAATTTTAAGCAAAATATATATACTTAGTTTAACTTAGTTTCATAAAAGTTATGTGATTGAATTGGCTTAAGTAGTATCATATAGGTAAGTCATCAAACTTAGTTTAAAAAAAGCATTATCTCAAGACCATCATCAACAAGGAATAATGTCTACAAATGGTTTGATCTATACAATTACTAAGACTGTTGGTTGTCATATTTAGTTTGTATTTAAGTTTATTAATATATCCGGATGAATTTTGGCTAAAAAGTATAATTTATTTTAACTTTTATGTCATATTTCTTACCATTGAAGACTTGGCTAATAGAGTGGTGTTGGTCTTCTAAATAGTTTAACTTAGTTTGATGAAAATCATGCTATTTGATTGATTATTTACAAAGAATGAAAGTTTTATTTGTATACTACCGGAAATACATACATCTTCATCTCAAAAAAAAAAAAAGTTAAAAAAAATAATTTATCACATATGGAGTAGAAGTTACATTTGATGAGTAAATTATGTCATTTTATAGAATTCTTTTTTCAAACTTCCCCAAAGGGTAAGGACAAGGGAAAGGGGGCATTTAGGAGTGAATCTCTATGAAAAACATGTTAGCATTATAAGCAGTAGCTTCTTTGTGCCTTTCCTTAGCATACTGAAAATTTTACTTAGGGGATTACTAGTTAACATATTGGAAAATTGGGATTCAAAAGGTAAATTAATTTTTAAATATTGCAATAGAGTTGTGGCCTTCACAACCAAAGATGTGGCACTATTACTCAGAATCCCAGATAAAGACATTCATGTGGAGAATTGTTTTAATATTGCTTCTGGTGTATAAAAGATATTTTGTAAGGAAAGAGCTAAATTGATCCAAATTGGAATACATAATTAAGAAATATTATCTCCGCATGGAATCAAATGAGGATATTAGGTCATTTTATAAACTTTATATTTTATATATTGTTTCTTCTATTTTGTTTACTTCTTCTACTTATAAGCTACCTATATGAATTATAGATATTATTGATGATATCGACAACTTAGGAAATTATAATTGGGTTGAGGAAATATATATATTTATATGATACCTCAACTCTTAATTTTTGAAGAAGTGTTTGCCACAAAGACTCGTAGTCATATCGTCGGGCTGCTTTATATGAAGGAATTAAATTTATTGATCTACTTATTGTAAATCTTGAATACATAGTTATTTGTTTGCATAAATAGCTAATAGCATCCAATGATTTATTTATGTCACAGACTTGATTTCTTGAGCATGTCCCTATTCAATGACCAAGTAACATTGTAAGGCCAAGAATAACCAAGTGAAGGTCTACTTATTCTCATATTAATAAAGTAAGGGCTAAGTTAGAAGGGTTCTCACATCTCTGGGTAAACATAAGGTATATTTGAAATAATGCTACAATCCTATTATCCATGTAAGAGTTTGTTAATTGAGTATCTATTGTTATTGGTTATTTAGAATATTATTGATATTCTCCCTACTCCCAAGAAGTCCATTTACTTGGGATTCCCCTGGCCACTCAATTTGAGTCAACACCACAATGAGGCAATACGCCCACTGCAAAATTGATACAGAGTCACTGGAGGTAGATGGATGTTCATTTTGTATAGTAAATGAAAAAACTATTGAATTCCTTGCCCACCAGAATAAAGAATTAGTGACATTAAATAAAGAATTAGTTGTGTTTTTAGAAAGGGAAGGATTATCTTATCTAACTAGGCACTCTATAGGGCATCCTCCTCCTAAAGATTTATCATCCGATTTGATGAGAAGAGGACATGATAGAAGTCGCTATGACCTCAGAGGCACTCCTGAAGATGCACCTTTATGGAACAATGGTCCCGGGTAAGAAGAGGACCAAGAGACAAATGAAGGAGGCGGGGGTCATAGTTAGCAAAAGTAAGGGCAAAATTTTGAAATGCAAGAACACAATACTATATTAGTCACCGATGAAATTGATGAAGAAGAGGAGGGCAAAAAAAAAAATACAACGAAGGGACAAGCCACTCAACACAATAAGATTGAATGTTATTAAAATAAGTAGAGAATTATCCAGTAATTCTTAAATATTAATTGCAATCCTATTGATATGAGTTTCTTTTATGGGTGTTAAATATGTTGAGTTGTTCTTATTTACAGTATCTTAAAGGTACATTTAAAGAAATAAAAAAGAATAAATGAGAATAAAATGTGGCCTACCTCATAGCAGTACTTTAGAAGTTGAGATGATGTATTTCTGGGTTTGTACGAGAGGAAGGCTACTATGTATTGACAAGAAAGGCTTTCCTTACATGTGTCTTAGGCAGCATTTTTATGGACGAGGAAGTAATCGATGCATACATTTCATAGGGAAGCATCCTCATCTAGTAGGGCATATAAGCAATCTATTTATTGATTAATCAAATTTGAGGTAGAAATTTTATTTCATATAATAACCTCTTAATTTTTTTATGATATTATTACATTAAGTATGAATATATCTTGGATTTTATAGTCATTACACGAACACTTATGGGAAACTACTTTATTACACATTATCAAAACTAATTTGGTTGATCGTGAAGTTAGGTATATTTTTATACCAATGAATATTGATTGTGCTCATTATCATTTATTGGTCATATACACCAATACGAAAACATTCTACCATTATAATTCGATGTCCTAAAAATATGCTGACCATTTTACATAGTTGGTTAGTAAATATTCTTTAAAATAATATTTATTGCACTATGACATATAACTATATTTTAACAATTTATGGTCATCCGATTGTGTGTGACAGGTATCTAGATTGAAAATTTTTCCCAGCGGTTAACTAAGACAAATGCACAACAATCTACAAGATTAACTGCCTTTTAATGATTGGATCTCTACTAAAAATGATTATTTCCAACCAATATTGTCATAAGTAAATTTACTACATTATTAATTGCCTAATTTATATTATCATTTAACTAAGTTGTTGAAAATTTTGAAACTATAGCAATAACTGTGCCTTCTTTGTAATGCAATATTGCCAACATTTGTTGTACGATATGAAAATGGATTTCACGCAAAAGGAAATTAGTAAATTTAGAGTAGACATTGCAGTCTCAATCCTAAAGGACAAGTTTAGTATATTCAAACTAGAATGAGTGCATTATCAATCTTGTTGGTGACAATGTTTACCATGTTTTTATCTCTTCCATATCAAATGATGTAGTATGTTTATGTGTAAAAAGAATTTTCTTATACCTATTTGGTATGGATTTGTTTTAATGTAAATTTCTATTTTAGTATTAGTACTGATTGTTAATGTATTGGTGCAAATTGCTATTTGGTGTGGCAATATTGTATAAAATCTCATTGTTACAAGATTGTTATTATGGTTGTTGTTGTCTACATAATTGAGATTTTAGTTAGTACTAACTGTTAGTTTGTCTAAATTATTGAGCTCTTCTTTTTTCTTCTTGTTGTAAAACTCAATAAAATTGTTATTGTCATGTTTTGACTGGTTGACAAGTGTAAATTAATGGTGTTTACAGTATGCAAGTTGATTTTCATTAGATTATTGGTGTTGTTTAGATATTGGAGTAAGTATATTCGAATTTGATATTTGGTAATTTATAAAATGATCTTGTACTTATTTGTGGAAATATTTTTATCTTAATATATGTTGGTAATAAATTATTGAAGAGATTGTATCAAATGAGAATAAGTGTATAATGGTATTGAATTTTACATATTAAGGAATCACTACAAGAAATTTTAGATTTAACTACACCTAATAGACAACAGTTTTTCGAGAAACTGTTGTCTTTTTGCCATTTAACAATGATTTTATTGAAAACTATTATTGTTCACCATAATTTTTTTTAAATGACAACGGTTTTTAAAAACCTGTTGTCTAATGTATGTCAAAGACAACGATTTTTAAAAAACTGTTGTCTAATGTATGTCAAAGACAACGGTTTTAAAAAACTGTTATCTTTTAGCGTTGCTTACATGATAATATACAATAGTTTTATTAAACTGTTGTTTATTGAATGTTGTTGAATCCCAAAAAAATAATAGTTTTTTTTAATTTCACGAAAAAAAACTCACGCACAAAGAGTTTTTTTGTTCGCGTGAGGCTCGGTCACCACTGCCGATTCCCCTTTCCCCTCCTTCCCAACCCGACGCTGATCCTCGCCGCCTATCGACGCTGTGATACTTCTTCTCCCCGCATACATAACCGCCAGCCAAGAGTTACTCAACGTCGGCTGAAGCCTCATTGAGTCGTGCCTTGCTCCGATCAACGCCATAGCTGCCGTCGCCGAGCCCTAACTCTTCCCCGACGCCGAAGCCACGTGGAAATCGATCTCGACCGTTCACTCAAATTTGATCTCAGCCACTCCTTCGAATCTGGGTTGATCAGGACCGTCGGATCGGATTTGGGGGAATAAATTTACAAAGCAAGCATTTCTGATGGGGGGCATCGCATCTTCTCCCGTTCGGCTCCTTCTCACACGACTGTCGTTTCTTCTCCTTCACCGACGGCCGGCGGCCACCTCCACTCAACCACCGCCGCCGGCCGGACACCATCTCCTTCCTTCTTCTATTCACACCGCAGCCAAGGAATTTTGCCTCTACCGCTCAGTCTTCTCTCTGTTCGTGACGTCCTCTGTGTTCGCGGCATTTCTTCCTCGCGCGGGCTAGGGTTCGCGACAGATTCAACAGGCGACTTCATTCCTCCGAGTTCTGAGTTCAAGCAGCAACATCTTCTCCAGATTTGGTCAGCACAACAGACTTCAATTCCAGCACTACTTCCTTCATCCGGCCCAGATTTGGCCAGTCACAGCTCCACCTTTTCTTCCACAGCAGTCTTCAAGTTCGATCAGCAATTATTCAACAGATCTGGACAGCTTTTGTTTGTTGCAGTTTCTTCACTTGATTCGAATTGATAGTGATGTTTCTTTTAGTTGATTGTTTGATGCTTGTATTGAGTTGTTCTCCCTTGTTTTAGATTTGCACGTACTCATGTCATTTCGATTTATGCTCATAAGGTGTTCGACAAAATGTTTCTTCCAACAGTAGGTTTAAATTCGTGCACTTTATTTCACTTAATGTTTGCTTGTCTTATCTTTTGCAATTGCTATAAGTTTTGTTCTTCATTTGAATGCAATTAGGCTAGGGTAGATTAGCTTTCTTTAATGCTCTAAGTTACATTCCATGCTTAGTTTCATTACATGCTTAGTTTCAATATCGCTACTAGTATTTCATGTTTGGAAATAGATTTAAGTGAGAAGTTTGCAGGCTGACGATATCTTTGCCATGTGCAATTCAATCTTTGTAGGATCTTAAAGCACAAACAAAGTGATTGTTTGTGCTTTATCTAAGTGATTGTTTGAACAGTTTTATAGCATGCATCTTGACAATTAATATAATTTTGAAGATCACTATCAAGGAAGAATGTTCAAAGGAAAGTAAAGGCTAAGGAGAAGATCACGTAATTAACTACACGAGTAGGTTTCCGTAAGAATTCAACTTTTTCTTGATCTATTCTTATGTAGTCCATGGTACACATTAAAGATTTCACTGTAGCTTATTTTCAGTATTCTAACATGTAAATTAATACACTTCTGTGGATCCTCCAAACAATCTAAGTTGTGATGGATTGATATCCCTTTATGTTCCAAACCTTTGTTTTTTTTTTGGAGCTTGTAATTTTCATTGCAAACAATCCATATGGTGTATGAATTACATTCAATCCAGTATAAACTTAGCACTTTCGCTTCAGAGGCAATTTATGGGTTTTATTCTACAATCATGTTTACTAATTGATTAGATTGATTAAGAAGGGCGTTGGAGTATCTTGGTAAATTTGTTTTGCTAGGTTATGATAAATTAGCATTCAGCAGAATAGATGTTTGGATTTCTTCTTCAAATCACACAGTAATATTTCTCGTCATTGGTGAAACAATCAATCCACTCTCATTATAACTTCCACAACAGAAAATTTTATGTTATTTTCCTACTACCAATGCAGTTTAACTGATTTTACATTGACTGAACAAGGTTGATTTTATTTAGGTATCAAACTCTCCTATTTGTTTTAGATATTACATGTCTTGTTTGTTAATTTCTCCAAACAATTATTTCTCAATTTGTTAACAAGGAAACTCATGTTAGCATAGTCATGATCAGAGCCTAATTATAGTTTACAATTATCTGAGTGTTATTGATTAACTGTTCTGTCCTTTCTTCTGGTTCTTTTTTTTTTTTTAAATTTGTGCACTCATTTAGATGGTTTATTATTCTTGTTGTGATGAATTCAGGTCTAGTGAAAATACTGAAGAAGTATGACAAGAGAACAGAAGCACTTATCAGGCAGCCCTTCATCGAAAAGGTGCTGCAGTAGCCATTCTTTACAACTGATCTCCTATATATACAAACTCGTGAAGGAGTGTGTGGCTATGCTCGACCACCTCTTCCCCAGCAACAACCTGTCAATTTCAGCAGAATGCGACGGACAAAATGGAGTGCTAAAGCCGGCACAATCAGGTGGGAGGGTTCCGAAGTTGGAGGAGATTAAATATATGCAGAGCTTATACATGAAGAGCACCGTAGCAGCGCTGCGGTCCTTGAAACAGATTAGGAGCAAAAGTTCAACAGTCAAAACAGATTAGAAAATCTCGTGTTATATTGTTCTACCTTTGTTTTAATAGTGTTATCATTTTGTTGGTTGCTTATGAAATTTTGTTGGTTACTTATGAAATTTCTTCAGAATGTTATAGATATTATTTTTGAATGTTAGAAAATTGTATATTAAAATTTATTTTGAAATTTAGTATTTTGAATGATTTATAATATTGAAAAATTGTGTATTAATTTTTTTTATTTTTTATCTAAAAAGGACAACGGTTTTTCACCGTTGTCGTAGATAGTTTAAAACTGTTGTTGAAGACCCTATTATTAAAGGTAGACGCTCAAAGACAACGGTGAAAAACTGTTGTCTTTGAAGGAAAAGACAACGGTTTTTCATCGTTGTAAAACTGTTGTCTTTGCCTTCAAAGACAACGGTTAAAAACTGTTGTCTTTGGGCACCCCTTTTAACAACACGGCCTTTAACAACAGTCCGAAAGGGGCTACGACAACGGTGAAAAACCGTTGTTGTTAGGCTTTTTTCTTGTAGTGAATGTTTAATTAGTGTTGATTTTGAAAAAAAAACCTTGCTTTGAGAATTGTGTATTGCATTGATGGTTAAGTTTGTGGATATATTTGGGAGAACAAGATGAGCACATCAATCATGCTTTAACGTTATTTAGAGTTATCTTGGCCCATTAGCCACTTTTGTGAAATCAATTGATGCACCTACACATGTGTAAAAATCATAAATTGAATTTTTACCAATGTTTTGCAGTCTCATAAACTCATTTACGTTGTCAGATAATGGGTATCACCATTTTATAATTTATAACAAGCCTTCAACATTACTTATCATGCCAAAAATGTGTATAGAAAATAACTAGACTCAATACACTATATTATGGTTGTGTTTGACGGCATGGGTGTATTGAGGAGACCAAGAAAAGCACATGAGACTTTGTTTGAGATCATTTGGAGGTTTATAGGTCCATTAGCAACTTTTGTGATGAAACCGGCTGATGGACCTACACTTGTATAAACATCTTAAATTGAATTTTTATCGACATATTGGAGTCCCATGAATTGATTTGTGTTGTTAGATAGTGGGTATCACTACTTACCACACTAGCAGCATGTTGCTGATCTTTCAACACTAGCATCACACTACAATACCTGTTAGAACACTTTGTTACTGATCCTAGCAAGACCAAGAACACATTGTTGCTAATTTTCGCTAGACCAACAGCAATGTGTTATTGGTCTTTCCATACTAGCAACACACTATAATACCTGTTAGAACACTCTATTATTGATCCTAATAAGACTAGGAACACGTTGTTGTTGATTTCCCCTAGACAGCAATAATGTGTTGTTTGTCTTTCCACACCAGCAACATGCTACAATACATGTTAGAATATTCTATTATTGATCTGAGCAAGATCAACAACACGATGTTGCTAATCCCTCCACAGAATAGCAACAATGTGTTACTGCTCGTACCACACTAGTAATAATCTACAATAGCTATTAGAACACTCTATTGCTAATTCAAGCAAGACAAGGAACACGTTGTAGTTGATTTCCCCTAGACCAACAACAACATGTTGCTAGTCTTTCTACACCAACAATATGCTACAATACCTATTAGAACACTCTATTGTTGATCCTAGCAAGACCAGCAACATGTTATTGTTGATTTCCCATAGACTAGAAACAACATATTGTTGATCTTTCCACATCAGCAACACACTACAATACCTGTTAGAACACTTTGTTGTTGATTCAAGCAAGACCAGCAACATGATGTTTCTAATCCTCCCTAGAACAACAACAACGTGCTGCTGATCTTTCCATACCAGTACACACTACAATGTGTGGGACCATTCTGTTGCTGATCTAAGCAAGAGTAGCAGCATGCTGTAGCTGATATTCCCAGACTAGAAACACAATACAAAATTGATCAATTATACTTAGTAAACCCGACCTTGACTACAACCATTAACTTCAAATCAAACCGTATCTGCTCAAGTCTGCCAAACTCGAAGTAGGAGGTTCTTCCCGTTAAAATTGATCTTCGTACGATCATCTTCTCGTGCATCCCCTTGGCCAATACCATAACTAATGTACATGGGAAAATGTCTTAGTATTGTAAACTTAATGGTTTCTTGTTATATTTTCCTTTGTAGTTAGGGCATCATCGGATTCATGCTAGCATTTTCAATTTGGGAGCAATGAGGGTTTGGAGGGGTTGTCTTAGACGGTGATACCCACTATCTGATAATACAAGTTCATGGGACTCCAATACGTCGGTAAAAATTTAATTTAAGATGTTTAGACAAGTGTAGATCCATCAGTCGATTTTGTCATAAAAGTAGTTAATGGACCTAGAGACCTTTGAATGATCCTAAATAAAGTTCCATGTGCTTGTTACGCTCCGCAAGTGTACGGAAATGTCGCAAGTAATATAAAAGATTATTGTATCCACAGGGACTGGAATAAGCACTAGAAATGTCTCAATGCAAATTAGCTAAACAACTATCCAATTGTTTCAAATGCAAAGTGAAGGTAAACAAATCTAATATTAAAGATCAACAAACAAGAGTTTAGTGTTTTGGGTTATGATAAGGGAGATTCTAGGAGTTTCGGTTTCTTTGTAAGATTTCTTGAATGTAAATGGTTCACCAATTCTTATCCCTCAATTGCCAAACACTTGTAGAAAGTTGCCGGTTCTCTCTTGCAATAGATAACCGGCTAAGGACTGAGAAATGTATCTAAATATGATCAATTAGACGTGAACCTACGTTGTCCTTACACAGAAGCGCACCTATTACTATGCCTTCCTCGGATATCAACATAGAAGCCCACAACTTATTAATCTATCAAGATACAAGAAACTAATCACAAGATCCATCCTACTCTCTTGAATATTCCTATTTCCTCTTCAAGATTATCATTCAAACGTCCTTACACGGGCTTGCACCTGTCACGTGGATCCCTCGGATGATCGAGTGAGAGTTTATCTTTACTAAGTCCACAAGAAATCCAAACAATCAATCAAGAATGAGAATTAAGCACAAATCACCATTAATCATTCAAGATCTAATTGATACAAGCAAGACAATGTCATTGAAACAAGAAATTGGCAAATCCATAAGAGATTACATCAATCCATCATACAAATACTCCCTTAATCCTAGAATACAAGATCTACTCCATGAATCGATGAAGAATACCCGAAGAAATAAAGATTACAAGCATTTCTTAAATCCCCAATCCAAGAAACCAAGAAAAGGGGGAAAGAGAAAACTTATCTAAGAAGCCTTCGGATCCAATCCTCGCTCGAGTCGAAATCGTCAAGAACTCCCTATCGCAGAAATCCTCCCAAGAATGGGAGAAACCACCAAATCTTGTCTTCTCCCAAAGGGGAGAGATCCTTCAATTCATGAAGGAGGGTTTAAATAGAGGAGGAAATCGGGCGCCACACGGCCCTATGACGCCGTGTGAGATTCACACGCCATGTCCAGCTCCTTCTCGCCAAATGACTCACACGGCCAGACCCTTCATTATCTGGAATGCTACACGTGCAGTGGTGCACACGGCCACCACCTGCTTGGCCTCTGGAAACCTCACACGACCGTGTAGATCTACACGGCCATGTAAGACATCTGCTCTAATTTCTTCAAATCAAGACACGGCCATGTGAGATTTACACGGCCATGTCCTCTTCCCTTCCTGTTAAAACTACACGGCCGTGTGTGGTACACGGCCTGATGCTCTCTCCCTTCAATTCCTTCCAAGCTTGTCCGAGGACGCACAATCTTCACCAATTTCGACTCCTGTGTACAGAAAATGCACAAAAAGCAGATCTCCGAACCAAAAGAGTAAATATGCTAAAAGGAAAGCTGGAAGTATAAAAATGCATAGATCAAGCATGCTCAAAGTATGTAAATGTGCGTAAAAATATGCATAAAAGAGTATATAATCTACGCACATCAGTGCTCATCTTAATCTCGTCAATACACCCATGCCATTAAACACAACCATGATATAGTATATTGAGAACAATTATTTTTCATATACATTTTTAGCATAATAAATAATGTCGGAGGCTCGTTATAAATTATAAGATAGAGATACACACTATTTGATAAAATAAAAGAGTTCATGGTACTCCAATATGTCTGATACAGGTTATATCGAACGAGCACCGAAAATGAAGTGGAGGTCCGGGTCAAGGTGATGCGGTGGTTAAAGCCAGGATTGGGGAACACTTCCCACTTGGTTTTGTTAATCGTCTAGCATCAAAGTCCTCGGGTCTTGCTCGAGTGACTTTGATGTAGGACGGTCAGATAAAGATCGAGCGTATATAGGATTTTCTATGTATGCCTGACTGAGTAAAGACCAGGTGAGCCAAAGCACACTTAGCTTTATAAAACACTTAATAGATGCTCGGGCGGATTAAGGATGAGCGAATATAAGGCTTTCTGTGTATGCCCAGCTGAGTAAAGATCGGACGAGCCTAAGCACACTTACCTTTATAAAACACTTAATAGACACTCGGTCGGATAAAGACTCAATGAATATAAGGCTTTCTATGTAAGCCCCATCGAGTTAAGATTGGGCGAGCCTAAGAGCACTTAGCCTTGTAGAACAATCAATAAGCCCTCGGCCAAATAAGGGTCGAGTGAATATGTATGTGAACACTTGGCCTGGTAGGGGTCGGTCGGGTTTAAAATACCTGATGATATATTAACCCCGAAAGGAAGTTCTAACATACATAATTTGTCATATGATTTCTCAAAAGGATCTTGAGTGTCCTATGTGTTAGTTAGAGCCCTAGAGCCAATCATTTGATGATTGTATGGACTCATGTATATCATATTCATGTATATATATTAAGGCATTTGGTTTTTGGTTATTATGCTTATTTGTATTAGTGCCAGATAAAATAAGTATAGTAACATCCTAGAGTAGAAAGGTTCTTACCTATATCAATCGATTGGTTGAATCGATAGTGAGATGATATAGGGAACACTACTCTAAATCATTCCTAGTCGAGTATTAACATTCAGGGACAATGTTAATACAATAAGACTAGCATGTAGGTCAGCTCGATGACTTGATCTCACAAGTCATGGATATAGAGATATCAAGCTGACACATGGGTATACATTAGAGAATGTATACTGAATGACCCACCATGAGAAAGTATCATGGATCGTTATATGAGTGTCATATACTTTCTCATGTGGCTATTATTATGACTATTAATCCTTAGACCTGAAGTCACCATGGATCCCTACATAAGGAGTTATGTACTTTGGTTTCGTCAAACGTCACCCGTAACAGGGTGGACTATAAAGGCGATTACTGGGTATGTAATAAATTATGCAGAGGAATGTGAGTGATGTAGATGGGATCTATCCCTCCCATATGACGGGAGCGACATCAATATTCTTGATAGAGTTAGACCACGAAGTGCATGGCCATGCCCAAATGAGTCAACATTAGATGTTGAGCTCATTTGATCGAGTGAGTCTACTTGGAGTTCAAGATTTAGATTGATTAGAGGATGACATGGTCTATGCCTCACATTGATCAATCTAGATGTCTAGGATAGAAGGACATTTGTCACATATTGTGAGGAGTCACAATTAGTAGTCACAAGGTGATGTTGGATCTCAACATTTCTTGTAACTTGGGTAGCAATGATGTATTGCTAGATGCCGCTCATTGCTTATGTTTCTAAAAGAGTTTAGAAACATTGCCAACGTTACAAGAACCTATAGGGTCACACACTAAGGACAATTAGATGGAGATTTGGTTCATATGATGAACCAAGAGAATTAGATTCATTTGATGAATCATATTGGATTAAGAGTAATCCAAATTGGGCTAATTGAGTTGGACTCAAGTTGATTCATGTATTTAATGAGTCTAATTTAGATTATGACTCATTAAATCAACTTAATTTAATGAATTAGATTCATTATATTAAGTTGGCTTGAATCATATGATTGGATTAGATCAACCATGAGAGAGATTTGATCAAGTTTGACTTGATTTGAGAGGAAGAGAAAAAGTCATGTTTGACTTGACTTTTTGCCACATCACTAGTGAGTTGGCAAGATATGGACCAATAGGATTGCTCCACATCATCAATGCGTGCCACCTCATGGAGGTTACAAGCCTCCATAGCATTTAATGTGGCCGACCCACATTAAATGAGGAGGTTACACTTGTTGCCATGTCATTTAGTGAGATGGCAAGATGTGGACCAATAGTGTTGATCCACATCATCCTAGAGTGCCACCTCATGGGGGTTACAACTCTTAATGGTCTCCACATTAATTGGAATTAATGTGGGGGGTTTTACACCTCCTAGAGTGGCCGGCCACTTGATGGCTAAGGTTTTTTTTGATTTTCCTCTCATTGATTCATTCACTCTTCTTCTCCCTTGGGTGCTCTCTCTTCTCCTTCTCCCATTCCTTGGCCGAACACTCCATTGGTGCTAGCACACCTTGTGTTTTGGTCATCTCCTTCTACTTGTGTCCGTGTGGATACATATAGAGGTTGTCTACTTTGACAACTAGAGATCCGGCGACATCTTGGACAAGCGGGAACGCGAAGGGCTTCGCTACAAGGGTAATGATCTTAACTTTAGTGTAGATCTAGGGGGTTTACGAACTCGTACAAGAAAAGGTTTTTCGATAATTTTGTTTACGAATCTTTGCACGAGATCCATGGCTTTGGGTGACTCGGGGTTTCCGCGACGCGAAAAAGCGGTTTTCGCGGCCCGAAGAACCCAACAGTGGTATCAGAGCCACGTGCAAAGACTTGTACGAGTTCGTTTGTATTTTTATGAAAAATATACCTTCTGTGATTTTCTGTAAAAATTGAGTTTTTAGAGTTTTTATGAGTAATTTTTCCGTAGAAGCGAAGCACAAGTGTCTCGGCACTTGTAGGCTTCGACTACCGGAAAGTTTTCTTTTAAACGGCTTCGTTTTGCCCCAAATCCGTTTGGGACAGCGGGGTCGGGTGCCATTAGATCGCAAAGGAGCAACTCACGATGGTTAGATCGTGGGTAGGGGCATTGCCCCTAACCCCGCAAGGGAATTTGCTCCGCGATTGCACCCGAAATCGCTAAAAACGAACCCGCCGGGAAGATTTTTCCGAAACGGCAATGTCTCGACCCAAATCGTTTTGGGACAGCGGGTTTAGGCGCTGTTGGATCGCAAAGGAACCCTCGTGATGGTTAGATCGCGGGTAGGGGCGCTGCCCCTGGGCCCCGCAAGGGGATCCGTTCCGCGATTGCGCCCGAAACCGCTAAACGGGACCGCCGGGAAATTTTACTCATAAAAATTGTAAAAATTATTTTTAAAATTACAGAAAAATTATGAAAAATATATAATTTTGAATTATATATTAATTTGTGATAGTCATGGCCCAAAATACCCAATAAGATTGGATTTGTGTTGTAATTCATAATACGGCCTGCGTGCCGTCATATGATTGTGTGTGCTGTATTTTTATTTTTTTTCCACGCCCTGCGCGTCGTGCCTTTCTCTTATTCTGGTTGTAAATTAGATTTAGACTCGAATGTAACTCAAGTTTCAAATTGTAATGTACAAATTGGAGCGGTGAAGGGTACACACGAGATGGAGTTCCGAGGCGGGCACGAGCAACACAAGGTGGTCAAAGGGAGGAGCTTGGAGAAGCTGTTGACCCTAGGTTGACCATTCGATCTTCTCATTGGCTTGAGAAGATCGTAGTAGGGCCATGACTAAATCACAAATAGATTAATTAATTAATTGTTATGTATCTGATGCATGTTTAATAGTTAATTAATTAATTAGTGCCTTAACGATTAGATTAGATCTAAGTCGTGCACATGATGTACCCTTGCGATTAGATTAGATCTAAGTCGTGCACAAGATGCATCCTTCTTGATTAGATTAGATCTAGATCGAATCAACTCTAAATGCCTAACCGTGCTGTGATACCTATCACTACCTCGATCACATGTATTGTTGAATCTGCCAAAGCAGAGCAATACATATTATCTTGGTAGGGTACGAAGGGACAATCTTGGTCCCGCCTATCAACGCATGGGTGAATACAAACTCAATTAGATTGAGTATTCCTAGTTACTCGGTTGGATCGAGTCAGCTATAGGCATTCTTCCAACGGTTGGAAAGGATAGGTCAAAATCACATCTATATTAACTCTCGGGCGTATTAGCCAAAGCTAACTCGAGTTTTAATATAAATGCGGATATTGATTTTATAAACAAGAGTTGCATAGAGATGTAATTGGTAATCGTTACCTACCGATCATACTAAGCCTTGGGCGTATTAGCCAAAGCTAACTCAAGGGTTAGTATGATGTGGATCTTGTCCCACAAGAATTATAGAATTCAGTGGGAGCATCATTTAATTAAAGGCCTAATTAGATGATTTAAAAGAATATGATATTTATTTCTGCAAATTTTCTATTGTAGATAACCATGACGTCGAACACGAATTCCTTCTCCCTGCGATCTGTCCTTGAGAAGGACAAGCTCAACGGAGCGAATTTCCTGAACTGGTACAGGAAATTGAGAATAGTTCTCACCCAGAAACGTAAACTGTACGTTTTGGAGCAGCCCATTCCGGAGGCTCCTCCTGCCAATGCCCCGCGAGCTGACAAAGATGCTTACAAGAAGCATCAAGATGACGCATTAGATGTGTCATGTCTAATGCTCGCGACCATGAACTCTGAGCTTCAGAAGCAACATGAGTTGATGGGCGCTTACGATATGGTTGAGCATCTTCGCCAACTATATCAGGGACAAGCGAGGCATGAGAGATTTGAGATCTCTAAGGCACTGTTTCAGTGCAAGATGTCAGACGGGGCTCCCACTTGAGAACATAGAGAACCTACAAAGACTGGGGTTCCCACTTGGCCAAGAGCTGGCCACTGACTTGATCTTGCAGTCCTTGCCAGATAGCTATAGTCAATTCGTTCTGAACTATAACATGAACGAGATTGACAAGCCACTGCCCGAGCTACTTAGTATGTTACGAACTGCTGAGATTAACCTTAAGAAGGTTAAGCCCATTCTGATGGTCCAGAAGCACAAGGGCAAGGGCAAGCCCAAAGGTAAAGGAAAGTCCCAAACCAAGGGCAAAGGCAAGACACTGAAGCCTGAAGGAGGGGTCACCAAGGATGCTACCTGCTTCCACTGCGGTCAGACCGGGCACTGGAAGAGGAACTGCAAGGTATACTTGGAGGATCTTAAGAAGAAGTAAAGTGAGACTTCCACTTCAAGTATATATGTTATAGAAGTCAATCTATCTATTTCTACATCTTGGGTATTAGATACTGGATGTGCTTCTCACATTTGTATTGATGTGCAGGCGCTGAGAAATAGCAGGACATTGACAAAGGGCGAGGTGGACCTACGAGTAGGCAATGGAGCACGGATTGCTGCATTTACTTTCTATCTCTGCCCTCTGGGCTTGTACTAGAGTTAGTCGATTGTTGTTATGTGCCTGCATTAACTAAGAACATAGTTTCAGTTTCTTGTTTAGACAAGAAAGGATACTCTTTTATAATAAAAGACAAATGTTGTTCTGTTTATTTAAAAGATATGTTCTATTGTAGTGCACCTCTGATAAACGGACTCTACATTCTAGACCTTGAGAGCCCTATCTATAACATAAATACCAAGAGGATCAAGTCGACTGACTTGAACCAAACCTATCTCTGGCACTGTCGCTTAGGTCATATAAATGGCAAGCGCTTATCCCAGCTCCATAAGGATGGTTTGCTGGACTCATTTGATTTTGAATCATATGAGATATGCGAGTCATGCCTATGAGGCAAGATGACCAAGACTCCCTTTAGTGGGCACAGCAAGAGAGCGACTGATTTGTTAGGACTCATACATAGTGATGTATGTGGCCCTTTCAATGTCGCTGCTAGAGGCGGGTATAGATACTTCATCACATTTACTGATGACTTCAGTAGATACGGTTATGTGTACCTGATGACACATAAATCTGAATCCTTTGAAAAGTTCAAAGAATTCAAGAATGAAGTACAGAACCAGCTTGGCAAGAGTATTAAAATACTTTGATCAGATCGAGGTGGTGAATACTTAAGCCATGAGTTTCGTGACTATCTAGCTGAGTGTGGGATCCTATCCCAACTCACTCCTCCTGAAACACCACAGTGGAATGGTGTATCCGAAAGGAGGAATCGCACCCTATTAGATATGGTACGATCTATGATGAGTCACACAGATCTTCCAACATATCTATGGGGATATGCTCTAGACACGGCAGCTTTCATTCTCAACCGAGTTCCATCCAAGGCCGTGATAAAGACACCATATAGGATATGGACTGGGAGAGATGCCCAGGTGTCTTTCATGAGGATTTGGGGTTGTGAGGCTTACGTACGACGTCAAGTCTCAGACAAATTAGGACCCAAATCCGACAAGTGCTATTTCATCGGATATCCCAAGGAAACTAAGGGATATTACTTCTACATTCCAGTCAGCATAAGGTAGTTGTGGCAAAGACTGGGGTCTTTCTGGAAAGGGATTTTGTTTCTAGAAAGACTAGTGGGAGCGCGTTCGATCTTGAAGAAGTTCAAGATGCGAACAATAGCACTGATGCCTCGATGGAAGTTGAACTGGAACCACAAAGTGTTGTCGATGATGTTGTTCCACAAAGAGTTGAGGAACAACAACCAGTTCAAGTAGACATACCTCTTCGCAGGTCTGATAGGGTACGTCGTCAGCCTGAGAGATACTCATTTCTCTTGTCTGACCATAATGACATTGTGTTCATAGAGGATGAGCCCACCACCTATCAGGAAGCTTTGATGAGACCAGATTCCGAGAAATGGCTAGAGGACATTCTCGGAGCTGGAATCATCGATTCGATGATGCGATCAAACAGTTTGGTTTCATCAAGAACGAAGATGAGCCTTGTGTCTACAAGAAGGTTGTAGAAAACATAGTTGTCTTCCTCATATTGTATGTGGATGACATACTACTCATTGGGAAGGACATCCCTATGCTTCAGGCTGTCAAGACCTGGCTAGGGAGTTGCTTCTCAATGAAGGACTTAGGTGAGACATCCCGCATTCTTGGGATACAGATCTATAGAGATAGATCTAAGAGATTGCTTGGCCTAAGTCAGAGTACATACATTGATGAGGTACTCCTACAGTTTGCCATGCAGAACACCAAGAAGGGATTTCTGCCGATGTCACATGGCGTGAGTCTTTCGAAGACTCAAGGTCCCTCTTCTAGAGAGGAGAGAGACCGCATGGATCAGATCCCTTATGCCTCAGCCATAGGATCGATCATGTACGCCATGCTATGTACTCGACCTGATGTCTCGTATGCTTTGAGCATGACGAGCAGATACCAGTCAGATCTAGGTGAAAGTCACTGGATAGCGGTCAAGAATATTCTTAAGTACTTAAGAAGGACTAAAGAATATTTCTTGATATATGGAGGCAATGATAAGCTAGCTGTAAAGGATTACAGTGATGCTAGCTTCCAGACCGATCAGGATGATTAAAGATCACAGTCGAGGTTCGTGTTTTGCTTGAATGGTAGTGCTATGAGCTGGCAGAGTTCACAGCAATTCTATAACATTTCCATCTCATTCGAGAGATTATCGATAGAGGAGATGTGAAGATTTGCAGAGTATCTACAGAGGCTAACATCGCAGATCCCTTGACCAAGGCTTTGGCACAGAGGAAGCATGATGGTCACACTAGGTCATTAGGCCTTAGAGCCTATACTGATTGGCACTAGTGCTAGTGGGAGATTGTTAGTTAGAGCCCTAGAGCCAATCATTTGATGATTGTATGGACTCATGTATATCATATTCATGTATATATATTAAGGCATTTGGTTTTTGGTTATTATGCTTATTTGTATTAGTGCCAGATAAAATAAGTATAGTAACGTCCTAGAGTAGAAAGGTTCTTACCTATATTAATCGATTGGTTGAATCGATAGTGAGATGATATAGGGAACACTACTCTAAATCATTCCTAGTCGAGTATTAACATTCAGGGACAATGTTAATACAATAAGACTAGCATGTAGGTCAGCTCGATGACTTGATCTCACAAGTCATGGATATAGAGATATCAAGCTGACACATGGGTATGCATTAGAGAATGTATACTGAATGACCCGCCATGAGAAAGTATCATGGATCGTTATATGAGTGTCATATACTTTCTCATGTGGCTATTAGTATGACTATTAATCCTTAGACCTGAAGTCACCATGGATCCCTACATAAGGAGTTATGTACTTTGGTTTCATCAAACGTCACCCGTAATAGGGTGGACTATAAAGGCGATTACTGGGTATGTAATAAATTATGCAGAGGGATGTGAGTGATGTAGATAGGATCTATCCCTCCCATATGACGGGAGAGACATCAATATTCTTGATAGAATTAGACCACGAAGTGCATGGCCATGCCCAAATGAGTCAACATTAGATGTTGAGCTCATTTGATCGAGTGAGTCTACTTGGAGTTCAAGATTTAGATTGATTAGAGGATGACACGGTCTATGCCTCACATTGATCAATCTAGATGTCTAGGATAGAAGGACATTTGTCACATATTATGAGTCACAATTAGTAGTCACAAGGTGATGTTGGATCTCAACATTTCTTGTAACTTGGGTAACAATGATGTATTGCTAGATGCCGCTCATTGCTTATGTTTCTAAAAGAGTTTAGAAACATTGCCAACGTTACAAGAACCTATAGGGTCACACACTAAGGACAATTAGATGGAGATTTGGTTCATATGATGAACCAAGAGAATTAGATTCATTTGATGAATCATATTGGATTAAGAGTAATCCAAATTGGGCTAATTGAGTTGGACTCAAGTTGATTCATGTATTTAATGAGTCTAATTTAGATTATGACTCATTAAATCAACTTAATTTAATGAATTAGATTCATTATATTAAGTTGGCTTGAATCATATGATTGGATTAGATCAACCATGAGAGAGATTTGATCAAGTTTGACTTGATTTAAGAGGAAGAGAAAAAGTCATGTTTGACTTGACTTTTTGCCACATCACTAGTGAGTTGGCAACATGTGGACCAATAGGATTGCTCCACATCATCAATGTGTGCCACCTCATGGAGGTTACAAGCCTCCATAGCATTTAATGTGGCCGGCCCACATTAAATGAGGAGGTTACACTTGTTGCCATGTCATTTAGTGAGGTGGCAAGATGTGGACCAATAGTGTTGATCCACATCATCCTAGAGTGCCACCTCATGGGGGTTACAACTCTTAATGGTCTCCACATTAATTGGAATTAATGTGGGGGTTTTACACCTCCTAGAGTGGCCGGCCACTTGATGGCTAAGGTTTTTTTTTATTTTCCTCTCATTGATTCATTCACTCTTCTTCTCCCTTGGGTGCTCTCTCTTCTCCTTCTCCCATTCCTTGGCCGAACGCTCCATTGGTGCTAGCACACCTTGTGTTTTGGTCATCTCCTTCTACTTGTGTCCGTGTGGATACATATAGAGGTTGTCTACTTTGACAACTAGAGATCCGGCGACTTCTTGGACAAGCGGGAACGCGAAGGGCTTCGCTACAAGGGTAATGATCTTAACTTTAGTGTAGATCTAAAGTTTTTACAAACTCGTACAAGAAAAGGTTTTTCGATAATTTTGTTTACGAATCTTTGCACGAGATCCATGGCTTTGGGTGACTCGGGGTTTCCGCGACGCGAAAAAGCGGTTTTCGCGGCCCGAAGAGCCCAACACTATGTACACTATATAAGTTTCCGAATAGATCTTTGCTATACTTAATATATGATAGTGCATATGGACACAATGACATAACAATACAGTCGCCCTTATAGATCGACCGAGATGTACTCAACAGATAACAATCAACAACACCATAAGGGTTTATCAAAACTTGTCAGGAAATATTTGTTCAAAACCTTCTTTAAAGGATAATGTATCTCTCATAAGCCAGTTACTCATGACGACATGTTCCTTAACCATATCAGTAATGGGTGGATAAAAGATTCCTTGGATGGTCATTGCACGAGGCCTAGGTTATAGTTTTTCCATCACCTAATAAACTCTAACAGACCGGGGACCACCTTATAATTATGAAGGTTATGTGAGGTGGTATAAAAAGGGGATCTTCTTCATTGGCTAAGTATGCAAATGCAAACATTCACATCTGAACTCTACTTTCTGGCAAGCACTTCCACTACTGTTCTTCACCCACTTCTCAGAAATTGTACTAACTTGAGTGTCAGAGGGCCTAGCTAGGGATCCTCATCCCAGTTTTAGGTCACTAATGCTTTGTTGGATCGTCTACTGGTGCCCAGGATCATTGAGGAGTTTTCTCCAGATCTCAAGAAGTCTTCTATTCTTCAACCGACTATCTACCGGAGTCAGTGCGCCATCTCGCAACCCTCAGACATCATCAAATTTAGCACTATCTATTGGAATCTTCGCCTGAATCTAAGGTTTTGAGATGGAAGAGGCTGGAAAGCTTAATACTATTACCTTAACACAAGAAGATCTGGATCTGCTCATCAATGCCAAGGTACAACAATTTTTACAACAACAACAACAAAATACTGGTGGTACGCTGCCACCCCCAAATCTGATGGCGTCAACGATGTCCCATCAAAGGGAAAGAATACTGGAGGAGGGGCAGGCTCATCTACTTCTGGCACCTCTCTCACTGATCCGACGTCCTCGGGCCCTCTTCCACACACTACTAGAACGATTGGATCAAGGAGGAATACTCCAGGAATCTTTTGGAGAAGCACCTATTCGAGCCAGGCACAAAGGAAAAGCTATTGCTAATGATAGCTCACCTCAGCGAATTGTTACCCATTCTCTCAATGGGTGTTGAAGGATCAGTTGTCAAAGCATTATCAGAATATGAATATACGAGAGTATTTAGGAACAACTAACCCAGAAGATCATTTCCTTAAGTTTGAAAATGTTGCTCTTCTTTAGCAATTTACAAACAACGCTAAACGCTGAATGTTCCTCACTACAAGTACAAATATATAAGATAGTAATACTTCTACTATCTTACAGAATTAAAGTGCAGTGCAAAAAGTAAAGCTTATACCGACAAAAGTAGTAGTAAATCGTATCTTGGTCGGCAATCGTATGAAGTTGCTTGCAAAGTTGATGATGACTTGTCGCGTGAGCAGCTTGCAGAAGTACACAGGAGTCGATCAGAAAAGTTCTTGTTGCCTCTTACTTTGAGCCTTAATTTATAGGAGTATGAAGGTTCGGTCGACCGATCCTTCTTTTCGGTCAACCGAACCAGCTTCGATCCCCTCCAGCTGGAATCTGACGCTGGCTCGAATCTTTGGCATTAATTTGTCTTTAAATATTCGGTCGACCGATCATGCCTTTCGATCGACCGAACAGCTTCCTTCCCTGTTCGTCGTGATTCTGCCGAGATCATCCTTTAATGCTGAATAAATGTGATTGGATCGGTCGACCGATCCCCAGGTTTTGTCGACCGATCAACTTATTTCCTTTGTTGCTGATCGATGTTGATGATCTATCCTGTGCTGAGTCACTAAGGTTCGGTTGACCGATCTTACTGTTCGGTCGACCGATCAGTCTTTGATCAGACTCTGATCTGATCTGTTCTGAGATGTTAGCTACTTTGTATTGATCTTGTTCGGTCGACCGAACCACAGGTTCGGTCGATTGATCCAGTCGATCCTGCAACAGAAAGTTAAGCAAAAACTATTTTTTGCAAAACAGATGTTAGAACAGTAGTAATATAATGCAAGATTAATAATATGAAAGACAGTATAACTGTCTTGATCTCAACTTGGAAACCTCCCGATTTCTTCAGTTGGATCAGCGACCTAAGGTTGTTCCCTTCGGGAACCCGACCTCACTGTCACTCCTCCAGTTGTTTACCTCAACCTACTCGCCAAACTTAGATCCTACATATCTAGTTTGGACTTTTCACTTAGCTTTGATCGGCTCGCCAGGATTTTTCCCTTGATCTTAGGTCCTCCAGACCTCTCGATCATACTGCCAAGCTTCAGGTCCTCTCGACCTCCTTGGACTTGCACCTGGGTTCCACGATCTGCTAAGATTTCTCCTGCCTAGCCTCCAACTAGGTCTTTCTTGGTTGAGTAAACATCCTGCACACTCAGTCAAATCATCAGATCATAACAAGACTTAACTTGAACCTTTGACAACATCAAAACTCAGGTTTGATTCTGGTGCACCTTGTACCAACAATCTCCCCTTTTTTGATGTTTGGCAACCAAGGTTCACAGTTAAGTTTAAAATATACAGAGTTAAGTAAACAAACATTTAACTCTCCCCCTGATTTCAATAACTCCCCCTAAATTTACTATCTCTCCCCCTTTGACACACATCAAAAATAGGGGTAATACCAAACAACATGTTTGAAGAAGTTTAAGAGAAAAACTAAGTTTGAGTTAGAAAACTCATTTGAAAAATTTTGAAATCAAGGTTCTCTAAGTATAAGTTAGAAGTTATTCGATTGAAAATAATAGTAAAAAAAAGTTTTTTTTATAAAAATCCATAAAATATCTAAGCTTTGAATTATTAAGTTAAAACTATTTGAAAATGTATTTTTGAAAAATTATCTAAGAAAAACTTTGGAAGTTAGAAAATTTTTTAAGAGAAAATAGTGAACTAAGTTTTTAAATTAGTCTTTATATATATATTTTTTTAAATCTAAGTCAAATTTTGAAGAAGAAACTTTGAAGCAAAAATATTTTTAATCAAGAAAATTTATACTTTTTTAGGAAAATAAGTATATAATTTTTGAAATATTTTGGAAAGAGAATTTTGAAATATATTTTAAAATCCATAAGTCTAAAAGAAATAAGTTTTGAAAATATGAATTTTGAAAAATTCTAGGAAAAATTGGTTTTGAAATGATGTTGATGCTCCCCCTTAATTAAATAATCTAAAGTCCAAGCGAGATATGAAAAATATATGTTAGATCAACGTTTTGGAGTAATTTAGTTAATTATTTAAGTTAAACTTAATTAAGGTTAGTTTTGAATTGATTAAGATAAATTAATTTAGAATTTAATTTAAATTAATAAAATACAGTGATTAGTTTAAGTTGTTAATCAATTTTAGATTAATTAAAGCAACTTAATAATTAATTGATTAAAATTAATTAATGTTGATTTTTAATTAGATTAGATTAAGATTATTTAAACGTGAATTAATTTACGTATTAAATTAGAGAATTTATAAATTAATTGATTAAGTTGAGAATTAAATTTCGATTATTTTGAATTTTGTGTTAATTAGATTTGTAAAGTTAATTTAATTAAATTCAAATTAATTAATGATTTAATTATTTCTTTAATTAAATTAAAATAAATTAGGTTTGAGATTAAAAATTTATTGATTTATTTAATTTATAATTTATTGTATAAATTAAAGTTATTCAAAATTAAGTTAAGTTTTAATTATTTTAAGTTTATTATTATTATTATTATTATTAAATTTATTTTTTAATTTATGTTTTAGTTTAGAAATTTCAAGATTAATTGTCAAAGAAAATTAATTAATTAATTTGTGATTTCAAGTTTAATTAATTGATTTAGTTATGAATTTAGAGTTGATTTAGTTTTCCTTTAAGTTTACGATTTTAAGTTTTAATTATAATTTCAAAAATTAAGTTTGAGTTTAATTTAGTGTTAATTTAATTTTAGTTTTAATTAAGTTTTAACAAAGTTTTATTTTAAAAAAAAATTAATTAAGTTTTAATAAAGTTATAAAAGAAATTTAATTAAGTTTTAAAATAATTTAATTAAGTTTTTAATAAAGTTTTTAAAAATAATTAAGTTTTTATTTTAATTAAGTTTTTAAATTTTAATTAAGTTTTATTAAAATAATTTTAATTAAGTTTAAAAATAATTTTCATTAAGTTTTAAAACAATTTTAATTAAGTTTTAAAATAATTTTAATTAAGTTTTAATTAAGATTTTAAAAAATTTTAATTAAGTTTTTAATTAAGTTTAAAATAATTTAAAATAATTTTAAAATAACTTTTAATTAAGTTTAAAAATAATTTTAATTAAGTTGAAAATAATTTTAATTAAGTTTTAAAATAATTTTAATTAAGTTTAAAATAATTTTAAATTAAGTTTTAAAATAATTTTAATTAAGTTGAAAATAATTTTAATTAAGTTTTAAATTAATTTTAATTAAGTTTTAAAATAATTTTAATTAAGATTTAAAAAAATTTTAATTAAATTTTTAATTAAGTTTAAAATAATTTTAAATTAAGTTTAAGTTTAAAAATAATTTTAATTAAGTTTAAAATAATTTTAATTGAGTTTAAAATAATTTTAATTATGTTTAAAATAATTTTAATTAAGTTTTAAAAATTAATTAAGTTTAAAATAATTTTAATTAAGTTTTAAAATAATTTTAATTAAGTTTTAATTAAGATTTAAAAAAATTTTACTTAAGTTTTTAATTAAGTTTAAAATAATTTTAAATAATTTTAAAATAACTTTTAATTAAGTTTAAAAATACTTTTAATTAAGTTGAAAATAATTTTATTTAAGTTTTAAAATAATTTTAATTAAGTTTTAAAATAATTTTAATTAAGTTTTTAAATAATTTTAATTAAGTTTTAAAATAATTTTAATTAAGTTTTAAAATAATTTAAATTAAGTTTTAAAATAATTTTAATTGAGTTTTTAATAATTTTAAATAAGTTTTAAAATCATTTTAATTAAGTTTTAAAATAATTTTAATTAAGTTTTAAAATAATTTTAAATAAGTTTTAAAAATTTAAAATAATTTTTTAATAAGTTTTAAAATAAGGTTTGATAATTAATTTTGAATTTAAGTTTGATAATTAATTATGAATTTAAGTTTGAATTAGGTTTGATAATTAATTATTCGAGAAAGGTTATTGAAGCCATGTTAGATTCATACTTAGCTTTGAGTTAATCAAGCAGGCGTCCTAAGGATAAGTTTTCAATTCAGTGGCGAGACATACGACCTACTTGGATATCATTAGAGCACTTGATGAAGGCTTTCCAAACTGTTCCCGCCCAAAAAACTTAATACTAAATTTTGGTCTAACTATCCCATGTTTGACTATGGTAGCTTCGGTCAGATCCACTAAGTCTAGTGCACCAGGTAGAATTCCATATTCAGCCTAGACATACCTTCGACAAAGCTTCCTTGACGTACTATCATCCCAATCCATTCCGATGCTATGTTATAGGGTTTGGTAAACCTTTTTCATCTAACCGTTCTAAGCAGAAATAAACCTAGTCCTAAGTATTGAGTTTGGTTAATCAAGTTGGTTGTATTATTTTTCTACTTGCTCCCCCTGAGTCATAGCTTAGATAAGGTCTATCTAAGTAATGGATTTGACTCTTAGGGACCAAGTATAGATTTGGTTCAATTTGTTTGATTAAAAATTCTTTTTGGACCCATGCTTGGACTCGACTTCTAACTTTTTGACTAATTAAAGACAAATATGATTTGTTTGTTTGTTTAGGGTTGTAGCCAAGTCCTGATTTGTTGTACACGGCTCGTTGCGACCCAAGTACCATATTCAGACACTTGGATCCCAGTTCGAACTTTTCCAACATTTCCTTGAGTTGCTCGACTTGTCTTTTCAAGTTGGAATTTTCTTCCTCAAGTTTTGTAACTTGAGTCGAAGTTCCAACTTGAACTTGATTAGTCGAGTTACTCAAGTTAACTTGTTCCTTAAGGTGGTCTATTTCCTTAAGTAGCAAGTTATTTTGTTTTTCAGATTTTGTTAATTTTTTAAACAAGCATTTAATTACTTTCAACATTTCAGATTTTGAATTAAAAGTTACCTTATCGTGTCCTTTTGAAACTGATGTAAATCCATGGCTTATCTCAGACTCGTCGTCAGACTCTGACTCATACTCATCTTTAGACTCGGATTCGGACTCTTCAGTCTTTGCCATAAATGCTATATGACTCAAGTGCTTTGGTTCTGGTTTTGTTCGGGGCTTAGCTTCCTTGTTTGGCCCTGCATACAAAGCTAACCCTTTCTTGGCTTGACTCAAGTTAGTCTGCTCATGTAATGTTAATTCACAAAATAGTTCGTCTAATTTAATAATGGAAAGATCCTTTGCAACTTTATAGGCATCTATAATAGATGCCCATAAGGAGTTTCGAGGGAATGAGTTAAGTGTATACCTGATGATATCACGATTCTCAAGTTGATGGCCGATGATATGCAGCCTATTTAGGATGTCTTTAATCCTCATGTGTAGTTGGCTTACCGACTCACCATCTTGCATTTTAATATTTAGTAATGAATTTAATAAAAGATCACGCTTTATTACCTTTGTATCATTTGTCCCATCATGTAGTTTACTTAACTTATCCAACAAATCTTTTGCATTGTCGAAGGGGTCGTCTCGTTTGAATTCTTCTTTTGATAATCCACATTATAGAGTGTTGAGTGCCCTTGAATCAATTTGTACTTTCTTCTTTATTTCTTCTATCCATTCCTCTGGATTGTTGACTGGTGATGTGTAGCCGCATCGGATAATAAGCCATTGATCAATGTCTGTTTTGAGAAAAACTTCCATCCTCTTTTTCCAGTATGAGAAATCGCTTCCATCGAATAGTGGCGGACGCACGGTCGAATATCCCTCGGATTGCGCTATTTGTTCTTGCACCAAAAATTGAGAAACAAAAAGAATTTCCAAGACTTTTGTCTTGGAATTAGCAGAGCGAGATAAAGAAAGAAAAAAAAACTTAAGAATTAAATAAAACACTTTTAAAGCAAAAAAAAAAAGTTTTTAAAGTTGCTCGAAAAATGGTTAAGTATACCAGGCTCTGATACCAATTGATAGATTGATTTAAGCGATAGAGGGGGGGGGGGGGTGAATATCGCGCATTTAAAAACTATTCTTTTAATCTTTTGAAACCAAAGTCGGGCAGCGGAAATAAGAAAAGAGACAAGGTTTTTTTACTTTGTTCGGAGCCTACCTCGACTCCTACTCGAAGACCCGCGGTCCTTGACCGCATCGATGGGCAAAACAATATAAACCTTCTTTCCGAACTCCTCGGAAAGAAGTGAATCGTACAAGTACAAATATATAAGATAGTAATACTTCTACTATCTTACAGAATTAAAGTGCAGTGCAAAAAGTAAAGCTTATACCGACAAAAGTAGTAGTAAATCGTAGCTTGGTCGAAAATCGTATGAAGTTGCTTGCAAAGTTGATGATGACTTGTCGCGTGAGCAGCTTGCAGAAGTACAAAGGAGTCGATCAGAAAAGTTCTTGTTGCCTCTTACTTCGAGCCTTAATTTATAGGAGTATGAAGGTTCGGTCGACCGATCCTTCTTTTCGGTCGACCGAACCAGCTTCGATCCCCTCCAGCTGGAATCTGACGCTGGCTCGAATCTCTGGCATTAATTTGTCTTTAAATATTTGGTCGACCAATCATGCCTTTCGGTCGACCGAACAACTTCCTTCCCTATTCATCGTGATTCTACTGAGATCATCCTTTAATGCTGAATAAATGTGATTGGAAATGTCGACCGATCCCCAGGTTCGGTCGACCGATCAGCTTATTTCCTTTGCTGCTGATCGATGTTGATGATCTGTCCTGTACTGAGTCACTAAGGTTCGGTCGATTGATTTTACTGTTCGGTCGACCGATCAGTCTTTGATCAGACTCTAATCTGATCTGTTCTGAGATGTTAGCTGCTTTGTATTGATCTTGTTCGGCCGACCGAACCACAGGTTCGATCGACTGATCCAGTCGGTCCTGCAACAAAAGTTAAGCAAAAACTATTTCCTGCAAAACAGATGTTAGAACAGTAGTAATATAATGCAAGATTAATAATATGAAAGACAGTATAACTGTCTTGATCTCAACTTGAAAACCTTCCCGATTTCTTCAGTTGGATCAGCGACCTAAGGTTGTTCCCTTCGGGAACCCTACCTCACTCTCGCTCCTCCAGTTGTTTACCTCAACCTACCCACCAAACTTAGATCCTCCAGATCTAGTTTGGACTTTTCACTTAGCTTTGATCGGCTCACAAAGATTTTTCCCTTGATCTTAGGTCCTCCAGACCTCTCGATCATACTGCCAAGCTTCTGGTCCTCTTGACCTCCTTGGACTTGCACCTGGGTTCCACGATCTGCTAAGATTTCTCCTGCCTAGTCTCCAACTAGGTCTTTCTTGGTTGAGTAAACATTCTGCACACTCAGTCAAATCATCAGATCATAACAAGACTTAACTTGAACCTTTGACAACATCAAAACTCAGGTTTGATTCTAGTGCACCTTGCACCAACAGTTATCGCACCCGCTCCTATGCTAGTTACAGAGCACCCTGTGTTACCTGCTCCTCCACCTAAGGGACCCCAAGACGGGCCTCAATATCATCATATGGAGCAACGACCCCAGGCTGTACATCATGTGGAAGCTCCTTGAGAAGTTCCACGAAGGTGGTGCACGTATCTATTGGATCGAGACACACATGAGGGGGGGGGTTGAATCATGTGGTTTTCAAAAACTCATTTTCTTGATTTTAAAATCAAAGTATACACAGCAGAAAAAGAAATAAACAAATGAAAACAAAGAGCACAGAGAGAACACAAGCAGTTTACTTGATTTGGAGCCTTCGATGACTCCTACTCAAAGACCAGGTCCTGCGGACCTATCTATGGGTAATCCACTAAAAGCCTCTTCTGGTACCTCCAGAAGAGGGAATCAAGTACAAGAGTAGGGATAGTGTAACAAGCTACACTTCCCTTTTAAAGAAGTAGAATTAAGAATGCAATACTAATAAAAGGTTACCATTAAATTGGAGAGCTCCGTGTGTTGCTGTCGGTCTGCCAGAGATGATTCAGACTTCTCAGAAGTGTAGCTCGTAGGCAGATAGGCTTTCTAGACAAGCAACAGGAAGCAAGAGTAGTTGGAAGCCCAGACAGATGCATAGTAGCTCATAAATGTGTTCTATGTCAAAACTTCCTCAAGCCTATCTTATGTAGGGCTCCAAAGGTGCCTTCCATAGGCATGGAAGGTGCCTCCAACCTGAGAAACTCGTTCCCGAACAACCCAGCAGTTATCTGCGACAAAGTCCAAATTTTATCTTATGGAAGGCGCCTTCCATAGCCTTGGAAGGCGCCTTCTATGAACAGTACAAAGGTGCCTTCCATCAAGCTTGAAGGTGTCTTCGGACACTGTTTATCCGAAGGAAAATTGCTCCTTTATCCTGCAAAATAACATTAGTACAATAAACAAATAATAACCTGCAAGACAAATGTTAGCACAATAATAATAAGCAGTATGAATTAGTTCCTGTCCTCTCAGGATCAGGACAAGTCAAGGTCTCAGATTAGGGATCCGAAATAGACCTAACCTGGATCGACACCTACTGTCCCTCAACCGGGACGCGTCCACACAAGGTCACTCTCCTCCAGTGGCTTACCTTAACTTATCAACTTGTCAGTTTTTCGGTCTACAAACCCAATTGGACTTCCTGTCAGACATTCGATTAGCCCGTCGACTGATATGCGTAGATTATATATACTTATTAGCATGTTTTGACGCACATTCACATACTTTGAGCATGCTTGATCTATGCATTTTCGTACTTTCAGCTTTCCTTTTTAGCATATTTACTCTCTTTGTTTAGAGATCTGCTTTTGTGTATTTTTTTGTACGCGGGAGTCGAATCTGGTGAAAGATGCGTGTTCGAGGCCAAATCTGCAAGCAAAGTGATGGAGGAAGCCATGACACTTGAACCCTACACGACCCTGCCATGGGGGGTTGCCCAGGCCGTGTAAGGATGAGAGGTCGTGTAGCTGCACCAGAGAAGGAAGATGGCATGGCCGTGTGAACCTCACACGATCGTGCCAAGTTTTAAAGCCCAAGGAAGCCTGGGCCGTGTACACCACACGACCATGTCAGTTTTCCAGAGACAGGAGAAGCCTCGGCCGTGTGTGTAACGACCCGCCTTCTACTAACTAAGCTGTAAGGCCGGACCGTCACATTATGCTGTACTAAGCTATATCCATGACCATCACTAAGTCTAGATGCGGAAGCTGTACTAATTAAAAATTTGCTAACTATTATCGATTCTTGATTCTATATGGGCTAAGGGGTGTAATCTAAACTATTCATGTCAGATATTACATTCCCCGTGGTCAAGGAACTGAACTAAGGGGTTTGCAGCTGTTATCAGGCCTCCCAATCGATCGGTGGATCGATTGGAATGGTCTGATCGATCCAGTGATCGACTCGGCATGCTACTGTATGCGGAACTCAGGTTGGATCGATCTAGTGATCAATTCAGCACGCTACTGTGCTCGGGGCAATATTCTGGATCGATCAGCTGATCGATCCAGACTGTCCAATTGATCCAGTGATCGATCCCAGGGCTTTCTGTTCGTGGTACGAAGTTCTCAATCGATCGGCTGATCGATTGAGAAGCCTCCAATCGATCGACCGATCGATTGGGGTTCTGATTTCCTACCAGAAGTCTGATTTCAGCACTGTTTCGTGCCTCAATCACACATACAAGTTCTAAAATGACTGGGAAACATTCTAATAACAAACAACTAGCATTCTAAACAGGGTTACTAACAATCTAAGCAGAGTTTCTATTACTCCATGCATGTAAATACTTAAATAAGCAAAAGTAGTGCAATAAGAAATGCTAAGTTCATAAATGTTCTATTTCTTCACAGTTCTAATGTTCAAAACAAAACTCGCTGAAATTCCCTAAGATCTTTGTTCCAAGTTCCATCCACACACATCCTCATCGTTGCATTGACCTCCAGCCTCTGCTAGTCCATCTCTCCTTTACCTTTATCTGCAGTATAAGGAAAAAGTATCTGTAAGCTTTCGCTTAGTCAGAAACCATCTACCTCACAAAAACATGCATACGATACGAATTATGTTTTTAAGACATGCTATTTGAAATACATTCTGAATATGCTAAGCATGGCATGACATACAATGTATAGAAGCAAAACTGATCATGGCAATAAAGCTAATAATAAACTATCATGTTGTATTAACAGAAAGCTAAACTGATACCATGGTTGAGCTAAGGTAATACTAATCTGATGCTAAAGCTGTACTGAATTCACATAACTATTTTGTGATGTTTGGAAACTATATTCATAATAGATTAAAATAGTAATCATGCTACTGTTTGGGCCCGGCAACTGTACTTGCTGTGCGCGCATCCCTAACTATACCTGAGTTTGCAAGTCCCGAATTTAGTAGGGTTACTAGGTTATCTGCACCTAGGGACTACTATGGGAGTCCAACCCAATGGATATCTAATCCAGTACAGTGCTACTGAGAAAATAAAATACTGAATATAAGCTAATAAATTCTTGTCTTGCCTTTACTAGGTTGTCTAAACCCAGAACTAGGTTATCTAAACCTAGAGGCGACTGTGGGAGCCCACCCATTGGACGTCTAGTCCATAAAAGATGTAGCAAGACTATATAAGCTATAAAAATGCTTCTATTGCATTTGTCTAAGCTAATAAAATGCCTAAGTCATATTTTAACTGTGCTAATAATTTATTCGAGCACCTGGTATGCGCTAGTTTGCATCCCTTGTGTCGGAAGTCTACATACTACAAAACTGAAGCTTAAAATTCATACGAAAGCTACTTATACTGCAGGTGAGGGGTTTCTTACCTCCTGTTCGGATTTTCTTACAAATCTAATCGTTAGGCTTTCCGGAGGAGAGATCTCTTCGACGATCTACTCGCGTCTATGCGTTCCTCTCGCGGAGGGGAGTGTCCTCGTGTCGGAGTCATCACCGGAAAGTACTCCTATGGCCCTAGGGACGGAACCCTAGGTGTGCTTGTGGTTGGCGCCGAGAGAAGAAGGAGAAGAGGGAGGGGGCGGCATGAGGTTAGGGTGAGGAGGAGAAAAGTTACGTTAAAATAACTCTTCACTTATTAATTCCCTATTTATATTAAGTGGGTAATTTCGCCCAACTCTAATATAAATTTAATTGCCTCCCTTTTCTTTCAACACGGCCCTGCTGGGTTCACTTGGTTACTGGAGTTCGCTATAAGTCGTAGGACCCAATAGGTCTCGGGTTCAATTCCCGCGTAGGCTATTTTCGTTCTCTATTTATTTTTGCTACTTCCGCTAATCTAAAAATTCCATAAAAAATATCCTAAAATTCCAGAAAAATACTAGGATATTTCTAATAATTATTTTGAGAATTTTCGGGCGTTACAGTGTGTGCTACACGGTCGTGTGAGGTTTCCAAAGAGCAGAAGAGTGTTGGCCGTGTGCACCACACAGCCGTGCCTGGTTTCCAGAGGTGAAGGCAGTGTTGGCCGTGTGGATCTACACGGCCGTGCAATGGGAGCGTTGATAGAGACAAGCCACGGCCGTGTACCTCACATGGCCGTGTGAGGTTAGCAGGGAAGAGAGTGGAGTAGGCCGTGTGAACCTCACACAGTCGTGCCTCGAGGCCGTGTGGCACCCAAACCCCTCTTCTATATAAGGTCTCCTTCAAGATTTGAAAGGGGATCTTCTCCCCTTTGGGAGAAAGGAAGATTTGGGTGATTCCTTCCATTCTTGGGTGGATTTCTGGATCTAAGGGAAGATCTTCACCGATTTGACTCCAAGATCGAAGGATTGGATCCGAAGACTATTCTTCTCCATAGATAAGTTTTCTTTCTCTCCTTTCTTGGATTTGAGGGATTAGAAATGCTTGTAATCTTTGTTTCTTTCAGATTCTTTCTTCGATTTATGGAGTAGATATCTTGTTCTAGGATGGAGGGAGTATTTGTAAGGAATTCTTGATGTAAAACTCTTGTGGATATGCCAATTTCCTATTTCTATGATTTTATCCTGTTTTGCATCTATTTGATCTTGTATGGAATGTTGTGATTGTGCCTAATCACCATGCTTGATTGAATGTTTGGATATCTTGTGGATCTTGTAAAGGTAATTCTTCATTCGATTTTCCGAGGGACCTTCGTGACAGGAACATGCCCGTGTAAGGACGTTTGAGGGATTATCTTGAAGGGGAAATTAGGTATTCCAAGAGGGTAGGATAGATTTATGCATTAATCTTTATATCTTGATGGGTTGATGAGTGATGGATTCTTATGTTGATTTTCTGAGGGACGCTCGTGACAGGCAAGCCCGTGTAAGGACAATATAAATTCATTCCTAATTGATCAATCTAGGTATGGATTTCAGTCCTAGGTCGGTTCTCTATTGCAAGAGAGAACCGACAACCTTCTACAAATGATGGACAATTGAGAAAAAGGATTTGGTAGATCATTTACATTTAAGAACCTTACAAAGAAACCAAAACTCCTAGAATATCCCTTATCATTGCCTTTATTCTTGTTGCCTATTCTTTCATTCTTTTGTTTACTTTTCATAGTTACACCTAGACTTCATTAATCCATTGCTTTGTTGTCTAGCTAATTCATTTTGAGATATTCTTAGTGCTTATTCCAGTCCCTATGGATACGATAATCTTTTATATTACTTGCGATATTTTCGTACACTTGCGGAGAGACAACATCGACCTATCTGGACTTTGCACTAGCTATCCGATCGGCCCGTCGACCTAGCTAAACTTCGCACCAACTATCCGATCACCCTGTTGACCTAGCTGAACTTCACACCAGTTATCCGGTCATCCGTCGACCTAGCTAAACTTTACACCAGGTATCCGGTTGGCCCGTCGACCTAGATAGACTTCATACCAGATATCTGGTCGACCCGTCAACCTATCTGGTTAACTCCTGCACACTTGGTAAAGTTGTTAGATTACAACAATACCTAACTTAACTCACTTGTCAAATAACAATATCTGGTTAAACCTGAGTTAGACTATTAATGTAAACTGCACCAATAATCTTCCTTTTTTTGATGTAATGACAACCTGGGTTAAGTTAGGAAAAAAATATTTAAAATAAGTGAAAAAATGATTTAAGAGAAATACTTTTGTTCTCTTGATCATTTTTAGGGTTAAGTTATTCTAATTTTCCTTTTGTTTGCTAACTTAATTCCTAACCCTCCCCCTTTGTCATTCATAAAAAAAAACAAGAGTAAACAAGTTAAGATAATGTTAAAAAAACATGTTCAAAGTTGTTCAACCTAATTGAAAAAGTAGTGACATTTGGTAAGAAAAACAAAATTTAGAGTTATCGGGGGAGTTTAAAGAAAAACTTGTTCAAACTAATCAAAAAACGAAGTTTGCAAACCACTTGTACTTTAGTGGAAGGCTTTTTTTTATTTATACTAGGTTTTGAAAGCCAACTAACTTTAGAGTTTAAGTAATTTTCAAAATCTACTAGCTTTTCAAAATACCGTGGACAAGAAGGTTTGGAAAATATTTTTTTAAAATGCTTTAAACATGAAAAGTTTTAAGATTTTTTTTAAAAAAATTTTCAAGGAAAACTTTTTAAGGTTGGTTTAAAAATACTTTAAAAAATTGAAGTAGTTAGTTTTCAAAACAATCAGAAATTTTCAAAACTTGTGATGTGTTAAGAATGATTTTCAAAGTAAGTGTTTTAAAAAATAGTTTTTGAAAATATAAGTATGTTTTTGAAAACATCATTTCAAAGGATGTTTAAAAACTAAAAAAATATTTTGAAAGTCATTTTTAAATATCCTTCCCTTGAACTTGATATTATTTAAAAATAATCTGAACAACTAGAAATTATCCTTAAGTGTCTAACCGTTAGTTACTAACTAACTATTAGACAATAGTAGTATTTGTTGGCAATACTCAAAAATTTATTCTGTTTCCCCTGTACAAATATTTGTACAAGCACAGAACTTTTCCTAGCAAGCTATGCACTTTTCAGAAGTTAAACTTGGATTAAAAATGAAACTTAACATTATTAATCCAAGTTCAACCCATGTGTTCATCAGAAGTTAAACCATATTATAGAAGTTGATTAAATATCTATTTCAAGGATTGACTTCGAGGTCGTTGGCGAGGTACTCGGTCTTCTTGGGTATGGGATCTTCCACCATATCCTAGTCAAAGCCTTTCAAAGAAATTGAATATTTAAACTCCTTACAGTAACCCCTAGGTTAAACTACAGATACCTCAATCAAAGCACAAGGTCACTAGCCTCTTATGTTGGTACTTCAGGATCCATACAAAGGAAAAATAAACTAGTACACAGCGGAAATAATTAACTAGTTATACCTTTCTTTGTATCTTAAAGACCTCTTGATCTTCTGCTGTATTCCTCTCCTCCTCTTGGATGTCGTGTGGGCGACGATCTACCAAGACGCAAAGAGCACCCAAGTCCTTCTTTCTTCCAAGACTTTCGGCCACCAAGGGATCAAAGCTAGGAACACCACCTCTTGCTCTTCTTTCTTCCTTGCAACCCGCCGGCCACAAGATGGTTGAAGCCTCTTGATGCCGCCGACCTTAGGTGAGAAAGCAAGGGGAGAATAAGAATATGAGGGGGCCGGCCACAAGGAGAATAGAAGAGGAATAGAAATTGTGTAGATGATTATTTCCTTTAAGGCACCATCTATCCTCTTTTATAATCCTTGGTAATGGCTAAAAGGAAAGATTTTAACAACAATTAAAATCTCTCTTTTAAATTTCCTATTGTGGATGGCTACAAAAGAAAAGTTTTAAAATTAAGAATCCCTCTTTTAAACATTGTAGATGGCTACAAAAGGAAAGATTTTTAAAATTAAAATATCTCTTTTAAATCATGGTTAAAAAAAGGAAAGTTTTAATAAAAATAAAATCTTCTTTTAAACCATTATAGATGACTACAAAAGGAAAGATTTTTTAAATTTAAAACTCTCTTTTAAAACCTTGTGGGTGGCTTCAAAAAAGGAAAATTTTAAAATTTAAAATCTCTCTTTTGAAACATTGTAAATGGCTAAAAAATAAAGATTTAACAAATTAAAAATCCACTTTTAAACCCATCTTGGCCGGCCCCTTGCTTGGGCACCAAGCAAGGATGTGGCCGGCCATAAGCATGACTTGGGTGGATGCGAGACTTTATACATAGAGGCTACAACAGGGACCTAGAGGAGGAATTGATTTTGGCCTCCTGATGAACTTGAGCTTCCTATGTTCAACACGAACACCCAATTCAAGTTCATCAATAATAACTCATACCACTAAAGAGTTATTATTGAACTACCGCACCAATTTCATATTACATTAAGGGCTCCTTCTTATCATGAGTGCGGTAATCTCCCTATGTGTAAGATATCGAATGACCATTAATTAAATGAGTTACTGACAACTCACTTAATTAACATCTAGCTCCAAGAGTAGTACCACTTAACTTCATTGTCATGTCGGAACTAAGTCCACCTGCAGGGTTTACATGACAATCCTTATGAGCTCCTCAAGGGGGCATCATCATCCTAATAAATAGGACACAATTTCCTTCTATAATCAACAACACACCATATAAATAATATTATTTTCCAACATATCGGACCTATTGATTTAATGAATAAATCTCACCCTTTGATACATTAAAGAAATAAATACTAAGTACATGTACTTATTATTATATCGGGATTAAGAATACGTACATCCATAATAACAGAGGTTCTATTTTTTTATGCAGTCAGTATAAAAGGAACAACCTCAAATGGTCCTGCTCAATACACATATAGTATACTAGTTTAATTTTATAGTCAAGATAAACTAGTACCAAATTACACTACAACCATTCCAATGGTTTGTCCCAATCCATCTTGGTTGTGAGCGTCTATTTATAATCTATAAAGAACTGACAGCATGATCTTCTGTGTGACACCACACACCATGTTATCTACAATATAAATTAAATGGATAATTACATTTAACTAAATGTAGACATTTGCCAATGTGATTCTAATTTCAAAATAAATGTTTATACAAAAAGCTTCAGTGGTAGATAAGTGTAAGGGATCACCCTTAGCTACGTGATCCTTTACAAAATGGTGTTTTACTTCAATATGTTTGGTCTTAGAGTGGTGAATTGAATTTTTGGTTAGATTGATTGAACTTATGTTATCAATTGAAATTTAGTATTCTGATATTCTAATTGGTAGTCTTTTAGGGTATGCATCATCCATAATAATTGAGATTCACATTCTCCTAGGGCTATGCACTCAACTTCAGTGGTAGATAAGGCAACACAGTGTTACTTTTTGCTTGACCAACTTACTAGGCACTGACCTAGAAATTGACAACTACCACTTGTGCTTTTTCTATCTAGTTTGCACCCGACATAGTCTGAGTCAGGATAGGTAGCTAGATCAAGGGTGCAAGTCCTAGGGTACCATAGTCCTACATTTAAGGTTCCCTTAATATACCTAAGTATTCTTTTAACGTAAGTTAAGTGAGACTCTTTTGCGCAAGATTGATATCTTGCACACATACCCACTGCAAAAAGAATGTCCGGTCGACTTGCAGTTAGGTATAGTAGACTTCCTATCGTACTTCGATAGTATTTCAAGTCTACTAGTTTTTCTTCTAAGTCTGAGTCAATTTTAATGTTGGTAGCCATTGGTGTATTAATATTTTTTAAATTTTCCATTCCAAATTTTTTAATTAATTCCTTCACATATTTTGTTTGGAAAATATAAATTTCATCTTTTGTTTGTTTAATTTGTAAACCTAGGAAGAAGTTAAGTTCACCTACTAGACTCATTTCAGACTCATTTTCCATTAATTTGGTAAATTCTTTTAGAAATTTGGAATTAGTTGAGCCAAAAATTATATCATCTACATATATCTGAGCTATAAAAATGTCATTTTCTAAGGTTTTTACAAACAGAGTTGGGTCAATTTGACCTTGGTTGAATCCTTTAGATATTAGATAATTGGATAGACGTTCATACCACACCCTAGGTGCTTGTTTTAGTCCATATAGGACCTTTTTTTGGTTTAAAGACATGATTTGGATGTTCTAAGTCCTCAAATCCTGGGGGTTGACCTACATATACCTCTTCTTTAAAAAATCCGTTCAAAAATATAGAGTTTACATCCATTTGATATAGCTTGAATCCCTTATGTGCTTCGTAGGCCAGTAGCATTCTAATGGATTCAAGTCTGGCTACAGAGGCATATGTCTCATCATAATCTAACCCCTCTACTTGGTTGAACCCTTTGGCTACTAATCTTGCTTTGTTTCTAACTATATTGCCTTGATCATCTAATTTGTTCCTAAAAACCCATTTAGTATCAATTATGGTCTTATTAATGGGTTTAGGTACTAATTCCCAGACCTGATTTCTTTCAAATTGGGCTAACTCTTCCTGCATTGCAAAGGCCTAGTCTGGGTCTGGTAGGGTTTCATCTATAGTTTTGGTTTCAATTTTGGAAATAAGGGCTATCTAGCTTAGATTCCTATATAAAGTAATTGATTTGGGTCAATTTAATGAATTTAGAAGATAGTTTTGATTGAAATCAATTTAATTTTCCATCTCACCCAATCTAAATGATCAAAACATGGTATCCCTATGGTTGATTATGAGATGATATATTAAATTAATTAAGGTTAACTTAATTACGTTAATTTTAGTTGAATTCATTTTGATTAAATTGAATTAATTTTGATAAATTGAATTTATTTTTATTAGATTAAATTAATTTTGATTAAATTGAATTAATTTTGATTAGATTGAATTTATTTTGATTAAATTGAATTTATTTTGATTAAATTGAATTAATTTTGATTAAATTGAATTAATTTTGATTAAATTGAATTAATTTTAATTAAATTGAATTTATTTTGAACTAAGTTGAACCTAGATCCATCTCACCCGATTCTAAGCTATAAATCAGGTAATCTTAAGTAATTAGGTGAGATGGTTATCTTTAATTTAGGTTATTTCTAAGGATTAATTTACATTTGAGTTAAACTTAGGTTTTCCAATTAATCAATTAAATATGAATTTCAAAGATTGGTTCCCAGGTCGTGGCGAGGAACTAGGCCTTCTTGTGTATGGGATCATCCACCACTTCCTAGACAGAGCCGCTCAAAGAGATTACATATTTAATTTTCTTTTTGAAATCCCTAGGTTTAACTGAACAAGTGTAAATTATGTCTTGATCCTTAAACTATCCTAAATCTAAACATCCTTAATATAAAGAAAATAAATAAACAATCATCAATCAATTTTATCTATTTATTAAGATAGTTTTTCTATTGGCTCTCCCTGGATCATGGCCTCGATATGGTCTATCAAGGTAATGTACTTGATCCTTCTTGATTGACCAAGTTGGACTTAGGTACCTATGCTTGGACTATCTTACTATTTGGTCTGTTAATAAGTGATAAATAAGACCGATGTTTCTTTTTAACTTTAAATCCTAGTCCGGGTCGATTGTATACAGCTTTCTGTTTTCCAAGAATCAAGTCAAGATTCTTGGAACCCAGTGTAAATCGTTCCAATGTAGTCTTCAAATCCTTGACTTGACTTTTCAGGTTGGAATTCTCTTCCTCAAGTTTTTGGACTTGAGTTGAGGTTCCAGTCTGAACAGGGTCAGCAA